>NC_134485.1:49850268-50210269 GCF_040206685.1 Ascaphus truei
CAGGGGGGCCCCGATTGCTGTCAACGGGGGAGGAAGGGGAAGGGGGGGGGGGAGAGAGGGCAATGGGGAGAGAGAGAGAGGGGGCAATGGAGAGAGAGAGAGGGCAATGGGTGGAGAGAGGGGGGCGCGGAGAGAGAGGAGAGGAGGGGAGCAGAGAGAGAGAGGGGGAGCAGAGAGAGAGGGGGAGCGGGAAAATTCAATGCTGGGCAACGCCGGGTATATCAGCTAGTATGTATATATATATATATATATATATATATACAGTGTTCGACAAATCTATACATTTGCTCGCCCCGGGCGAGTGGATTTAACCCCCGGGCGAGTAAATATTGGCCCAAGCAGCACACGTTTGGTACTAGGTGGCGAGTAAATTTTTTTGTTTGGCGAGTAGATTTTTTGGTGATTTGTCGACCACTGTATATATATATATATATACATATATATATATACATACATATACATATATACTTATACATATATACATATACATATATACTTATACATATATACATATACATATACATATACATATACATACACACGGATATATGTGGTAGGGTCCTTTTTCCAATTGAGCCCTTTTGGATGCTAAGTATACTGTATCCCATCTGAATATTATTTTAAGTGAATACATCCTGAATTAGGGACATTCATTCAGTATCAAAATGAACAATGTCTCTCCACTGGCATTAGCTTGACATTGTCTTTAATAGCTTCCCTAACACCATAGGTAATGACCTATCAGATTTGTCAGCGTGTTAAGCTAAGCACTCTTTTGTCAGACATCTGTTTTAATTGAATGTTTGCTGTTCATAATTAATTCAAATGAGATATGTCATAAAAGTGACAGGGAACAGGTGCTGTATGGTGGAATTAGGTCTGTGGCAAAATGTACTAACCGATACACAGTACTGGTGGCCAGCAAATATAGCCATATAAAGAAGCCTATGCAGCACTAAACAAACGGAACAATCTCCCAATATATGTATAATGATGCTTAGCACAATAAGTAAATATGGTAAATAAAACAATTCTGTCTTCATCAAATGCAGGAAACTTCAACCCAGATTCACTAAATGGTAATATGCAGGGCTTAACTCCTACTCAAGTGAATAGGAATTAAGGTGTGCTAAAACCTAGCACCCTTTAGTGAATGTGGGCCTTGGGGATGTATGTACAGTAAGCAGTTAGGTGGTGCAATTATGGGGCAAAACAAAATGCTCCAGATACTATATATCAAAGAAAAAATCCTATTGCTTTGAATGGATTTTTTCCCTTGGAAATTTATGGTGTAGTATTTTTGCACCCATTTACCCATGATACCGAATATAGACAGTTTGCGGCGCTAAATTGAAGCAAAGTGTTTTAATCTTTGATCTCATAGCAGCAAGCATTTTGCTTCGGTTTTGCTGTGTATTAAATGTACATTTCCGCTAGGTGCCGAAAGGCCTCATCCCCAGAGATTTGCGACCGCACGTGTCGTGAAAAAAGAGATGGCTCTCTATGGGGCTGGCCACAGTCCGCACGTGTGCGCGCATGCCCAAAGCGTGATGGAGCAACCACCTTTTCAAAAGACAAGAAAATTGTCTTTTGGCGCGGCGGCCGAGCGATGGCTACGTCACGGCGGCAGTTCAGCCAATGAGGGCGAACCAGCCATGTGACGTTATGGCCATGTCGCCGCCATGCCCCACCCTCCCTCGCGAGCAGAATTACCCTGATCGCTGCAGAAACAGGTGCACTAGCCGCCAGGTGCTCCAACGCGCATGCACAATGACTGGGGCCGTAGTCTTAGAGAGGAGTTACCTGAAGCACATTTTATAACTGGATGCATCAAAAGCACAAAGTTGCATATGACCTTATTTAGCTAATATTTCCTTGTTCGTTTTCCTTTTTGATGCACAGGTATTTCTCCACGTATTGTATATAGTTATGTTTGGGATCACTTGGGACTCTCTCTCTCTCTCTCTCTCCATATTTCATAGTCTAGATGGGAATAATGCCACCTTTAGGTATGACCTAACTAGTGTCTGGCTAAATCCCTGCATTAACTATAATGGACCTGTGTGGATAGGTGTTGTTTAAAGGTAAAACTTATTTTGCATATCATTAGCACTAATGGCCATTATACTTAAATGCCAGTTCCCTCTGAAAATGGCACTTAACACTGTGTTAGTGAGCTTTGAAGATACCCGCTAGCATTTAACAATGCATTAACTTGGGTTAACGCCTTGTTAAGTCAATAACGGACCTCTGTTGATCTGGGTCTTAGTCTCTAGCTCTATAATTAGTTTACTTAAATTCTAAATAGGATTACACAAATTATACAGCACACAAAGGGCTCAACATCTTGTCCAAAATATCCTGCCACTTGCTCTGCTCTTTTATTTATTTTTTCTTTGTTCTGGTGCATAGGGTGCAGAGTTATTTTTTATTCTCTGTTGCCTTTGGTCAGCTTGTCTCGCTAGGATAATGGAGAAAAGTTGAACAATCAAGACCCAGGTTCAGTCCGACAGAGCGTTGAACATGATAGCATGAAACATATCTCAAAGTCCCTTAATTGGAGCCAACCATAACATAGAATGACAGGAGCATGCAATAAATGCCTAGTGCAATCTTCAACATCACTGATTACCAAGCTTAAAACTCATATATTAGTAGTTGCTACACACCTAGGCTTAAATCTCTAAGTGGGATTTATGGTATAATTGGGAAAGGTAAAGCCTGTGAAGCCAATCTAACCCTTTAACCACCACACTATGAGAGAAACTACTTGGAGTATAAGGTAATATTTGTGTGTAAAGCACAGGCAAACCATTGCCATAGAGTGAGGTTACTCACAGATTGAAGAACTGTTCGCTCCAGTGGCGTGCATCCAGCATGGAATTGGTACTGATAGTTGAATCCTCAGTGGAGAAATGTGGAGCACTGCATGCAAGGGTTGAAAAATGAGGGGTACGGCACACCCAAAAATGGGTTAAAAAAACATTTATTGAGGGCTAGACATGGGAGACAATCAAAGACATGGTAGGGTAAGAACTCTGACGCGTTTCGGGCGTAAATGCCCTTTGTCAAAGAGTAACATCATTGATTCTTTTTTATTCATTCGGAGTGCGGGAACACCTTTTGTGTTGATTATTTTAGCATTACGTCAACTCATCATACACACTTTGTCATTATTATTTTTTCCATTTTAGTCCATGGAATAAGACCCAGTGAGAAAGGGGCAGCCTCATTCATAGTACATATTTCTATCAGTGAACTATCTAGCGGGGGGCTGCACTCTCCAAAGTTTGAGAATGGCATTACACTGAGTGACGCTGCTCCGTTATGAGTGAGTGCTCTAATGGGTTTCGAATGTATGTGAAATTGTATCCACAGGAATGAGACCCTTTGCTTAAGTTATATTGTTAAAACTAATTTACAATTTGAGACTGCCTGCCAAATGCTCACTTTTTTTTCATTGCAGCCCCTTTAAAAACGAATTGAAGAGCATTGTGATAGGTAGCTGGGTGGATCCTGCAGTAGTCTCAAATTTAAGGTGCACTATTATTATTGTGTATTTCTAGAGCACCAACATTCTGCAGTGCTGTACAATGTGGGTACAAAGTTGTCAATTAAATAAACAGAATGACATCAAATAAGGTCAAACAAGCATAAACCGATTCAAAAGGCAATGAGGTCCCTGCTTGTGAGAGCTTACAATCTAGAGTGAATAAGGGTCAGGTCCCAGTTAGCACTGTGGCATGCGCGTCCGGCGGGGGGCGGGGGGGGTTGCGCGTGCACAGCGCTGCACCGCGATCTGCGGTCTGGGGGGGAGAGGGAGCATTTGCGATGGGAGGGGGCGAGGCGGTGGGTTTGCAGGGGCGTGCCCATGACCTCACGCAGCTGGTTCGCCCTCATTGGCTGAACTGCCGGCGGGGGCATGGCCACGCCTCCGTCGCAAACTCTGATCATAAATTCTCCTGCCTGAAAACATGTCGTGCACCGTGAGGCATGCGCTGTAGAAGTTACTGGGGCCGCCCCGTAAGGGGCAACATTCAAACACAAGGTAAAGTGGCTGCTCCTGGTGGGACGAAGAATACCTCACGTTGGAGTATGGTCCAGCTGCACAGCTAATCCCATTAATGTTTGGGGGTGTTTCATAGCGTGGAGTGTAGAAGATGGAAACCAGATTGCAAAGAATCAAGCAAGAAGTTGGAGGAGAGAAATTGAGTCAAGCTTTTGTACAGTATACAATACGCTCAAGTAGCTTGGAGGCAAAGGGGAGAAAAGCACTAGTAGTTGGACAGAGAGGCTGAGTCCAGAGAGGGTTTCTTTAGAATGGGTGGTATCAGTGCATGTTTAAAGGAAGATGGGAATGGGCCAATGATGAGGTTAAAAAGGTGAGTTAGGGTGAGATTTAATTTACCAGGGAGGGAGATGAGGGAATAGAATCAAGGGGGCATGTTGTAGGGTAAGATGCTATGTGTATGGAGACCTCATCCTCGGTAACAGGGGGAAAATAAGCTGAGGTTTGGATTTAGGTGTAATGCAAGGTAGCTGGTGTGTGTGAAGCCTGACATGAAGAGATGTAATGTCTGATGGACTCAATCTTATCTGTGACGAGGTGGCAAGGTCTTTGACTGATTGTGAAGGTGGAATGGATTACAGATGCAGGAGTATGTATTTATAGTGTGATTTTTTCCCAGAACTGTTCAGCAGTGTGTTAGTACTTTTAGAGGTAGTGGGTATAGTTTGTTTGCCATGGTTGTGGCTTAAAATGTCGGCGGCAACGTGTGGTGACAGGAAAGCGTAGAGATGGGAAAGGGGAGAGAGAGGTTGTAAAGATGTTGAAAATTGTAGGGATTCTAGAGCATGTAGGTGTTTGTGTGTGCATGTGAAAGTAGGGGTTGTTGTGGGTGCAGGGGGTAGAGGCAGGCTAAAAGTTAGTATCTGGAGATGATCAGAGAGCGAGAATGGAGTATTAGAAGAGCAGAAACAGGAGAAAACCAGGTCAAGGGAGTGTCATTTGCAGTAAGTAGGAGGGGTGGTCAACTGGGAGAGACCAAATGAGGAGGTTAAGAAGAGAAATTAGGTAGCTGAAGTGTCATTGGGATTATCAATAGGTATTTTTAAAGTCTCCCAGTATGACGGTAGGTGTTTCAGTTGAGAGGAAGTGAGGAAGCCAGGCAGAAAAGTTGTCATGAAATCTAGAGGTTGGTCCAGAGGTGGGTGGGTGATAGATGACAGAAACACAGAGGGAAAGTGGGTTAAAAGAGACGGACAGCATGGACTAAGATGGATGAGAAGTAGGAGGGACTTGCTCTGCTGCTTTTAAAAAATGCCCTCTAGGCCTTGTTTCTGCTCTGGGACAGAATGTGTATGTCCAAGAGCTAACAAGTGAAGCATACTGTCTAACACTGCTTCCGAGTTTATATACTGTTTAACTGAGTATGTTATGAAAATATGGGCCTGAATATAGGACTTCAATGGCCTGTAACTTGAATCTAAAGACACCAGTTAACTAATAATCATAATCCCCTGTGCCTAGCAACTTGAGGATTTTCTCGACAGTCCATTTAACATCTACTGAAAGATGTATGACAGAGGAATATATGTGGTAAGGAAATAACAAAAATCCATCAGAAAGATAGTGAGCTATTAAAATGAGCAGCAAAATGTGAAGGTTAGGGGGCTTAGTGGAAATGGCTGAGTGGTAAGAAGAAAATCTGTGAAAGTGGATCTCTACGACATAAGCTTTATCAGTAGGCAATTTATAAAATAAGTGATGAGTGAGTAACATTACTTCATAGATACTTAATAATGTATGAGAAGATATGGATTCCAATAACGCTATCTATTAAAGCTAATAATGCATAACCTCAAAGTAGTAGATGTTACTTTTATAGGAACAGTAAACTGGCTTTTTAAAATGTGGTTGTACAGCCACCTACGTTAGCTTGAACCATTAATGTACTGCAGGAGAATCAAAAGCAAATATATACGCTAACACTTACTTGTAACCATTACTTTACATTTTGTTTTTGAATTTTGTATTTTTCTAATTAACATTTTTTTTCAAACTATACAATCAGACGTTATCATGCTAGCTCTATGAATTGGAATGCCATGCAAAACATGATTGTTACTTGCATAAATATGTTTTATTTTCACACAAAATGCCCATGTAGTGCCAGTATCAAAAATGACCTGCCCCAATATAAAAAAATATTGTATGGTTTTGTCATTCATAGTAAAAAAATAAATAAATTACAAACTTGTTGCATTATCTGATTTTAAAAGTTAGATCATTATTTTTCTGAGACCAAGTATACGAATAACAGTAAAACTTATGAAGTATCGTACTTGTAAGTATATAAATACTTGACATATTGCTCAATTTACAAATGTATAACTTCATGTAAATATATCTATTTTTGACCATATAGATGAATAGACTGTAGAAGTCCGACACTGTGTATAAAAATCAATTGTCTAATTTGATAAGTGATTAGGGAGCGGATGTTACACGCATTAATAAACCAGGTTCCATGCACAGTGAGGGGAATTTAACTCATGGGGACTGCAGGCGTGACTCCGTAAGGAAAGGCACTGACTCTGAAAACAATTACACTGACTTTGATGCAGATAGCAATTTTTAAATCCTGGTGTCAGCTCCTTGTGACCTTGGGAAGTCACTTTATCTCCTTGTATCTCAGGCACCAGTTATCGATTTGTAATTTCTTTAGGGCAGGGACTTACTGCAAAATTCTACATACTTTACACTGTCCGTGCTACATAAAAGAACATATATTAACATTATGGGAAGCTATAGCAATTTATTTTATTTTTCTAAGCAATGCTTGCGTCCAAAAACATAAATACTATTTAGAATCTAATAGATCACAATCCACAATTTGTTACTATGACTGAACTAGTGCACATTAATAAGCAATAGGGTAACAATGGTTTTTACCTTATGCAGTACACTTTAAGCTTCTGTTTGCAAGTTCTACATTAGTTTGTTTTTATATATACATTTTGTTCTTTAGAGGCAGTACGTGTGGCACCTAAAAAATAATTCTTATAGTTTTAATATATGCAGCCTTTGATTACCTCATTCTCCCGTGATCGATCAGCAAAGATCCTGCTTCCCAGGATTCACTAAATGGCTGCTTTTCAGTTTCAAACAATTCTTCAGTCAGTGTAACGCAGCAACTACAGTGTAACTCAGCAGATAGATAAGGTAACATTATCTATTGTTACAGTTTGCAGCTCAAACTGCTGGGAATATTGGCAACAAATCATCACAAACAGGAACATGTTGCAAATATATTGCACTACTGGGGACGTGCTAAAACCTGCTATACACAAAGGATGATGTCCTTATAGTCCAACTCATTAAAAAGGGCATTAAGAGTTGAATTTAAAAAAAAATGTAGTAAGTATTATCTAATACTACAGATTTTTTTTTTTTTTTTTTTAAACATGTAGGATATTGCTTGGATTGCTCCTTTAAAATGTATAATGTATATTTGCAATTTTTATGTTGGTTCCAAATACTGTACTATTCTATTTCTTTCCCTGACTATGAACATGGTTTGAGATGCCGAAATACAGGTTCTTCTCAGAGTCCTTCTTTATCCCCAAAGAGTGTTCCCACTTTTTTTCCCCTTCAGTAATCCAGGCATATGGCATCATTTGGATTGATGTTCCAGGTAAACGACATGTCATACGTGTGCTTTAGACAAGTGGGTTTGAGAAGGCTTTTGATTCTTATATGCACTAAGGGAATATAAATTGCACACAGACCTGTATATCTTGCAGGTATATAAATAGTGTCAAACAATTGGCCCAGCTAAAAAATGTTATTGACTAAACTTCACTTGAAGCTTCACATTTTTCTACTTTGCGGATGGCAATGATTTGTAAAGTAGATCTATTTCACTGAGCTGGTACGCAAAGGAGCTCATAGCATTGACATGCCTGGTCAAAGAGGCAAAGCAGGGCTAGGGGCTTCTAGCCTGTGATTATACCAATAGCTTCAGTGCAGCAGCACTTATCTGTGGTTTCATAAGTAGCGATGCTGCAGAGCTACATGTGCACATGCACAAGAGATTTAGCAAGCGACTGCAGGGGAGACATGCTCAGATGTCACTTCCTTTACCACACTTCCTGTTCCACAATTCCTCACAGGATTCAGCAAAACAAACATGGAGAATCAATAATTAATGTAATTTAATTACTTTTTTATTTTATTTAAATAATTAAGTCAGATAATTATTGACTATGTTCTTCAATGTGTATTGTATGTTCTACAAGGTATACATGGCTTTTCAATAAAGGAAAACTGTATTTTGTATGAAATCCTGAGGTAAATTTTTTATCGGATTTTCATTGGTTAGGTTTTGGAGGAACATGATTGGTGCACTGAACTTCACTGTGATTGGACGGCTGTGTCATGTGACGTAGCTGTCGCTGCTTGAAAACAAATTTGCCCATCTCCTGAACTGTCTCCTGCTTTGCAGCAGTGAGCGGGGAGACAGTTGAATTTGGTATAAGCAGTTTTCAGGGATGTATAACACTTGTTTTTAAGCGGCGTGGTGTCTCTCCAGGAGACCCCACCGGCGATTTCTAGTATAATCACTGCCTTAAGAAACTCACGAGGCGCCACAGATTTCATAATATATTTACATAGCACATAAACTGTATGTAGCACATTAAGTACAATAATAAATTCACCTGTGTTGCTTAATATACATTTTTAATGGCCTTCACATTAATTTATTCTATTTTTAATTAAAAAAATTGATTAAATACATGATTCATATGAAAACTAATTTTTTGTAATATACATTTAACAAACACATTTACGTACTGGGTAGATTCATTTTTTTTTACCAATTTCATTCCACAAGCGATCATGCAGATATCTGTCATGGTACGACTTCAAAAGCTGGTTCCACAACGCCTGGCTTTCCAACACCAATCCAATGAATTCTTCAATTGAAGATTTCTCCATAATAGTGATTGATTAATGAATTATTAATAAAATAATGTAATTGAATTAATTACGTTATTATTATTTTAAATAATGATCTATGTTCTTCAATGTATATGGTGTGTTCTTTAAGGTATACTGTACATGGCTTGTCAATAAAGGAAAACTGTATTTTGTATGAAATCCTGAGGTCAATTTTTTCTAGGATTTTCATTGGCTATATTTTGGAGGAACATGATCGGTGCACTAAACTATACTTTAATTGGACAGCTGCGTCATGTGACGTGGCTGTTGCTGCTTGAAAACAAATTTGCCCATCTCCTGAACTGTCTCCTGCTTTGCAGCAGCGAGCGGGGAGACAGGTGAATTTGGTAGCCGTTTTCAGGGATGTATAACACTTGTTTTTGCGCCGCTTGGTGTCTCTACAGGAGACCTCACGGGCGATTTTTGGTATAATCATGGCCCTACATATTAACCTTATACTTTTTAATATATAAATATATTTTTGTATTGATTCCTTTTAAGAGATGTAATAAAAGGAGACTTTAAAATATCACACACTCCATGCTATACATAGATTTTGGGCCCTTTTCAATATGCTGTAAATTTGCTTCCCGGTGCTGAAGAAGAGATTAGATCCATTTAAATGATTTGGTATATATATTTTTTTGTCCAGCAAATTGAATAGTGGCCTTTAGGTTACCAACTACATGATCAAAAGTCTGCAAGTATTAGTTGACCTTCTTTAAAGCAGCAGTCCAAGCTGCTGTTTATTTCTTTATTTTCCTTTATTATGTGCATCAATACAATCCACACAATGATACATAATTAGCTAAGTTGCTGATCGATCCGGTCTCCTATGATCGGTTGGTGAAGATTCGGCTCGGGGATTCACTAAATAGCTGTAAGTGCAGCAGAAGATGACCAACGATGCAAAGTTCTGTGGGGAAGATCATGTGACCAGGTAGTCACTAGATACAATTGGTACACTGCTAGAGAGAGCGCAGGGCTCAAAAAGGGGTGTCCCAGAGTCTATTTTAGAAGAGGAAGGGGGTGTGACTTTGTAAATGGTTGCTATAGAAACAGCAAATGCATTCAGAATTGATTTAAAAAAATGCTACAAGTATTTTCTCATAATACAGAACTGATCTATTAAAAAAAAAAAAACACGTTAGTCTGCAGCTTTAAGTGATGGTTACTAATTAATATTCTTTAGTTTTATCTGTACTTCACAAATACATGACGTCTGGTCATTTCTCAACATAACTATATGTTTAACACTTTTTTTACTACACACATTTTTCCCAACTTGAATGTGTTTTTATTTATCAATAAAAACTTCACGTATTTTATGTAATTCTTTGCCTAGCCTTTTCAATTCGGCAAGCTGAGATGATTTTATATTCCAATAGGAATAGCCAGATACATGGTGGTTATGTATCAGTCCTTCTGACCCTTAGCTTGAATTTATTTAGATTGAATTATTATGTTATGCTGTAGATCAGTGGTGCTCAACTCCAGTCCTCAATCTCCCCCAGGTCAGGTTTTCAGGATATCACAGCATCAGCACAGGTGGCTCAATCGATATGACTTTTATATTAATGATTTTAATCAATTCAATCATTTTGAGATACAGTACACACTCTATTCTGTCTTTATAAATAACCTCACAATTTGTAAGACAGCCTTTGTCACGTGTATGCTGATGATAATATCATGTATGCACACAGTTCCAGTCTTTCTGACCAGGACATTTTTCTGCAAAGGTTGAACCTTGAAAACTCGAAACAGACATTTAAAAAAACAAAAACAAAAAAAAACACTGACCAAACAGTAACTGTTACTTGGGTCAAATGCTTTTTGTGAAGCTTCCAATCGCAGTGGTACTGATGATAAACAACTCTAAAATTAAGTTAACCACAACAGCCAGCTTTGGGTAGATATATAGACTCCCATTTAATGTTCGGTTTGCACATTGACATACTGACACCCAAAGTATGTACCAAACTGGGCGCACTTAAAAAAATAATCTTAGCCTAAGTCTTGTGGTCAAAACGCATTGAATGTCAATAATTGTATATGGGCACTTTGTGTACTGTACAGTATGGTACAACACCCCAAATTCACCTTGGTAAACAACATTCTGTACAACTCAATATGCTGTTTTGTTTCATTACGTAACTACAACATACATCCTTGGGATTTATTAACTAGACTAGCTTGGCTATCCCTTGAATCCAGTTGCAAAGTACCTTTTTGCTGTCTTATTTTCTGGATATGTTACCCAATTATTTGAACAGGCTTCTCACCCCAACTGTATACAGCACTTAAACATAATTTATAAACGCCTACAGAATCCTGCTTACGGTTCCCGGTTCAATAAAGAGACTGGTCGCTTTTTTGTCTCTTTCTGTGCGCCTCATCCCTGGAACAATGTACCCGAGTTTCTCAAAAACGCTACTTGTGTAAGATGTTTCTTACTTTAAACATGTTTGTAACTGTAATACATAATGTTATCACAATCTCCTTTACTCAGGATGTACTTAAAAATGAGAGGTAATTCTCATTATATATTTTCCTGGTAAAATAATTAATAAATTACACACAACTTAATTTTTGTAGGCAAAGTAAGTTTTGTCTTGAACAGTGTGTAAGCAGTGTGCACATGTCACAGTACTGGAGTTCTATGTATTAACAAGTAAAAAGGAGGCATGGTTTTTAATTAACCTTTAATTTTCACATTTAGCCTTATTTATGAAGCACAGAGTTTACAGTAAGCAGATGGAGGAAATGTTTTAACCTTGGAGCACATTCACGAACAGGCCTCATAGTTAGTGGCTCCACTTTTCTCCCCTAATTGATCCCTGTTGAATTTTATAGGTTATAATTATCTTGAAAAAAACCTTGAATATCTGTCGATTCTGATATGATTTTTTTTAAATAATTTAAAAATATTCCAGCCGTTAATTAAAATTCATCTTGTAATTAATTCAAATCAAATTTGATAATCAAGTACTTAAGTTTGTGCACTCATCCATTTAACTGCATCGTGTTAGTCTGTGTGAAGAACATCCTTTTTTGTAAGTTACTTTTATTGGGATTGCAGTTAAGAAAAAAACACAAATACAGTACATTGTGCCAATAATGTGTGTATGTACAGGCATACCCCGCATTAACGTACGCAATGGGTCCAGAGCATGTATGTAAAGTGAAAATGTACTTAAAGTGAAGCACTACCTTTTTTCCACATATCGATGCATGTACTGTACTGCAATCGTCATATATGTGCATAACTGATATAAATAATGCATTTGTAACAGGCTCTATAGTCTCCCTGCTTACGCACAGCTTCGGTACAGGTAGGGAGCCGGTATTGCTGTTCAGGACGTGCTGACAGGCGCATGCGCGAGCTGCCGTTTGCCTATTGGGCGATATGTACTTACTCGCGAGTGTACTTAAAGTGAGTGTCCTTAAACCGGGGTATGCCTGTATATATTGTGACAAATGGCTCCCTTTGTGTAGCGCTGCCATTTGCCCAGGCTCTTCACGACAGCCTTCTAGAGTTTAATTTGTAGGAAAGGACAAACACGTTTATAATAACAATAATAGCATGTTCTTGTATAGCGCTGCTAATTGTACGCAGCGCTTTACAGTGACATTTTGCAGGCACAGGTCCCTGCCCCGTAGAGCTTACAATCTATGTTTTTGGTGCCTTAGGCACAGGGAGATAAAGTGACTTGCCCAAGATCACAAGGAGCCGACACCGGGAATTGAACCAGGTGCAACAATCTCAGTGTCAGTCAGTGTCTTTATTCACTGAGCCACTCCTTCACACACACAAGAGGCACTCAGCCCTCAATCTTCAGCAGTTTATTTTTCCACAAGCCACTTAAACCATGGGTACACTGTGCCTTTAGGAAAATAAAATCATAAAATGAAAACCTTTTCCCTATAGGGAAACTAACTAAATGTTGCTGTGGCCCTTTCTAGTGGCACTGGCCAGCTAAACTGGTTCCCAGCCCAAAACATATACTATCCTATGCAACCAAAGTCTTTTAACATTGCAGAGTCTTATTGATTGCTTATCTGTATTGTAGGGGACACCTATTCCAGGGTCTCTGTATAGTCCAACAGCAAACAGCAACGCCGGTTCCGGGGAGCAGGCTGTGACCAGCCCGTGGAACTCTTCATGCTGGCTGGGGTCCCAGCTGGTACCAGCAGCCTTGCTTCCTGCAGGGCTGGGGAACCAGAACAGCCAGGGTCCTTCCTGGCTTGGAGAAAATCAATCTCCCCCTTGCTGGGGAAAAGCAGTCTCTCTTGTGCAGGGTACTTCCTGCCTTTTTAAACCTTCACTTATGCGTGCTGTCTTAATTAGTACCAGGTGCAGCAAGCTCCAATAGAAGAATTTAACCTTCTGTACACTGGAACCTATCCACTCCGGATAGCTCTCTAGTCCATAAGAACAGTGACTCCGTCACAATATTTACAATATATATATATATATATATATATATATAAAAAACAAAAAAAGACCAGAGCGTAAACAAAATATAGGATAAGCCCTGTCTGGGGAAATGCTTGGTGAACCCACTAAAATGGTGTATAAAATATAAAAAAAATGTGCTAAACATAAATATAGGTGATGGCATTATGTCGAGGAATAACTCATCAGAGTGATTATTAATTATTTTCCTATTAAATGGTCTGCAAATCAAGATCAGACACAAAATATAGTTAAATATTGCATTGAACTTTTACTCCGCAAAGATTAAAAAGCCACTCACAATGTCAGAAGTTTTAGGTGTAGTGTTTGGGCCCTTGCAGTGTACATGGGGCTGGTTCCTTGCTTGAAGTATAGTGGTGTTTGGGCCCTGCCGTGTACGCGGGACTGGTTCCTTGCTGGAAGTTCAGTGGTGTTTGGGCCCTGCGGTGTAAGGCATTCAGTCCAGAAATGTCTGACTTGGATTATATGAGATAATTTCTCAGTATAGAATGGAGGTATTCTTTTGTGTAGAGATTTGATCACTCACCAAGATTGTGAGGCTAGGTGTATTCAAGGGGACATACTGTGGTAAGTGACAGACTCGGAGAGATCATACAAACATTCTTCAGAGCCCATAGTGAAAAGATGGTATCCTTGTTTAACCTAGCATTCAATCAACCAGAAAAACTCCCAGATCAATGTCTATGTTTAGAACTTTTGGGTGAAGCATTTTTAATGTATGTTTCCATCTTTTCGCTTGTTTGGAAATGCAATTTACAATACCTCCTCCCCTCCAACTGGTCTGTACTTTTTCAATACCTAATCAGATTAACCCTTGTGGGTTTTGAGAATGATTTTCTTTGAAATGTTTGGAAAGGTTGTGCTGGAGAAAGCCCTTTTGTATATTGGTGATGTGGTCTGCCAAACTGATTTTTCAGTGTTCTGGTTGTCCGCCCAACATATTGTTTGCGACACGGGCATTGCAATAACTAAATTACATTTTCAGAATCACAATTGATAAAGTTTTCTATTTCATATCTTTATCCCGTATTTGTAGAGGAATTGTTTTTAATGTGTTTTGTCTCTTGGATTTAACTTGCACATTTTACATTTAAGATACTGTACTTATAATGTCAGTTTTAAATCTGCAGTAGTACTTTGTCTTTCTGTAACAACTCAGTGCTATTTTCTGTTTCAATGTTTCTGCTTTTGTGAACATTACTTTAGGGTTTTGTGAAGATATGCTTGCAATATTGGATCCTTTTGTACAATGTTTGTTGATTACTTTTTAAATCCTTGATGACATGGAATTGTATTGTGCAATAAATTGATCATTTATTTCCTTATTGGATTTAACTTAATCTTTCTTAGTTTTATAAGTAAGGAGATGTTTTCTATCTAATTTCTTGACTTTCTTGTATGCTGTTTCTAATAATTGTGTTTGATAATTTTTCTCTTCAAATCTTTTCATGATAGTTCCAGCTTGTTCTTCAAGATATCCGCTTTGGAACAATTCTTCTTGATTCTTTGTAGTTCTCTGTAAGGAACATTATTCAGCCATTTGGTATAATGGCTACTATTAGCCTCGATGTAGTTACTGCAGCTTACTGGTTTATTAAATGTTTTGGTACAAATACTATTTTGTTCTATGTAAATGAAAAGGTCATGATACTCTATTTCTCTACTAATTTTATATGTGAATTTCAAATTATACGAATTGGCATTTAAATATTTAAAAAAATCAAGACTTGTTTCACTTTCTTTCCATATAAACACCACATCGTCAATGAAATAATTAAAAAATACTCCTGCAGTTAATTCAAATTCACTTTTAATTCAAATCAATTTAATAATCAAGCACTTAAGTTTGTGCACTCATCCATTTAACTGCATCGTGTTAGTCTGTGTGAACAATATCCTTTTTTGTAAGTTACTTTTATTGTGATTGCAATTAAGAAACAAACACACATATACATTATGCCGCGTGTGTGTGTGTGTGTGTGTGTGTGTGTGTGTGTGTGTGTGTGTGTGTGTGTGTGTGTGTGTGTGTGTGTGTGTGTGTGTGTGTGTGTGTGTGTGTGTGTGTGTGTGTGTGTGTGACAATAGTGCAAACAACAAGGAATTTTTTTTACTTACTACTGTAAATAAATGGGGATATAAACAACAAACAAAAGTCCAATAGATCAAATCAAATATGTTAATCCAGTGCAGTGAGGAGTCCCGGTTGGTCCCCCGTTTGTCCCCTAACTCTGGCTGCAGCTGCGTCTGTCAACGGTGGCTGGGGGGAGCGTGGGGAGTGTAGCAGTTGTGGCCAGTGGAAGCAGGGAGGATGTGGCAGGCGACCCGGTCGCCGGAGGCTACCGACGGCTCCCCTTGCAGGTCGCCGCCATTTGGATGTGGTTGCACATGCACAAGATGCAGTACCTGGAAGAAGGTCCCAACCTGAGGACCGAAACGTTGGTTGGTTGCAGTGCCTATGTTTTAATCCATACGACTTTGTCTTACTTCAAGCGTACTGTCTCTTTTTGTCAGGTAGGATCTGGTGAATTTGAATATCCTTTTTTGTAAGTTACTTTTATTGTGATTGCAATTAAGAAACAAACACACATATACATTATGCTGTGTGTGTGTGTGTGTGTGTGTGTGTGTGTGTGTGTGTGTGTGTGTGTGTGTGTGTGTGTGTGTGTGTGTGTGTGTGTGTGTGTGTGTGTGTGTGTGACAATAGTGCAAACAACAAGGAATTTTTTTTACTTACTACTGTAAATAAATGGGGATATAAACAACAAACAAAAGTCCAATAGATCAAATCAAATATGTTAATCCAGTGCAGTGAGGAGTCCCGGTTGGTCCCCCGTTTGTCCCCTAACTCTGGCTGCAGCTGCGTCTGTCAACGGTGGCTGGGGGGAGCGTGGGGAGTGTAGCAGTTGTGGCCAGTGGAAGCAGGGAGGATGTGGCAGGCGACCCGGTCGCCGGAGGCTACCGACGGCTCCCCTTGCAGGTCGCCGCCATTTGGATGTGGTTGCACATGCACAAGATGCAGTACCTGGAAGAAGGTCCCAACCTGAGGACCGAAACGTTGGTTGGTTGCAGTGCCTATGTTTTAATCCATACTACTTTGTCTTACTTCAAGCGTACTGTCTCTTTTTGTCAGGTAGGATCTGGTGAATTTGAATATCCTTTTTTGTAAGTTACTTTTATTGTGATTGCAATTAAGAAACAAACACACATATACATTATGCTGTGTGTGTGTGTGTGTGTGTGTGTGTGTGTGTGTGTGTGTGTGTGTGTGTGTGTGTGTGTGTGTGTGTGTGTGTGTGTGTGTGTGTGTGTGTGTGTGTGTGTGTGTGACAATAGTGCAAACAACAAGGAATTTTTTTTACTTACTACTGTAAATAAATGGGGATATAAACAACAAACAAAAGTCCAATAGATCAAATCAAATATGTTAATCCAGTGCAGTGAGGAGTCCCGGTTGGTCCCCCGTTTGTCCCCTAACTCTGGCTGCAGCTGCGTCTGTCAACGGTGGCTGGGGGGAGCGTGGGGAGTGTAGCAGTTGTGGCCAGTGGAAGCAGGGAGGATGTGGCAGGCGACCCGGTCGCCGGAGGCTACCGACGGCTCCCCTTGCAGGTCGCCGCCATTTGGATGTGGTTGCACATGCACAAGATGCAGTACCTGGAAGAAGGTCCCAACCTGAGGACCGAAACGTTGGTTGGTTGCAGTGCCTATGTTTTAATCCATACTACTTTGTCTTACTTCAAGCGTACTGTCTCTTTTTGTCAGGTAGGATCTGGTGAATTTGAATATCCTTTTTTGTAAGTTACTTTTATTGTGATTGCAATTAAGAAACAAACACACATATACATTATGCTGTGTGTGTGTGTGTGTGTGTGTGTGTGTGTGTGTGTGTGTGTGTGTGTGTGTGTGTGTGTGTGTGTGTGTGTGTGTGTGTGTGTGTGTGTGTGTGTGTGTGTGTGTGTGACAATAGTGCAAACAACAAGGAATTTTTTTTACTTACTACTGTAAATAAATGGGGATATAAACAACAAACAAAAGTCCAATAGATCAAATCAAATATGTTAATCCAGTGCAGTGAGGAGTCCCGGTTGGTCCCCCGTTTGTCCCCTAACTCTGGCTGCAGCTGCGTCTGTCAACGGTGGCTGGGGGGAGCGTGGGGAGTGTAGCAGTTGTGGCCAGTGGAAGCAGGGAGGATGTGGCAGGCGACCCGGTCGCCGGAGGCTACCGACGGCTCCCCTTGCAGGTCGCCGCCATTTGGATGTGGTTGCACATGCACAAGATGCAGTACCTGGAAGAAGGTCCCAACCTGAGGACCGAAACGTTGGTTGGTTGCAGTGCCTATGTTTTAATCCATACTACTTTGTCTTACTTCAAGCGTACTGTCTCTTTTTGTCAGGTAGGATCTGGTGAATTTGAATATCCTTTTTTGTAAGTTACTTTTATTGTGATTGCAATTAAGAAACAAACACACATATACATTATGGTGTGTGTGTGTGTGTGTGTGTGTGTGTGTGTGTGTGTGTGTGTGTGTGTGTGTGTGTGTGTGTGTGTGTGTGTGTGTGTGTGTGTGTGTGTGTGTGTGTGTGTGTGTGTGTGTGACAATAGTGCAAACAACAAGGAATTTTTTTTACTTACTACTGTAAATAAATGGGGATATAAACAACAAACAAAAGTCCAATAGATCAAATCAAATATGTTAATCCAGTGCAGTGAGGAGTCCCGGTTGGTCCCCCGTTTGTCCCCTAACTCTGGCTGCAGCTGCGTCTGTCAACGGTGGCTGGGGGGAGCGTGGGGAGTGTAGCAGTTGTGGCCAGTGGAAGCAGGGAGGATGTGGCAGGCGACCCGGTCGCCGGAGGCTACCGACGGCTCCCCTTGCAGGTCGCCGCCATTTGGATGTGGTTGCACATGCACAAGATGCAGTACCTGGAAGAAGGTCCCAACCTGAGGACCGAAACGTTGGTTGGTTGCAGTGCCTATGTTTTAATCCATACTACTTTGTCTTACTTCAAGCGTACTGTCTCTTTTTGTCAGGTAGGATCTGGTGAATTTGGAATATATATATATATATATGCAAATGTAAATACAACTGTATATGTATATGTATATATATATATATATATATATATATATATATATATATATACAGTGTTCGACAAACCTATACATTTGCACGCCCCGGGCGAGTGGATTTAACATCGTGGCGAGCTCCTATTGGCCCAAGCAGCACACGTGTGGTACTAGGTGGCGAGTAGATTTTTTTGTTCGGCGAGTAGATTTTTTGGTGATTTGTCGACCACTGCATATATATATAATTTATATGCATATATTTATGTTTGACATTGATCCTGAACATGCTATATGTTTGGACCTAGAACTCTCTGTGGGCGACAATACTCAAATCCTCACCAAAACTAATTTATATGAAGTAACGACCAACAGCTACCTTCATGCCTCGAGCAACAACTACAAAAGTGATTCGAAAATATACCCAAATGTACATTTTATAGAATTAGAAAGAATTGTTCCTTGGGCTGATTTCTTGGTACAGGGCCATATATTGGCCAATAGATTCATAGATAAAGGCTATGACATCAGGCAGGCACATAGGACTTTTGATCAGGCTTAACGGACTGACCGGAATCAGCTTCTTGATAAATCTAAGACCAAATTCAGGGACATTTGGTGAATGATTGTGATATGAGAAATAAACATTTTCAGCTTCCCAAATTTGTTACGCAGTATAATCAAGCTGCATATTCCATTAAAGGGGTCCTAAATTAAACACTGGGATATTCTTTGGAGTTATCCCATTCTGAGTCCGAGGTTGCCCAAACAGGCCCCAGTTGTCTATAAACAGGTGAGGAACATCAAGAGCTTTTTGGCTCCAAGTAGACTAAAATAAATAACTTTTGGCCCGGCACTCATACGGTCCTTGCCCAATGGTAATTTTGCCTGTGGTTGAGGCCGCTGCCTTACTTGAAAACACCTCAAAATCACAGACCATAAATGTTCCTTTAACAATCAGTCCACACACCAGGTTAAGGTTTTTGTAAATTATCTGTCCACATATGCCATCTATATGGTTTCATGTATGTGTGGTCTCCAATATGTAGGGAGGACGACACGTGCATTGAGTACATATTTTTTAGGGCATCATCGTAATGTCATTCATGGCTATAGCTTACATCAGGCCTGCACAACTCCAGTCCTCGAGGGCCGCAAACAGGACAGGTTTAAAGATATCCCTACTTCAGCACAGCTGGCTCAATTAGTGGCTCAGTCATACTGAGCCACTAATTAAGCCAGCTGTGCTGAAGTAGGGATATCCTGAAAACCTGGCCTGTTTGCGGCCCTCGAGGACTGGAGTTGTGCAGGCCTGGCTTACATAGTCTGTCCAGTCATTTTTTACAGTCACACTACAAGGACTCTTGTTCCTTGATTATCATGGTCCTGGAATGTGTTCCATCATCCCTATTGGGAAGATAGATTTAAATGTTTATATATGAAAGAGACTTTCTGGATCTCTACATTGGGGATTTTGTCCCCCGGGGGACTAAATGAATGTATAGATACCACTACCCCCATGTAATTTTTTTGTTCCTGTTGGTTCTGCGGCTTGAGTGTCCTTTGTGGTTCTGTATTATGAATTGTGGTCCTTGTTTTGACTCTTTACCCCTGGAATATTCACGAAAAAAACTGATAGAACAACCGTCCCAGATGAGGCGGTTAAATCAGTAAGAAACCATATTAAGAAGCACTCAGACACATGATGTATGTGAAATGTAATCATAAGGTAAGAGCTAAGACATCCAAATGCGATAGGTGATATGATGATAGTAATTAAAACACTTTGTTAGTACAAAAATATAAAACACGGGGTGTTAAAAAATACCCAAGGGGCAACTAAGCTACAAGTACTGAAGCTTAGGTAGTCAACCCTAAAAATTTGGGTAATGACTTAGGCAGATGCGCCTGACAAAAATAGGATTTTGAGCCTACTAGGAGGAAGAGAGTTCCAAAGTAAACTCCCCCCTCCCACGACCACTCTACAATTGGTAACTATATTAATGACCAGAAAAGTAAGGTATATGTTGATCAATGCATATGTTCATAGGGTCACTGCAAAGGGGTGCACAATGCGTGCTGTGTGCGCACAACCAAGCCCACCAACTAATTACCACAAATGTGGGTAGGTACTAGTGGAGGAAATTATAACAATTTTTATGTACATGACGGACAAAGAATATCCTAATAGCAGTAAACACTAAATGCACAAAAACACTGGAAATGCTAATGTGATACTCCTACATGAATAATCAGGAGAAAAGAGATCCATATACAGGCAATAACAAAGTGTAATACTTGCGTGACGAATGGTCTCTCAAAGAAGCTCCTACATGTGCTCCCTATGCAGTGCCCATATGAAAAGCAGTAAGGCTCAATCCGTCATAGAGCCTATGTAGTAATCCATGTGGGTGCCTATGGGGTAAGTAGGAGCAGCCCCCCATATTGCTGCTTATTGGGTATTGATACAACTATTGAAAAGTTACTCATCAAAAGGGCCAACATTGAATTTAAAACGTGGAGCATTGAGCACGTACTGAGAGTTAAACATAATATTCACTGTTTAACTGGCAGACTGTGTTATTTCTAATACGCGGGAAACAGTATTTTTGATCATAGATACATTTGTAACTTAATTTGCTTTGTGGTGTTCAGTATTGTTTTATTGGAATTATCACTGTACGGTATGATTTTGTTTTGTTTTTTACATTCAAAAAAAGTTTGACAAGTCACAAAGTTTAATTGAACACTTTAGCTCCGGTGAAATTGTCAAATACTGCCAGAGAATCTTAATTGACAACATTCGAGAGAGAGAGACAGAGACACAGAGAGAGAGACAGAGACCTTTACATGGCCTATTTACTTATATACCTTCAAATAGTCACATATACTATAGTACATGTGGACAGATACCTTGTAAATATGCTAATTTACATCATTTTATTTACTGCTTAGCGAAGTTTTGACAAAACTGTCCGGTTTCACAGCATTTTGCACATCTCTAGGTCATTGCTCATGTGATGTCTGTTAATAGGTAAGATTACTTCCAAGAGCCTTATTGCACTAAACAATAATATATTACAATGCTGAAATAAAGTAATTAAAGGCAAAAGTATTTCAGTGAATACTTTGTCATAAAAAAACAATGTGCCATTCTGGACAAGATTTAGTACACGGTTACCGTGTAAGGGGATTTCTTATTCTCGTACAATGGATTGCTGCACGTTTCACATAGGGTTTTGGGGTTTCCACACAGCTTTTCTGATTTACCATATTGAAATATAATCAAATTAAAAAGAGATATTTTATAATTCTAGTAGAGTGAAATAACTCTCTTACTACCATTTGCATTATTTTATATATAATTTGTATATGTAAATACAGTATATCTCAAATATAATGAATACATTTGTCATTATGTACAACATTTAAATACCAAATATACCAGGGGTGGCCAACTCTAGTCCTCAAGGGCCACCCAAAGATCAGGTTTTCAGGATATCCCTGCTTCAGCACATGTTGCTCAATCAGTGGCTCAGTCAACGAACGAGCCACTGATTGAGCCACCTGTGCTGAAACAGGAATATTCTGAAGCCCTGACCTGTTAATGACCCTTGAGAACTGGAGTTGGCCATCCCTGAAATATACCATGTAATTGAGGCCTCCTGAAAATCATCAATATTTATTGTAGATAAAAGATATAATCATAATGAGTTGGCTGATGCAGATATTAATGCAAAGACATTTATTTAAGCTAATGTATTTTTTATTCAAATATATACTTTGCTTTTTTCATACTGGACACCGTGCAGAATTCTGTATTCTTAATAATTTTAATATTTGTAGCTGGTGTTCATATATAATTGTTATACGGTATGCAACTTTCAGTAATTTAATGAACGTGGTCATTTGAGTGGTAATCTGATTACTGAATGGCTGTGTGTTAAGGCGCAGAAAAATAGGGTTTCTGCTCCACTTTTCTGAGCACATTTGTATTAAATGTAGGAAACAGTTTCTTATACAGTATCAGGTGTAGATAACTAGAAGTCAGATAGTTATACACTTTAAAATTGGTCAAACAATTATTTTTATGTACAGTATATTGAAGTGAGAAAAAGTAACATACAGAAATGCATACTTTGAAACGTGCTATTACAATATGTGCACTATGTAACTCCTCCCCAATATTTCCTGCTGACAATCACCAAGTTGAATGTTGGTGCTCATGTTGCAAAATTGGGTCAAAGTACATTGATACATTGACGGAATGAAAATGTCCTAGTTTTGCTCCCAAACTGCCTTGATGCAGAATGAATGTCCTCTAAAACTAAGTCACACTAACAAGTCATTCAAGCCCTCTCCATGGTACTGATTCCTTCACAAACACTGTTTAGAAGTTGCATTTTCCCAAAATCATAAAAGTTTGGAAATACAAATGTCTGTTTTTTTGATCCATTGTACTGACCTCTTTGGGAGTGACCACTATTTTACATATGTACAAGCCCTGATTACAGGGGGGGCTAGGGGATGTGATCGAACAATACTAGAATGCGATGTATTAACATTTGCATTTATAACTGATGCAGATTTATTTTCTTTTTGAATAAAATTTACCAGATCTGAGGTGGCGTTAACCTCAGCAAGAAGCAAGATTAACAAGCATTATTAATATATATGCAGATGCTGTTGATGCAAATGTACATTTTTGTTCAGCTATATCCAGCAAATTGCACCATTCTTGTTCCATGCCCGCCATTGTCTAATAATGTTGCATAGTACACTTCATTTATTAGTATTGTTTTAATGATCCCTTATATTCTTTATTTTTGTAATTTGAAGAAGAGAGTTGTGGGGTCTTGCAAACTACATCTACATTATGAATAATTGTCATGCTGATCCATTAAAAACCATAACTGTTATATAATATATATATATATATATATATATATATATATATATATATATATATATATATATATATATATATATATATATATATATATAATTATTTCTTTTTTCCATATATATATATATATATATATATATATATATATATATATATAATATTTTTATATATATACATAAACACACAACAGTAATCAAAATAAAAATGTTAGACATGTTCCCAGTTGTTGGAAAGCCGGTAGCTGTGGAGAAATTCACCCCTGAATCTGCTGTGCAGTGATTGTGGTGTCTTGCAGTGGTAGCGATACATACAAGGGAGATCTGAAAATGCTGAGCCATGTTGAGTGGCAAAAGAAGGGTCATAATCTGGTGGCATACAGGAGAGTCCTGCGGTGAGGGGCACTAAAGCAGCCTGCACTGAGGACCTCTGTTTGACATTACTTGCCCTATAATAACACAACAACGTAAATATAAGTACTATATGTAATATTCTCTGAACTGTAATTCTAAACCATGTATTTTTTTTATTGAGCTATCCTTTTTTTTTTATACAAAAAAATGCAGACTTCTCCAATATTTCTACAACTACTAGCCACAAAAGGGTGGCTGAAATAATGAGTTATTTTCAGGGTTTATTTCTCCTGTGAGTTGATAAAGTAGAAATAGTTCACCGATAATGAGTATGTTCTAGAAATTCCATTCTATCTCCGTTGAACTGGATACAAGAGTTGGGTGGTGAAATGTCTTTTAGCCAATAAGAAGACTACAGCCATTTCATAAATTAATAATTATATGCCAATGTATGGTTGTCACTCATTCTTTAGAAATAGGTAGTAAAGGAGTTGATCAGTAGCTACTGTATATTCAGGCAGGTGGTCATTATCACTATTGAAAACACTTATACATGATACAGAATTGTTTTAATAATTTGCTTTTGATCATTAATAACAATGTTTATGGGGTCTACATATACTGCTTCTGTGTACAACAAGACCCTTACATTGTGTTAAAGGCCCATGAAAAATGTTTTTATAATTATGATTTCTTCAAGCACTTACTGTAAGTGTTCTGATTGATGGACAAGAACTAAGAAAAACAGATGAATGGTTCAATTGTTACTGTTTGCCGTTTCTGCTTTTAATTTTAGATCAGAACAATAGACTTTTGTTCGCTTTTGTCATCCTACTTGTGTGATAAACCTATTATTTTAACAAGTGCAGTGCCCTTTTTTGAACAATATGAATTTGAAGCAAACATCAAAACATTTATATTTATTTAAAACAAAGTGTAGATTTGTGCATAAAGTAGTAACCTCTCAAATTAATGACACATTTGGTGCAATTTTTCAGCTCTCACACCTGTAAAACTAGAACAATAAAATGTTTGAAGGTAGCACCAGAGTTTCCTCAGAAGACAATCCCATTGAAATCAATACAAGATTTTTCCAACACTATTTGCACCACTAGTGCAGCCACAAGACTAAATATATAGCCGCCCATTGGTTTAAGATCCAATTATGGCCAAATATGACCTTAGTTAAGTTAATATGGTGGTTGCTTATCAAAACCTCCCTGCTACAACTGGTACTAGAACACCAGTGTGGAAACAACAATGTTATTTTTTTTTAAATGCCATTGAAAGCAACATTATTATTTGTTGCTATTTTTAACTATATTACATCATATTTGGAGCACAGAGACTTAATGTACACCTTGTATTTCTGTGCCTGAGGCACTTTTATTACACTGTCCAATTCCCAGAGCATGGCAAGGCAAGGCAATATTCACAAACAGTTGTGCTGCATGTGAACAGGTTTATTTAGTATAGTACAACTATCGCCTCATTCTGCCTGTGTTAATTCTTTATGTAAACTGTGCATAAAATAAGCTAATTAGGTTGGTGTGATTTATTATTCTAAGGACTTGTTGATTTGTTATCCCACCTGAGCATTTAAATCATTTGCATCGATGACAAAGAGCAAAGTGATGCAATTTATTGGAGATGATCTAAACTTATGCATCCTATTAAAGCAAGAGCAATATAAATGACAGCTCTGTGATGGATGATGAGAACATGCTACCCATGCTCAGAATGTGTTGGTGTTAGGCTAGAAATGGGTAGCAGGGCTGCTGCAGGCTAAAAGTACACTGCCAGATTCTATAAAGGCTACCGTTATTTCCATCTGTTTCTTGCTACTTTTGTTTATGTTTGCTATTAATCTTTAATGGGACCGAATGGCCAGCACTGTCACTTTTCAGGGAGCTCTGATATATTAGAACAAACTTGGCACTTTTTTTTTTTTTTCCCCTGAGGTATCAGCCTGTGAAGTAGACATTCTTTGTTTTATTTTTGAATTGTGAATTAAGTTGTGTTTATACATTTGTGAACTGTCCTTTGATTTGACGTTATTTTTAAATGTAAAAGTCCAATGTATATGAAGTGCGCTGCTACAATGTTCTATAACCTCAAAGTTATCCTTAAATGATCAACAAACGGTTATATTACTTTTTAAATATATATGTATTGTGACAGCAGGGTCTCCAACAGAAAACTTGAGGCCCAGGAAAAATGAAAGGAGTTGACTCCCCCCCCCCTCTCCCCAATCCCATCCTATGGTGCACTTGAGGTACCTATGGGAGGGGGGGGGGGTGAAGAAGGAAATAGGGACCTGGAGAGGGGGGTTGTGTAAGATATGCACCTAGATTAGGGATGTTAGTTATCAACCATGGGGGGAGAGGGAAGAGTAAGTAGGGCCTGGGGGTATAAGTAGGGCCCTGCTGGACAGGAAGGGCCAAAACAGATGGAGATGGGGGGGGGGAGGGCAGGGGGGGTGGTGGTGGCCAGTGTGCCTACCTGCTGTCTGCCTCCCTTCCACTAGCCTCAAACAGGTCCCCTCTGACAGGCATCTCTGCAGAAACTCTCCAGCAGGCCTCCTTTGACAAACACGTACTCAAACACCTTCCAGGAGGCCCCCTCTGACAGGCACCTCTGAACACCCACCAGCAGCCCCCCCCCCCTTCCTGCTCTGACAGGCACCTCTGTGGATCTGGCACTACATGTTAGGATTGCCGGCATGGGGCCCAGGCCCTTTGACTGCCTGGGATAGGAGTCCTATCTGTCCCCCCTGTGAGCAGCCCTATGTGACAGTGTAATTTTTTACTAAACTGTTTTACTCATTAACCCTTCTTACGTGACAATAAGTTACATTATTCACATTCACTTGAATGTTTGTAAGGTGTCTTTCAGATGAAAGGGGCATCTTTTGGCGTACCACTATTTAGTGAATATGTCCCAAAATGTTAACTACTCTGTTTGCTTAAACCATTTTATATTTGTAAGCATTTTATGCATAAAGTTAATAAACAGGGAAAAATGATCATATTATTACTTATATTTTACTTAGGAGCAGCAACCAAAACTATAGTTTTTCAACTCTCATTCATGTAATCTAAATGATACATTGTTTTAGTTCTGCAATCTTTCTCTTTAATGGCTCAATGGATACAAATGCATTTTATATCCATTATGTGCATTTTTTTATGCAAGGAACATGCATTATACAGCAAAGCATTCATAACAAATTAACATAGTTAGCCATTGAGAGTCTCATCTTACCATTACATTTTGATGCAAGTTTTAATAGATATTAATATTTAACGCCCTCCTTTTCTGGGAACCTGATTTGCTTTAGTGCATTATTAAGAACTTCAAAGCACCTGGAAAATTTACAATAATAACGAATCCATCATTTGTTCTACTTCCTATTGCTGCACCTTTGACAGTTTAATGTTCTTCACTTTATTTTCTTGTGGTAAAAATGTTTCATATTTTCCAATGTGCAGCTATTACCAGGGCCATAAACCATTCATGCTAGTGGGACCTGCAAAACAATGCAAGAATTTCAGGCCTCTACGCCGCTAATGGGTTTAACAGAAAAGCAAACCAATTATGATCTTAGCATATTACATTGAAAATTCTAATATAGCTGTGCTCATGATTTAAAAAAACACTCCTACATAAATTGAACGCAACTTATTGACAGATGTTTGATTCATAGTTTTAACCTACTGTATGTAATTGATAATTAGACTACAATAAATGTTTAAGCATTTTGTTTACTATAAATACATTTTCATAAGAACATTTTTTTTTTTTACCATGTTAGTATATTTACAAACGTGAACTTTAGGATGGGCTATTCCAGGGGTGTGCAAAGTTTTTGAGCTGTGTACCAGCCCCACCGCTCGCGACCACGCGTCAAATGACGCCGCGAGTCACGTGCCATCATGTGACTCCACAGCATCTTTGATGTGCGTTACCATGACGGCGCGTCACATCACATAAATGACGCTGCATGGTCATGGCGATGTGACCACAAGCCGGCTGAATTCCAGTAAGTTGAGGTTGCAGAGGCCTCGCTTGGTCACCTGGCATTTAATTTAAATGCCCGGGGAAGAGCGCAGGGCCTCTGCAACCGCCGCGCCCCCCACAAAAAAAACTCCAGCGCTCCCCAGTTTGTGCACCCATGGGGTATTCTAAATTTATATCTGCCTTATTCTATACCTCAAACTTCCCACTTCTTCATATCCCATTCTCTACTGACATCTCCCTCGTTTTGCAGAAATCAGCTCCATCTACCTCATATGTCTCCAAAAACAATCACCTAAGAAATCCAGTAACTCCCTCTCCTACTGTATCATGCTTTTGGTGACATATCCCTTAATTTTCATCTTATCGAAATACCAATCTTCATATCCCACACCATATCCCAAAGTCTCCTTTCCACACACACTAGCAATCCCTCCAGCCTTCCATCCAAATCTCACCTCACTCTTCTCTCCTCCTTTCCTGCACACTATAGAATGCAGACAATGTATACTACAAACAACGACAAACTACATTCTCAATGCTGTAAATTTTATACCATACCCCCTTATCTCATTCTCTTTTGAAGATCACACTGTCCAACTCTTTTCTCCGCTTTCTCTCCATGTTCTGTCATCTATCGATCCCTTGGATTTCTTAATCTACTCCTTTGGTCTCTCTCAGTGGACTACCTCCTACTCACTGTGATGGAAAATCCCTTGACTTTATTTTTCTCATGCTTCTTCTCAGTCTAACTTTTTACACTGAACCTATCCTCTCTGATCATTCACCACCTCCTAAAGTTCAGCATCACTACCTCTTCAACACTTAACTCCACGCACATATATGATAAATATTTACATGCTCTATACCCCCTCCACTTTTCTACATAAGTAGAACCACTCCTCTCTTCCATCTCTACCCTTTCCTATCTTCACTTGTAAATTTATATAACTTTTTGCATTTTTGAGTATTCACATTTTAAAAAGACCTAGAAGGTTTTTTTTGTTTGTTTGTTTTTTAAACAAAAAACGAATTTGTAATATTAGAAAATGCAGAAAAAAATAAATATTTGAATTTTGGCAAAAAATGTGCCTCTTGTTTTCACAAACAAAAAGCCCTTTTTCAGGATATGGATGGGAGTAAAGCTAAGACATCCTTAACATCATGTTAGACTGATTCCAGACATTGTTTTTGCATACAATTAGCTTTAAGGATAAAGAAAATAATATCCGTTACTGTTTTAGGCAGCCTCACAATATGAGCCCCGATTTAACAGAGCTTTGCAGATCTAGCCCTAGACTAATTTGGTATACTTTCTTATGTAATGATTTATATACAGATTCAGTGGCCATTATTCGAACACTTCACGCGTTGTTATACCTCGGAATACCCATGTCATGGCGCGTGATTTCTTGCAACCGTACCGCCATTAGACGCGAGTGCAGAAAATGGCATTTTAGTGTTCTGGTTTTTAAACACCTGAAATTGATACAGTAGCACAGTAGCACAGGACTGTACACATTACAATTCATTCATTTCATTGCAAACAAAGAAACAGAATCCATGAAATTCAACAAAGCAACCGCGATAAACACGTGTGCCTGGGGCGATTGGCCGCGTTAATGCCGCGTGGATTACAGCAGCGCACACGAAAACGGCTCCGTGATTTGTTCGAATAACGGCCGCTGCATCTGTACTGTACATTTGAATAGTTTTCAGAGTGCTTTACTTTCATTTTATTTTACAAAAAATATATATTATTTGATTAAAATATATCTCCTAATCACCCCTTGGTGTGTCTCTTAATTAAATTCAACTTGTAAACACATAGGCAGGACAACAGCTAATTGAGCTGTTGGGCTGAACTTAATTCAGTCAGGTGACTTGTAAGACCTATATAGCCAGACACACACTGGGGGAGCAGCAATGCAAGGGCAAGCAGCATACATTTAAAGTAGCATTTTTTAAGGAGCAGCAGTGTGGAGTTCAACAGGAGTGAGACAACTGGACAACACAACACCTACTGGCCCTGATTCCTGGATTTTGTACTTCGCTGGAAAGGAGGCCATTATCTATCCCAGACTGCCACTTCTCAGTTCATATGGACTCCTTTCTTACCTTCGCCCTCTGACACTACACAGCTATAAGCCCTGCACTAAAACACATCCCTACAAATCAGCCTCACACATTCTCTTTCTAGCCATGCTTCTCCTCATTGCTTATGGGGATGTCTCCCCAATCCTGGTCCCTGCCTTATTTCTGTATGCTCTCGTCCTCATCTTCCACATACAACTTCTACTCCTTCTGGTGTCAACCTGTCTAAACTCATAGCCATCCCCTGTCACCCTCCCTCCTCTCTCACTTTCTCCTGTGCCCTTTGGAATGCACGCTCCCTTTCTAACACATTCCTCTCTGTGCATGACTTATTTTTCTCTAACTCTCTGCTCCTCTTTGCTATAACTGAGACTTGGCTCACTCAGTCTGACTCTGCTCTGGAAGCTGACCTCTCTTATGGTGGCCTTTCTTTCTCCCACACTCCGTGCCCTGATGGCAGGGGTGGAGGCGTGGGGCTCCTGCTCTCCTCTATCTAACGCTACCATACCGTTCTTATTCCTCCTTTTGCTTTTCCCACCTTTTGCGGCTCACAGTGTCCAGATTTTCTCTCCTCTCCCTCTCCACATGGCTGTCATCTATCGCCCACCTATCCCTACTCATCCCCCTTCTGTTTTTCTCTCTCACTTTGAATGCTGACTCTCTTTCTTTCTCTACTCAGGCTCCCCTGTTCTTCTCCTTGGGGACTTCAACTGCCATATTGGGCATCAAGCTGTCTCTCTAAACTCTTCATTTCACCTTGACCTGTTTTCACTAATAACTTTTCTCTCTCCGATTTCTCCATGTCCCCTTTTCTTCTCTGTCCATCACCTCAACGTATTTTCTCTCTCTCGCTTCCCCCCTTCTTCACCTCCATCTACCCCTCGTCTCTGCAGAGACCTGCACTCTATTAACCTACCAGCTTTTGAGTCCACTTTACGCTCCTCCCTCTCCTCTCTTAGCTCTGCTCCAGACCCTGACAACCTGGTCAGAACTAGAACTCTGCCATATCCTCATCTCTTGATCTACATGCCCCATTTTCTCTCTGCCGTTCTTGCCCTTTGAACCCCAGACCCTGGCTAAATTACAACACACGCATGCTGCGTTCCTGCACTCTTTCCTCTGAACGCCACTGGAGGAAATCTAACACTTTCACAGACTTCCTTCACTACAAATTTATGCTATCCTGTTTCAACTCTGCCCTCTCTCAAACTAAACAAACCTACTTTTCTTCACTAATCAACACGCCCAAGTCTAATCCACGCCGACGCTTCTCTATCTTTGACTCCATTCTCAGACCACCCTCTGCTGTGTGTTCTTCTTCCTCCATCTCACCTCATGACTTTGCAGACTATTTCAAGGAAAAGTTGGAATCATATGTCAGGCCATCCCCTCTGTATCCACCTCCCATCCTACACCTCTTCCTAACTCTTCCTGCCTTCCTTGACTCTTTTTCCGCTGTCACAGAGGAAGATGTGTCGTTGCTGATCTCCTCTTCTCCCTATGCCAACTGCCCACTTAACCCCATTCCCTCCCATCTCCTAAGACTTCTTGCTCCTATAATCCCTACACTCACACACATTTTTAACTCCTCCCTCTACTCTGGTACCTTCCCCTCTTCCTTCAAACATGCAACATTTATACCAGTACTCAAAAACAGTAAGCTTGACCTTACCTGTCTTTCTAACTATCGACCTTTCTCCCTCCTGCCTTTTGCCACTAAACTCCTTGAATGACTTGTATTCTCTCGCTTGCTCCATTTTCTCAACACCTATTCTCTCCTAGACACTCTACAATCTGGCTTCTGCACTGCTCACTCCACTCAGACAGCCCTCTCTAAAATAACTAATCATCTCCATACAGCCAAAGACAGAGGTCATTACACTCTGCTCATATTCCTCGACCTTTCTGCAGCATTTGACACTGTGGACCACCCTCTTCTCCTTCACTGTCTCCATACTCTTGGCATTCGTAACAAAGTTCTATCCTGGATCTCCTCTTACCTCTCCCATCGTACTTTCAGTGCCCCTTCTGCTAACACCTCCTCCTCCTCTATCAATCTCTTTCTGTGGGTACCCCAGGGCTCTGTCATGGGACCTCTTCTCTTTACACACTCTCTCTGTAGGTGACCTAATCACATCTCTTGGGTTCAAATATCACCTCTATGCTGATGAGACACAAATGTACTTTTCTACCCCTCACCCCTGCTGTACAGACTAAAGTCTCTGAATGTCTGTCGGCTATATCATCCTGGATGGCCCTTCGCTGACTTAACATGTCAAAAACAGAGCTCCTCATACTTCCTCCCAAACCTGGCCCTATTTCCACCTTCTACATTGCTGTTGGAAGTACTATCATTCACCAGTAGCCCAAGCACACTGCCTAGGGGTCACACTACTCTTGTCTCACATTCTCCTCTCACATTCAAAACATATCTAAAACCTGTAGTTTTTTCCTCTGTAATATTACGAAGATTCGCACTTTCCTCTGTTGTTCGACTGCAAAAACTCTGACACAGACCCTCATTCTCTTCTGTCTCGACTACTGTAACCTCCTGCTGTCTGGCTTTCCTGCCTCTCACCTGTCTCCCCTACAATTTATCCTAAATGCTGCTGCCAGAATCACTTTACTATTTTCGAAATCCATCTCAGTTTCCCCCCTGCTGTAATCCCTCTCCTGGCTTCCTATCAAATCGTGTATCACACACTCAATTCTCCTCACTTTTAAAGTTATAATCTCTTCTGCCCCTCCTTACATCTCAGCCCTAATTTCTCGCTATACACCATCCCGACTCTTGTTTTCTGCTCAAGGATGTCTTCTCTTTATCCCTTTTGTATCTAAAGCCCTCTCCCGCTTTAAACCCTTCTAATTGACTGCCCACACCTCTGGAATGCCCTTCCCCTCAATATCCGACTAGTAAGCTCTCTATCCACATTTAAGACCCACCTCAAAACACACCTGCTTAAGGAAGCATATGAGTAGCTCCATGGCTGATAATTAACACCTCATACATTAACTTTGGCCCCTTCCAGACGCACTTACTAGAACACCCTCCTACTGTCTCTGTACGTTCTTCCTACCAACAAATTAGATTGTAAGCTCTTCGGTGCAGGGACTCCTTTTCCTAAATTTTACTTTTATGTCTGAAGCACTTCTCCCCTTTATGTGTTATTTATATTATTTGTTATTTATAGGATTGTCACGTATATTACTGCTATGAATCGCTATGTACATTAATGGCATTATATAAATAAAGTAATACATACATATCTTTCCAGGGTTGATGACAAAGCTCAATAGTAACCATAACCTGGCCTACAGTCTGTTACCATATCATAACTGTTGTGGATTATTTGTTTGATTATTTTGTTATCTCTGTATATGATTTGAGCTACTGTGAGTCGCTTTTGCCTGGAACAGCACAGTCTGTAGAAATTGGACATAAACTATTTTTTTCTGAACTAGATAACAGAGCCAGAGAAACAGCTAGACCTTGAGGACAGTGTAAAATAGATAGTTTTTGGCAAGTCTGCACTCTGTAATATATATTCTGTCTGTGCTGCTATATGCCTAAGTCTTCTACGATTCTATGTAGGTGGCAGACAAAAAGCTTCTTGCAGCAGCTGTACAAATATATGCAAACAGAACTACAGAATGCATAAGTGGAGTCTTAGTGCAGATCAAACTACAGGAGACAAATAAAATGTTTTTGTGCCATGTACTATTGTTTTTTTTCACAGGACCAGATACACATATTGTTGACCAAGCTAACTTCATCTACATTCAGTTTTCCCTGATGACTTCTGTATAATAACACCAGCTATGTGTCTTTCTCTAGTTATATAACTTGTCATTATACTGTTGGCATGCCGAAAACAAAGTCAGATATGAAAAGTTATATTGTCATGTACTAATTTAATAAAATTAATCACACTTGCATTTTAAGCATATGCAATCCACAAGCAATTCTGTCTTGACAATTTCCTGTGACATTGTAAGAGAAGCATAAAAAGCATAGTTTCAATTATATCTTAATGTTGCATTGCTATGTTTTTTTCTTATGAACTACTGTATTTAAAGGAAAATTGTATTACTGACCAGATGGCTTAGTAACAGCAAGCAATGCAGATAATTGAGAAGCTTTGTAACAGATGTGATGTTGCAAACCATTGGCCAATAGAGGCTGAAAGGTTAAAAAAAGCAGAGAAGCTGATTTGTTTGAGTTGCATGTGTCCCCTTTGCTCAATGATCCTGAAAACAGCATTATGGCTATGCTCTCCTGTGAAGAAACTGCTTGTAGGCTTGTACCATCTATCTAATTTGGCTCTGTTGATGTCTGATACAGTACATACTGTCGTAGAAACGGGCTAATGTCTTAATCTGTAATCGGAATGAATGTTAAAACTGAGACGCTACAAATCATCTTTTAATTACAGTACATTCATAGTTGATTGTAATATCTTAAACCATGCCAGGAGGAATATTAATATGTTATAATGTTTAACTTAAAATATTACTTAAACACATTTGGTATTGTTATTATATTAATACACGTTTCTGTTATATGATGTATTTGTTATACTTTAAAATTACACCTGCTTAAAGTGCTAAATGCACAACACTTGAGAATGCCTGAAATATTCTGCCATGACCTTGTGTTTTTGACATTCAGCCAGATCTAAATGAATACTAGCTGTGATATATTTCCTACAAGATTCTCTATGACACTTCCTTTAGTAGAGTTAAGAATCGCATAATCGGTGTTCTCCAGACAGATTAGGTGGAATGGGAGGCATTTAGAGACATGTTTGCTATTTTCCTACTATTTTACGCTAACCTAGTTTCTCAAAGCTATCCAATTTTAATACCGTTAGGGCCTTATTCTATATACGCTGAAGCAGCCATTCGGGACGTTTTGGACCCAAAATTCAAATAGGCTTTAATGAGAATTTTTAGCCAAGAACGGCCACTTCGGCATTATAGAATTACCCCCTTAGTGGTTTATGTTGGCATGTATAACAAATATGCACTTCCAACCCTTTGAATACATTCTGCTGTTAAATAATTTACAATGGTCTTATTGCAGAAATGATTTTAGTGTGCAGAGCACAAGAGCCTATACATAATGCTGAGTGAGGATGCTGTGTCTGAGTGCTTCGGATAAGCACTTTTTTAAGGGTTATTTAAAGATCACAAAAATCACAGCACTAAGAAGCTTATACTGTACACTACAAATTGTACTTGCTTAGTTAGTTGACCACTCAGCATGCACATTTATAACATACCATTTTTTCTGTATTACCGAAGGCACCAATAGAAGCTTCTTGATCTTAGATTGCCCTAGAAAACCACTTTTATTGTTTTTAGTCTGTTGCTGCTGATGCAAATAATGTTAAGTAGATCATTGATCCAATCTAATAACGTTCTATACAGATATCAGTTGCAAAATGGGGTTCAAAATAAGCTACTGTAACGGTGTGTTTACCCCACCCTATGGGAGATCTGGCCATTACTAAATGAAGTGCATAATGGTGCATAATACCTGCTGGTAACAGGAGGGCTGAGCTCCTAGCTCTTCCGTGGCCCTCTAGCAGGACCAAAGGTATAGGGTATCACTCACTCTCCCCCGAGGGGAAGAGGAACAGGGTAGGCCTAGATCTAGACAGTCCTGCGTGATCCCTGCTTCTCTCAAGTGGGGAGAGGAACTACTGAATTTGGGGGCGATACTGCCTTTAAGTACAGCCAGGAGGAGGGCACCAGGTCTGTCCCATGATTGGACATGCTCAGGCCTGTGGTCACCGCCTCCCACTGTCACTCAAATGCAATACCATAGAGTGGGGGAAACCCATGTTAACTGCTGGCAAGGCCTGTTCTTACCAGGGCATACTGCCAATACAAGAGCAGGTTAGTAGCCCCAGGTGGCATGGCTACACTACTTTATATCTGCTTTGCAACAACACAGCATAAATAACCATAATTTTTTAGCTAAAAACGAAATCTGATGTAGGTTGTGATATTTTTAAGCTGGACCAACAGAAGAGTTCTTCGTAGATTAAATCAAAGTGTAACGAGATTTCCAACCTTCACAGGTTTTGTCTTCAAATAAGGGGTTTTGAAAGCTCTGTGCACTTTAATTTCATCTGTGAAGAACTATATTGTTCTGCTAAAAGGTATCACAACCAACAACGAATCTGAATTTCTACCGAATCAATACGCATACAGTACTTGAACTAAAACTAAAAGCTACAAATCTGCTGTGATGTTTAAGGCAGCAGCAGTCCAAGAATATTTTAAAATGTACAAATTGCATTAGTTAGATGTGGAACTGATTAAAATGGCAGCCATTATACGTTTTCTTAGAGCTTTTTCCAAAGTCAGCTGTTGCTACTTTACATTTCTGTGGTACTGTACTTTTTCTGGCCAGCTATACCTGCAATTTTAACGAGTACAGTGGTCTGATTTTGGCATGTGCGGAATTTGAAAGCCTATTAAACATATTTCAAGTTGTTAACAAGTTTTAAATATTGATATTGTTGGACATTTGTGAACTTCTTTTACTAAATACTAATGTTCCTTTTGTATTTTTTTTGCTGAATGAATTAATGAAGTCAGATATTATCGAGCAAGGTTTGAAAATATTCATCCAATATCTTATGTTTTCTATCTTGTCAATCTTGTGTTTATGAATTTATTGTTCAGGAAAATGTCCATAGGAGCTGTTTACACACCTGACTGGATATCAATATACATCATTTGCACTCTGCTATTTTAAAAGTGTTGACTAATACTGGGACACAATGCCATTGTTATAAATGGTCATAATTGTTCAATCCTGGTGAGACAAATAGTCAGACAGAATGCGAAAAATTACATTCTTGTGGTAATGTTTACAAGTGGAAGGATGTTATTCATCCCAGTGTTTACAAGAAAGTGTTTATTAAACGTAAGGTAGAATAATTCAAGGTTTTTAAGTGAGTTATTTAAAGGAGCAATCCCAGATGGCAAAAACATTTTTAAAGTGTGTTTTTTTTTTAAATATAGAATTAAAGGAGGTCTGCGTAGCTGACCCCTGCTCATTTTCCAGCTTTGGGGACCCCATACTCCCAGAGATATTTACCTTCGAAGTAGGTGCCCGTAGCTGATCTGGCTCAGCAGGCAGGGACAGGTTTGAATCTCCCGCCTCACATGGGCCAATAGGAAGCTGCACCCATGACGTTGCGGCTTCCTATTGGCCGCAGGGCCTGAGAGCTTTGAACCCCTGCTTCAATTCTAAATTGAAAAAAATTACATTCGCCAAATCAACTGCCCCTTGGTTTGCCACTTAAACTGTACAGATTGCAACTCCTACACTTATACATTTCTTTCTGTTTGGTAGTGTTTTAAAATTTGTATATCATGTGTTACCTGGGCTCCTGTGATTGTAGAGAGGGGGGTGGGGTAGGGATTGTTGAACAGGGGGAGGGGTATACAGTATGCCATGCAGAGGTTGGCAGACCCTCTAACTGTCGGCCTGGCCCCAGTTGCAAGGGGAGGAAAGGTCCAGCCAGACGACAATGGAAGCTTCCGGTCAGGCCCTATTTCTGGTATCTGCCTGGTGTGCCCCCCACAGCAGTCATGACTCTCCCACTCCCCATCCACCCCCATCAGAGGCACTGTTTTTTTTTATATCCCCTTATCCTTATGTAATATGTAATTTATTTTCTGTTGGGCTATCTATATAGAGCAGTAGAGCAGTGTTCATAACCTTGAAGGGTTGCATTTTATATCTATAATGCTTTAAGTTTGAAATAGTTTAATTCATTGCTGTTTTATTGGTGAATGAGGTGGGGTGCCTTTGCGAGCATTCCCTTTGCGTTCATAGATATGTTATTTGGGTAACGTTTATTTATGCGCAACCATGCAAGCCAATTTTATGACTGAGGAGTAGATCACATATCCGCGAAGGTGCTTAACACTATGTTGTTCAGCCATTTTCCTTAAAAATGGAACCTTACATTTTAACAGACATGAGGCTTCTTCATGTGCAAAATATATGGTAATGAGCAATTTACTTACCAATGGAGAGCCAAAGACCTCCGTTACTGTTAACGCGTTAGAATAATATTATGATATGTAGCGCCTGCTGATAGCTGCCCTTACTTCCAAACCCCGAGCAGCAATACATTATTTCTACAAAGAGCCTACAAGAGAAAAGGGAAGGTCTTAATGGGTGCCAATATGAATGAACGGAGTGTAGGAATGAACCCTTTCATGATGTGTTTTACTAACAGATATGGTGGAACACATAAATGGCTTAAAAACAGTAACAAATTCATATTATTTTTTCCTTAAAGAGATTAACTGTAATATGTTGTTTTAACAATGAAAGTGAATGATATATATATTTGGCAAACTATTCTATATATAATTTATGATATAAAATATGAGTTTACCGGAATGAATCTACATATGATTAATGGATTTTTAAGGAGACAGAAGTAACCAAAATAATATGTAATTACACACAGTCCAGGCACTGTGTGTAAAAAATAACATACAGTATATAATATTCAACACACTATATACATTACAGACAACGAGAACTATGTCTAAACATATTTACAAAGTGTGCCTGGTGTGGTTGGGACAGAAGTGTCGGGCTATGTGTCCATGCTCTCCTGCATTACCCAGGTCAGGATACAGTTGAGCAATGGTGGTAGTTACAGCTGTGGTGTGCCAATGTTCCCTAATAACGTTTTTTTCCTATGGTAATCCCCGTCCATCCATGTAATGGTCGCTTTCCTAACGGTCCTTAGTTTTGCATATCATTAGCCTTGAGGGTACCCATTAATGAAGAGGAAAATAAGGTTGGTTAGGTAAGGTACTATTATTTGCCCTTATTTAGCACACTTCTGAAGATCTACCCCTTTGACAATGGAACGCAAACTTTTCCTGCTTTGCCCGTCTCTGCCTGCTCTGGAGCTCGCGCCCCCCTCCTACCTGGCAGCTGCGTCAAATGATGCTCTGGGGTCACGTGACCCACGGTGTCATTTGACGCCTGTGACGGCACGTCACACGACCCCGCATAGTCATTTGATCCCGCGTTGCCATGGAGACGCGTCACAGTGTCTGAATCCCGGTAAGTTTTACTGTTGCAGAGGCCTCATGCGATCCCCCAGCATTTCATTTAAATGCCTGGGGGAAGAGCGTTGGACCTCAGCAACCGCCCGTGCCCCCCCCCCCCCCCAGACAAATCTCCCACCCCAGTTTGCGCACCCCTGCCTTAGACTTTACACACAGCAAATGTATAGTTTTATTTTTTTTACTAATGAGGGAAATAAATATATCCCCCCCCCCCCAGAATACGTAGTCATGACCTCAAGGTGCAATAAATAATAAGAGATAACAAGTTCAAGAGAATTTTTAATTCAATTGATATAATTTGATTTGAATATTTTAGTCATCATGCAAATTTTTTGTTCTCAACAACATGTTCAGATAAATCAAGAGGCTATTTAGCTATGTATATTGTTGGTCTTACTTTTGTCATCAAATTCTAACTCTATCTAGTTTTTGGCTCCCTTCCAAATATCTTGCTGTTAGTGATGCTGTTTGAAGCTGCCACCAGCTCAGTGTTTTAAAACCAGCTCTCCAGGGTGTCCCTCCTTTATTGACTGACTAGTATAATTTTTATGAACCAATTTCTGAAATGCTTAGCCTCTTTCTGTAAATACAGTAACGTTGCTAAAAAATTCAAGAATATTCAAAATAGCCTCGCCTCTCTAAAGTGCGCTGATTACAAGACTGTTGGTTTTCCATAATGAATAAAGAAAATGTCCTTCTGCACAGAATGATACTTATTTAAACTGTGTGCCAACGCCGTAACATAATTTCTTCTCATTTCTGGAAGGAACAGATTACACCTTTTTATGAAATCAGCTATTAATCTTTGATAAACAAATTTATTATGGTTCTTTTCTTTTGTACTTCTGCTTCATTTGATTTTAATGCCTTTTATTTTTGTGCAGTGAACTGGGATGCCTGACGACCGTACATTATTTAACCATGTAATTCAGATGAATGCAGAATCGGGAGGCTGCCAAACCTAGGCTCTTTCCTTCATTGTTTTTTTAGAAATCTTGACAGGGATTTGTTCATGAACTATTTATGAATAAAATAGCATGATAATCAATGTTTTATACACTGTACATTAAGATTACCTAAATAAACAGGAGTCTGTGAATCTTAAATGTATCACTGTGGGCAATAACAAAACTTTTGTGCTGAGTTTGAAATGGAGATAAAGAAAAAGCAATATCCCATTGTCTTTGGCTTTCACATGTCACAGAATGGAAGTAATGTATTGATATTACAAACACACACACACACACACACACACACACACACACACACACACACACACACACACACACACACACACACACACACACACACACACACACACACATTTACAATAATTTATAGCTATCTTTTATTATATTTGAGAATATATAATTTAGTTATTCATTCTACTGTGTCTCTTTTAGCATTTTTTTACCCTGGACTGTTTAAATCTCTGGGTTGGAAATAGCTGTTCAGAAACCATCTACATAATTAAAGAATTTGCTATTTCTATTTTGTACTCTGACAAAACAGTAATTAAAATGCCTAAATATTTACTGGAAGTAAAACGATGAACGAAGCGCACAAGCGAAATGGAGCTTGATAAAGAATGCTGTGACGTTCGAAACGCGTTGGATGGGTCTCGTGACACATTAAAGTGCCCTTTTATTCATTTTTGACTTTGGGTCCTTCCTGCTCCATTTGGCTTGTGCGCTCCGTTCATCGTTGTACTTCTGGTTAATATCATCATTGGAAGCAGCACAGCCTGTCAACCACACAAAGGATACAGTAGAGGCAATGTTTATTCTAACATTTGCTGTAAACTAGCCAGGTTACATTCTGGGTATGTGCTGGGCTAGTTTGAGGCACGTTTAAGGCATTTCTGCATTGACTAACGACCCATAGGATTAACACAGCAGGGATCCCTGGCAGTCCAATTCAGTTTGAATGGGACTGCCAGGGACCCCCACTGTTAATCTGATAGGCCATTAATCAATGCAGAAATGCTGGGGCTAGTTTAAGGAAAGTTTAAGGCATGTATTCAGAATGTACCTGGGTGTTTCCTGGGTCTTTTGGGGAATTGCCACTGGTTTTTGTTCGAATAAGAGTTGCCTCTACTGTATGTGAATACTTGCTATTATTCAGGGGAACCTGCCAATGAGTCTGATTGTGGGTGGGCTTGCACCACCTACCACATGTCTTCAGGAGGATAGTACCCATTTGGTTATTATATATTACCATCAAAATCACTTGTCATTGCAAATACCTTTTTGAGGAAGTGTCTTGGCTATACTACATTTTGTTTTTCCTGGCATTGGAGCGCTTTTGACAATTTTTCTATCTAAATATTTACTGTCATGTTTATCAAGGCAATATCTAATTCTGTAAATTCCCATATGGTACTAGTGAAAGAAACATATTACCGTATAATATCTATACACTAGATTCTTCATTTTTTGTTAGTTTTTATGTGTTTAAAAGATTCTATGGTATTTGTAAAAAAGGTAAATTTGAAAAAGAAGACAATAAGCCCTAATGTTACATACAATGTGACAAATTATATAGTTAAATACTTCTGTTTTTCTTCTCATAAGTGAGGGGCATTTAGTTAAATTAGTTGGCCAAAGCATTACAAGCATGCAAACCACACCAAGGTTGCAAGTCCTAACACTACTGTATCTCCGAATGTCCTCTTTACCTCTCTGATGGAGGAAGAAGTCTTAATAGACTGCTCAGTCACAGGTGCAGCACAAGACCTGCTTTAGCTTAAAACCAGGGAGGACGGGTCACAAACTCAAAACAATTGTATCAAATCAACATTTACAAACACCCACAATCCCTGCAAGCTCAGAACCCAAACCCACCACATCAAGTTCTCAGCTTCTCTTGGTCATAAATCAAAAAGTGGCTTACATTATACATCAGTTCTTTTCATGAATACCCACTTACCTTGGGTAAATCAAAACTGTAGCCACAACGTTGTAATCAATAAAATGTTGGGAGTTTCAGGAGTTTTGTCGGTCTCCTTCAATTCCCGGTTCAAGCTAAGAATCTTAAACTAACTAAAACAATGCCAATTCCTGTTCTGCAGCGTTTTTTGATTTTTCCTCTTATCTCACCTTACAAAAAATGTGCTGTATGCCATCATACTCTTCTAGCTTGAAATGTTAACCTTTTTCTAAGTGACATTTACTGTGCTTCTCAAGTTCTCCATTATAATATATTCAAAATGTTGCTGTTAACTTCCAGATCCGTCTTTCTGTTCCACATTTCTCCACTACTATATTATTTTATGCCTGGAGCCTTTGACACTTTTTTTTTTGGTCCAGACTTTAAACAGTAGCTTCCTACCCATTCGCTATCCCCAAGCAGTGCACCAACTCCCTTGTTTCCCAATTAGCTTACAAAAATACATGTATAAACAAATTAGCAATTGGAACCAAGTAGGAAACCGGAAGATGACTTTAAGTGTTTAATTGGACCTGTTCTCTCATTTCAAATCCAGCAACATCACTGAAAAGGGAGAATGTAGAGTGTTGAAAAAATATATTTTGTTAAGAAGCATATACTGTAGGTGTCTGATAAAGATCCCTCAGGTTTAAAGGGGCAGTTCAGCCTACATCATGAAACTTTTGAAAACTAATAAAAGAATAAGTCTTATAGGAATGTAGTCCCGGTCGCCTTGGACATCCAGAGACCCTCCTCCTTGCTCGCAGCACGGTCGCGGGTGCCGCCGGAGTCAGCGACGGACCTGCCGGCTGTCCGCAAAGGTGGGGGCCGGAGCAGGGAGCGCTCCGATGCTCGGGAGGCTCTGCGGCGCACCTGGCTAGCGGGGGCCGCCATTGTATATGCGTGCGCAGGCGCAGTAGTTGCGCATGCTCAGATCGCGATCGGGAGTTGCGGCGGCCATTAGAGAGTGGCGCATGCGCAGTACAATCGCGCACGCGGCCCCAATGCAGTATTAGCCTCCACGGGACTACAATTCCCATGAGGCTTAGGGCACAGTACATCAGGTGCTCCATGTGTGGCCAATGAGGGCCAAGGATTCCCGGCAGCAGCAGATAGATACATTTCGCGGGCTCTGAGTAAGGCAGTTGGAGCAGGGAGCTGGGTAAGTGAGGGTGCAAGGGAGCAGTAGCCCCTTGCATTCGGCCAGTCACCCCCAAAGGCCCCAGATAACGTTTACCTTGCCCCAGCTTGTGGTTGCTTCAGGGACAGGCCTTAAGGAAAGAGATCTGCCCCTTTAGCTATTTGGTTCAGCTAGGAAACACTCTGTGGAGCGCAGCCTGATTCCTGGGTCTGGGCTCAGACCCCTCTATATAGAGAGACTATCTTCACGGAGGCCCCTGCCAAGCAGTGACTTAGGCCTGCTGGCTGCAGATGGATACACTCCAAGGTATAGACGGTACGGTGCATGGTGATATTATCCACACCGGAATTCACCCCACGCGTAGGAGGACATCTCGTCGGATCAGGCGGATCCAATCCAGTTATACTGCAGCACCCGTGGGCTGGAGCCCCGGGCAGGTATCTATAGTAGTGCACCAACACACCAAGGGATAGCACTATCTCCAACACATTGGGTGGGTTTGGACATAAAGGACATCAGGGAATTGGTGTCTAGCACCCAGGTACTTTGGGGAATATAAATGTTGATGTGTGCACCCGGTGCACTTCCATTTGTATGGTTATATGCATTATTCTGTGTGTCGTACAGGGTACCGAAGTTAGTAGTAATAGTAAAACAGTTGTCAGCATATACTGTGTGCGTGTTTTATTATTGTGATTCCTGTAAGAGGACCATCCCACTCAGGTGGGAACCCTTACAGGTGGAGGCGCTGTGTTCGAATGATCAGGTAACCCCAGGCTCCCAGTGGCGGAGGTTCAGGCCTTCTGTGAGCCTATCAGGTAACGCACCACATCCGGTAACACAAGTGTAGATTTCCCCCCATGGTCCCTATCTGCGATTGGGGGGGGGGGGAGGTGTTATTGGAATAAGGTGAAAATAGCTCAACTTTGCTGGTATTTCAATGCCCACCAGTGGTGTCAGAACCACTTGGACTGTAGCACAGCCTGGAAGTTACAGTATGTGTTGCTGCATCCAATGTTAGTCTGAGTGGCTTGGACACTACCAGTGGGTATGTCTGCCCCTGGTTTTCTGTATTCAGTATGCTGTGAAATTGTTACTACAGTACTTCATTAGGGTGCATTAAGATGCTTCCGCTTCACTGCACCTTTCACATTACTAGTAAGTTATTTACAACGCAAAAGCAACTAAATAGGTGCGAATGTGTGCTCTTTTTGGTATAATTTTATCCATAATTCCTATTATCCCTTTCATGTAAATGTATATGTATCTGGCTACATAAAAATAAAAAAATATTTTGGATCATCATTTATAGTTGTACCCCCTTATAATGCTGTGCTTGGGGTCCAAATAATCACATTGCGTTATAAGCGGATCGCGTTATAAATAATGGACAATTGTATACATTGTACACTAAAGTATTTAAGATACCAATAATAGTGTTATAAAGTATTCATAAATATGAAAATTGGGAGCCACGCTTGCATCGCGTTATAAGCGGATTCGCGTTGTAATGGATTGCGTTATAAGGGGTTGAGCTCTATTTCAATTTCTCTAGTAATCATAGAATAAATGTTAAGGATCTATTTATCAAAATCTCCTAGCTGGAAAACTGGAACACAAAACGGCACTAGATTTAATAAACAAAGAAATTCTATAGAAATCAACAGAGCTTTTTTGTTTGATTAAATCCTGTGTTGTTTTATTAGAAACTAATTGACCCCACGGTTTGCAGCTTGGGGACTGTGATAAAAAGAAACAGTAATCATACAGGCCACACATAATTTCTTCTATGGACCTTATTCAGTGTTCTGAGAAGTTGCTCCCCTGTGCTGGGGAAGATTTTAGTCCTGTTCATTTTAATGGAGCTCAATTATTCTCCAGCATTGGAAAAGTGCTTTACAACATACTACCATACTGTACATACTAAATAAGGGCCAATGCTGTACTGTACAAGCTTTTACTTTTTTCAAACAAGATGCCTAACAATTTAATTTAAATATCACTCGACTGAAAAGTGACAGAAAGCGTGGAACATTTGTTAAATACAAGATTGCATCAACAGAACGTTTATTTATAAATCCATAAAAGGTTCTATATATTTATATCAACACAGTATAATATGATGCTCATGAAATGTGTTCATTTTCAGCGAAGAAGAAAAAGCCAGATCATAAACTTTTCTTTATATCACGTTTGAATGCACCAGAACAGACATGTTGAGTTATGCTCCATCAGAATTGTTATTCGAACAAAGATTTTGCTTTTAAACGAGTTAGCTAATGGATTTTGAATAGAAAGAGAAGCACACACCAGGTTATAATTACAAGAATGTGTCATAGATTGATCAATCAAACTAATTGAGGATAGTGAGGCAGAACCAAGTTTTTATTGTTCCTGCATGGTCAATTCTTTGTGAAAGTTTTTCTAGCCCTGCAATGGCTTCTGTGTATTATTCATCTGCTTTATGAAATGTAACTTACAGTGTTATACTGGATTTTGATGCAACATATGAACAATACCAGACCTGTCTTTAATTATACCTTTTAATGATCAATTACTGGGTTTTACTTTCAGGACCTTTTGCACATGTAGCAGCAGTAGGTGCTCTGCAAAGTACAACAACACTAATACCCCCAGAGGTGGAAATTAAATGGGACACTGGACATTTCTTAAAAGATAAATTCATTTACATCTTCTAAGTTTGTTCTTTCTACTAGGTTACAAAATGTCAATGTTAATGTGATTTTTTTTTAAAGCCTACTATAATTCTGTATATTGGTAAAACGTATAGAGTTTGTAAGATATGCCAGAAGAAAATAAACTAATTAAAGTAATTAAGATAACTTGTAAGATATAGATATTAATTAATTAATTGCAATGTAAAAGCCTACAAAATATTCACTTTTTTGTATGAGTTGAACTGGATGCTAAATTATCTCAACCAGAATGTATAATTCTTTTATTCCCCCTGCAGGAACCAATTTTCCAGAACAATGTACAGAATGCCTTTAGCATGTTAAACTTCCCCCTGCTAATGTATCAGATTTAAACTAATCGTTTCTTTTGTTTTTCATCTAAAAAAAAAACACAACCTGTAATGTGTTTGACATTTTATTTATGACCTCATGAAATGTTTTCTTCAAACTGAATAGAATGAACTTGAGAAGCATTTCAGCAATATGGGGCTACTGTACTTGCAAGATTGTAAAACCCATTGTATTGGATACTGTAAAGTACTTGTGAATGAACAATGTTGATCTCAATGCATACTCTAGGACAGGGGTATGCAAACATCCCCTGCTCGCGCCCCCCGCCTTACCTTGTCTTTGGCGTCAAATGAAGCAGGGTTGCCACGTGATGTCACGTTGCCATGGCAACGTGACATCACGTGGCGTCATTTGATGCCGCGGGGTCATGGTGACGTGTCGCCGAAGACCAGGTAAGGGACGTTGCAGAGGCCTCACGTGATCACCCGACATTTAATTTAAATGCCTTGGGGGAGAGCGCACGGCCTCTGCAACCGCCCGCACCCACCAGGAAAATCTTGCGCCTCCCCTGGGGCGCGCCCCCCAGCTTGCGAACCCCTGCTCTAGGCATCACCAAGTTCGGATTGATAAACCACATTTGTGCCGTCACTGACTTGGTATGACTATGAGGATTTTCTACCTACTTAATTTTTCTCTCATAAATCACATTTACATTACATTTTTCAGCACAATTAGCCTGGCAAGGTGGGTCATAGACACAATACCTGAGAAGAGAGGTAGTCAACATTCTTGTGGAATAAAAATAGTTTTGACATGTTCAGATAGAACCTATTGACATTGTGCCATTTATGTTATGTTTATTTTCTTAATTAATTTGATACAGTATGCTTTTTATTTAATAGTCAACATTAATTAATCTTTTGGCATTAGTGTCTAGGTATTATTATAGCATGAAAGGATATGCAGACTGCCATTCTATATTCAAATACCGCAGCTAAGGAGATTGTTAATACAAATAATTTAGTTAAAAGGCACAGATTTTAATTAGCTCTTTTGCAACACAGACAAAAATAAAATATAAATGCAACCTTTTAGACTGTGGCCCAGATCAGAATTGTTTGTTGCAACAAAAAGCTGAAATTAATCTCATTTATTCTCATATTTTATACTTAGCATGATGGTTAGCAAATATAATAGTGTATGTGCTACTGTTTCAGTTTGAACAATAAACAATAACAGGAAAAAAATATACTATTTGCAATGTTTCAAACGCTCTTTTTGTACTGGCCTAATTTCTTACCGCTGCAAACAAAGTGTTATGTTTTCATTTTTTATAACAGAACATTGTTGGTATTTTGTTACACTGCATTTATATTGTATAGTTCCACTGATCTGATTATTAGGGAATTGTAAGTGCAATTTACTTTAAAGAAAATGTTGCTAAGTAAAAATGAGAGTTGTATCGAAAATCTCATCAATAATCATTTAACTCCAAAGATGTTTTAATTATTGTAATGACTGCCATATAAAAATCTCTTTTTACTCTTAGCTAAATACTGTATTACATTTTATGGCACTGCACTTTTATTTTTATTTATAAAATGTATTACTAGGACTTATAAGAATATACGTTACACATTATATTTACAGACATTTCATGGACAGTTTTGGAATATATATATATATATATATATATATATATATATATATATATATGTTATGGGCATATTTAACAGTTACAGATAAGATAAGAGCTGAAATCTTGGAAGAAGTAAACTGTATGCAGCTTTCTCAGATAGGTTTTTGGTAGTCTTGTTTGCCTTGCGCATGTGTTCCGCAGGCATCTGTAGTTAATAAGATCCTTGGTAATGCCAGTTACTTTGTATCTTTTCCACAAGTCTTCCTTACAATTTTAAAGTGCAATAAGGTCGGTTGTAAAGCACAGAAGGTGTCCCCCCATACTCTTATTCTGTGTTATGAAGTATGTGTATCACAGAGTTTTAAGAGCTCTGTTTGGAGATAATCAAGCGCAGAATCAGGGTCAAGTATCAAGTCGATTCTGTACCAAGGGCAGTTAGCAAGATTAGGCAGACATTGTGGGTTAAAGTTTCCAAATGTTCTAGTGAGTACAATTTTAGGGCTTCATTTGGATGTTTAAGTTTTCTTACACTATTGCATTGTCACTGAAAATGTCAGGTATAATACCAGAGTATTGGATTCTTTGGGACAAGAGGGTAGGATCCAATATATCAAGGAATGGTTGGCAGATTTTAGATTTGTCCATGTTTTAACAGGGGACTTACCCTGTTCAGAAAACTTGCCTCTAATCCAGCAGTGTGGTGGTTAATTGACCAGCACCTGGCTGATTAGAGGTGTTAGAAAAAGCCTGCATCTGAGACAGGAAGTGAGACTCCTTAGCACACCTGTGAGCTGAACAAGGAGAAAGACATCTTGAGCCTGCCAGAAGAGACTGCACGCTGCCAGCAAGACACAGGGGAAAGTACTTCTAAACCTGGAGAACAAAGAAGCCTTCCCTTACAAGAGACAGATAAGACTTTCCTTTCCTTGACTTTTTGTATATCTGCACATATAAAGATATATGTTTGGGGCTGGGAGACATGCTAATCTAAAGGGAGTTGTGGACTGCATAGGTTTAACTAGAAATACTCCCAAGTGGAACAGAAGCTTTGTTTGACCCCTTATTTGCATACGTTTGGATGTTTTCTTGTGTTAAAGAAACAGGCGCAATAAAAGCCGTATTTAATTTCACCTTAAAACAGTCTCCATTTGCATACCTCTGCACATGCCCTCTTACACATGTGGATTGGGAAATTAGTTGGGTTAAATTTAATAACTTCTATTGTTTTTAGTGACAAGCCAATTGAACTTAAAATCACTAGAACTAACAGCTAATTCTTCACATTTGGAGAGGGAAATTGTGCCAAGGAAGTGAGTGATATCAGTCAGGGATTGTAGTGGGGCTTTTACAGGGGTGGTAAATGCCAGCAATAAGAATAGGCTTAGTAAAGGCAAATTTTACCAACTAGTATTTCAAAAGAGGATGGACTTGAGGGGCAAGTTAGCAGCATAAATTGTAACGAGTCATCAATATAAAACACTGCCTCTCCTCTTCTCTTTGACCTATCTTTCCTAAAAGAGTATCCCTGAATGGAGATCGATGCACCAAGTGTATTCGGAGTTAGCCATGTTTGTCACGCTGTGCTCACCACAAACAAGGCGGGACCACGGTACTGAGGTGGGAAAGGATATTATGCCACCCACAGCCATGGGGCCACTTCTGGAGTGTAGAGTTGGTCGGGTTAGCCGAGTCGGGGTTGGAGAGGTGCGGATGGTCGATATACTTGCTGGGATCAGAGGAGGATTGGTACGGAACGTTGCAGGTACTATTAGCCTTGTCTGGGTTTGGAGAGAGCAGAGTCGTCGTAGTCCATTTGCCGAGGTCAGGTTTGGAGAAGAGCGGATAGTCGTTGAAAGCTGGGTCGGTACACAGGAAGATAAGCAGCAAGACTGTGGAGGCAGAGGAGAGGTGAGTGCAACGCAACTGGAACTATGCTCAGCTCACAGTAGGTGAGAGCGTCCAATGAGAAAACTGCAGTGTGGAGGTGTGTAGAGCGAGGGCTGTGATAGGAAGAATAATAGCAAGACTTTAGTGAATTGGATGAGAGGGAGCCGGTGTGCTGCGCGCGCGTCCGTTCGTGCATTGCGCATGCCCCACGTCGGCGGAAGGAGAAAACCTCAAAAGGCAGGATCGGGTGCGCGCCTGCAGCAAGGTGGCCACCGGAGGAACCGGCGGGGAGAGCAGAGGCAGGAGCAGGCCTCGACGGAACACCAGCCGTCGGAGGAGGTGAGTGGGGAGCGCGCCGAGGGCGGCGTGGCTCCCTGAGCCTCACAATGTTTCGGTGAGAAATATGCAGTTTAATATTTATATTGCCCTATTATTTAGAGAAACTTTTTTTATTAAGCAAAGTTTTAGATATTGGCATTCAGTAGATTTAAAATATGAACTAGAAGTAATATCACATCTATACTGTAATATATATATATATATAGATATATATATATATATATCTATATAGATAGATAGATAGATATATTTTATATTTCAGTATTAATCCCACTCTTTTCGTTCATGTCACTGAACCATGATTAACTCAATTACAAATAATATCACGTGATACAAAGGCTTTGGATTTTATGGAGCCTCCCCTATTGTTCATGTGTCTGCATAATAGACTGGGCAATGATCAATGACAATGAAGCGCCTTCTTGCATATGGTGCTTGAGGTGGGAATTTAACACCAATGAATGCAGTCTGTGTAACTTATTATCAGTGAGGAAGACCAACTGTATGGAATACTTTATGGAATGTTAAATAAAGACTATAATTGCACAATAGGAGGGCACCTGAATCCAACAAGCAGTTCAATAGGAGACCAACTACCATTCAATGGAGACAATTATGTACATATGTAGCCATACTTGCTGTCCTCGGTGCCACACTACAGCTCCTGTGGCCCTGTGGACAGTACATTTTCCAGGAGGATTAACTCTGTGGGGTTTTCTGCTTCTGAATGGGACCCACAGCATTAATCCTCCTGGGCCATCTGCAGGGAGAGAAAACCTATACTCACATTTCATAGGAGCTGTGCAGGTCCCTCTCTGCTGTCTCTGCATCTCTCTTCTTGGAACTGTGTTTGCCTGCTCACTGAAGGTAAGCAGTAGTTCCTTCCCCCTTGATGATGTAGATGCCTTTATATGGGTCTCTAATCAGGCCCTATTTGGACATCTACATCTTCAAGGGGGCTGGACAGGACCGAAAATACTTAAATGAGTGGGGAGACAGTTCCAAGCAGAGATATGCAGAGACAGACAGCAGAGAGGGACCTGTGCAGCTCATCTGAAATGTGAGTATTGGTTTTCTCTTCCAGCAGATGGCCCATCAAGTGAAGGATTAACGATGTGGGGTCCTGTTGCAGGGTACATGCAACCACACATGCGGGTTCTCTTGATAAGGCTTCTTTATTGAGCCTTAAAAATATACAGCACACAAAAACAAAATAGCTTCTCTTCAGCATACAAAAACAAAATAGCTTCTCTTCAGCAGACAAAAACAAAATAGCTTCTCTTCAGCATAGAAAACAAGGCAGTTTCTCTTCAGCATGCAGGACACAGACAATTCATCACACATGTACTTTGAAAAACAGAGCTTATAGCAGTAATCTCTTCAGTATTTCAGTCCTGTCTCGTGACCAGCTAGCTTGCATGTGTGTACTGCCTGGGGGTTTTAAAACACCTTGATTATGCAGCTGGGGTCAGACTAATTAAGCAGCCCTTCTCAACTGAAACTTAACCTCATCACTGCTGCACTGCAAGCCTAAACATAGGTTTGCTAGGTATATGGCTGGTGACGTTCATTCACTCTGTCACAGGTCCCATTGAAAAGCATGGAATCCAAAAGCATTAATTCTTCTGGGTCACTTGAACCTGCTAGGCCACAGGCCTCCTTGCCTAAGCCAGCCACTCGGGCTACAGGTGTCCGCATCTTTCTCCACGCCAACAAGACAGTACATTTGGCTACATCAGTAGTCCGCAAAAGACTGTAAGAGTGCTAGAAACTGAATAGCTGCTGTCAGTCCACGTTGGACAATAATATCATAACTGAGGAGAGTAATTAGAAAGCATATGCTTAACACAGCAAGTTTTGATAGCCTTGCCCACCAAAAATGTTGGAGGAAAATGCAGACCAGTGGTTTGGCTTATTTGCCCCTTTTCTTTTTTGTGGAAACACAGAGACCCCTTTACGCCATGGACGTGCAGACAGGGCCTGACTTTTTATCCAGTGATTTTTATCCAGGTCTAGATTGACTTCAGTAGAGGTAAATACAGGCATACGGACTTGCTAATCAAAGGAAATGTATGATGCCAAAGTGATCCAACATTTTGGTTGCATATATCAGCCTTTGTGAAGGTGAGGCTATAATACAAACATAAAACACACATAAATCATAAACAATTACCTACCCCACCAAACTCTATCAACACCCTGGAGCCGACGTCGCCTCGTGTGATGTCAGAATGCTGACATCACCACGTGTGGAATGGAGATGCTGGCTGACATTCGTCATGGCAACCGGAAACGGCAACAAAAAAGCGTCTCCCACTCTCATGGCAACCAGGAAGCTAAAATTGAGGGTGGAAAATCTCCGTAGTGCTATACAGAAACAACAATATATAAAAAAAAAAGCAAATGAATATACAAACAGCAGGAGGAGTTAAATCCCAAAAAGGAACAACTCCTCATCTGCAGATATCCTCTATCATAAAATTACATTGAAGTATCAAATTAATCTGGAATTTATACAGAGAAAATAGCAAAAATATCAACCCAGAGGTTTTTCGGATGGAATTTTCTTGAGAATAAGGAATCTTGATTAACATTGAGAAAGATGTCTGCTCTCAATGTCCCCTATATTGGTGTAAAAAGCAAAGCAATTTGATTTAAGAATGCCATCCTGTAGTGGCACTTGTATTGAATATTTGGGATACTTGGGCTATAAAAGCTAGTTTGTCCAATCTCCAATGACCCATATACAGTATTTCAAAATTCAGTTTTTTTACTGTGCAAACAAGATATAGGTTAGCACTTTTGGAAGACTAATGGATTAGTCAGATTAAAAGATTTATTCCATTATGGAAAAATACAAACATTCCAAACGATAAAAGAGAAATATGATGCTACCAATACAGAGTCTTTGAAATATATGCAAATTGAACACTTAACAGTTTCAGAGTAAAACCCCAGGAACATATAGAGAGTTTAAAACATACAGTATGAAGTCATTTGTCAATATGGCACTGTGAGAAAAGGGATGATTTCTTTGATTTATATCTGCACACAATCCTCTGTAGAAACTAAATTATAATATATGATTAAATTGGAAAAATAATAATTGGAATCAAGCTTGGAGATGGAAGACTGAGAGCTAAAGGATCCTCTACATGTTCCACAATAAAAGAAAATGACTATAAACTTTTATTAAGATAGTATTTTATACCAGCAAGACTCAAATATATATGCAACTCATCAGATAGGTCTTGGAGAAACAATATAACAAAAAACAGATAGAGTGCGCAAATTATTAAATCTATTGATTAACCCCTTCACCTCCGTGTATTATTTATATAACAAAATACAACCTCTAAATCGATGGGTGACCTGCAGCTATATGAACAGGGGTAAACCCCTAGGCAACTGAAACACAAAAAAGACAAAAGCGCAAACGCACATAGTGAAGTTTGTAAAAATGGGTGAATATAATTTTAGGGTATAATATCTGCGTACATCAGGTTAGTGGGTATAAAGCATTTCATGTGCAATACATGAGTTTACCAACGCCGCACTGCCGCCTCCAGACTTTGGGAACTCTCTCTCACAGCATCCAGGACACACTGTCTCGATTGTAGTTGGAAACCTCCACTGCGGTGCTGTGTCTTGGTCAGTCTCCTTCCCCGATCGCTGCCGTTATAGCTGCTCCTTCTCGGGTCTGTTTTCCAGCTGCCACTGTGTCTCAGCTCACTTCGGCAGTAGGTCACGTGTCCCGCGGGGTTTGCGACCGGCCGCAAAGGGAGGTGGTGCCGTAAAGCACGATCTTAGCTTTACTGCAATTTGCCGAATGCAGTTTTTTTGTGAGAAGTCAGTCCAATGCAGGAAAAATCACACAGAGTGTGGGGATAGAGTCCTAGGACTTATTAAAATCTTTATCCAACGCGTTTCGAAGCATAGGCTTCTTCTTCAGGGATAAATTGAACTGATTTAAGAACATATTTATACCCATACTCCGCTACTGATTGGTCACAATCAGAGGTGTCTACACCAATCTGATCCTCACTTTGCATCATCCCACAAGTGTGGGTATTTTTAGTAATGACTTCTTAAAGTGCTCTAGTGGTTTGACCTGTTCAGTGCTGGTCCAGGGGTATAATAAAATCACAATACATTTATTCATTTATTAATACATATTAAAAAACACTTGAATAAAAATGCCAGTGATTAAGGGTATTTCAAAGGCTCTGAAATAAAACAAACAGGTGTTACTTACACGTATAAAGAATGATAATACTTATTACTATGAATGGATATCGCAGATGTTGTTCAAATTATATATATAAAAAAAACAAGTACTCAATTGCTCTGATACATATACCTATACGGGGCCTGTTTATACATATTATTTAGTATAAACACCAAAGGTCTATGTTTTCGTTTAGGCCTTTAGGACCTAAGGTCTTCAACTGGTGAATCCAGTAAGTTTCTTGGACTGATATATCTTTTACTCTGTCTCCTCCACGTCTGTTTTGGGGGATGGTTTTAATCCCTTTGAAAGTCAGGGTTGTGGGGTCTTTGTTATGGTGGGTTGAGAAGTGACGACTTACACTATGAGTCTGTAGTGCATGTTTGATATTTCTCACGTGCTCTTGTATACGTGTTTTCAGACATCTTTTTGTGCGGCCTACGTATTGCAGGCCGCAGGGGCATTCTAGTAAATACACTAAGAATCTTGTATTGCAATTGATAAATTCAGTAATGTTATACACTTTGTTATCTATATTTGATCTAAATGTTTTGCGTTCAGTATGTAGGAGTTTACATGTACAGCATCTTCCACAGGGAAAGTTCCCTACTAGATTGTTACTCAACCAGGATTGGGCACCTCTATTTGTTACAGTTTTCCCTATATCACTCGGTACTAGTGTGTCTTTTATACTGCGGGCCTTCCTATATATAAACTTGGGAGATGTGTTTATGTGTCCACTGAGAATGGGGTCTGTAGAAATAATACCCCAATGTTTTTTTATGACTCCTTCTATTTGTCTGTGCATGGAGTTATAGTTTGTAATGAATGGAACTTCTATTCGATCCTCATCTACATTTAGAGGATTTTTCTTTTTTTGTGTTAACAGTTTATTCCGATCTATTTTTCTAACCTTATCTAGTTCAAGTCTGAGTTGATTGTAATTATATCCTCTTTCTAAAAATCTTGAGAACAGAAATTGGGCTTGTAGTTCAAAATCTGCCTCATTGCTGCAGTTTCTCTTTATTCTCATAAACTGACCTCCAGGTATGTTGCTAATCCAAGTTTTTTTATGGTTGCTGGAGGCCAGTAAGAGATTGTTCGTATCTACCTTTTTAAAGAAGGTTTTGGTTGTTACCCCTTCTGCCACTGAGGCTGTTAAGTCCAGATCTAGATAGCTGACATTCTCTGCGTGTGTTACGTGGGTGAATACCAGGTTGTGGTCATTGTGATTGATGTAATTCATAAATCCGTCTACTGATTCTTCATCACCCTCCCACACACAGAGAATGTCATCTATATAGCGACGCCATATCACTATATTTTTCAGGAATGGATTTTCCTTCCAGATGAAAATTTCTTCCCAGTTCCCCATATACAGGTTTGCGAAGCTGGGGGCAAATCGTGTGCCCATTGCAGTTCCGCAAACCTGCAAGAAGAACTGGGAAAGAAAAAGAAAATAGTTGTGGCTAAGCACATATTTTATGGCTTCTAATATAAACCATCTGTTTAGATCTGTGATGTTTGGTTCCCGTCTCAGGTAATCCTCCACTGCTGCAATACCCTTAATATGTGGAATGCTAGTGTACAATGCTTGGACGTCACACGTCAGCCATCTGTACGAGCTTTTCCATTCGAATTTTGCAAAGAGATTTAGTACCGCAGAGGAGTCCTTTAGATATGAAGGTAACTCCCCTACGATTCTTTGCAGGAAATAATCCACATACTGGGATAGGTTTGCTGTCAGTGAGGATATACCCGAGACTATTGGTCTCCCTGGCGGGTTTATAAGAGATTTGTGCAACTTAGGTAAATGGTAAAACACCGGTATTTTTGGTGACTTATTGTAAAGAAACCCATATTCTTTCTCTGTGATTATTGTTTTGGATAATGCCTCATCTAGAAGTTTTTTAAGAGTAATTAGAAATAATGATGTAGGATCTGAGGTTAGTTTCTTATAAAAGACAGGGTCACAAAGGAGTCGGTGTGCCTCTTGCTCATATATAGAGCGATCTTGTAGAACCACACCTCCTCCCTTGTCAGCCTGTCTAATAATTAGTTGGTTATTGTCCTGCAGAAATTTTAATGCAAGATTTTCAGCCTTGGACATATTCTGTTTAATGTTCCATTTTCTATCACTATTGTTAATTTTATTTAGATCATTATAAACCATATCAAAAAAGGTTTCTACATGGTTACCCCTAGAGTGATATGGGTAAAAGGTGGATTGGGTTTTAAACGGCGTATGTATACATACTGTTGTATCTTTATCTTTATCTAATGCTTGAATTGTATCTACTATATTGTTAGTTTCTTTTTTCAACTTAATAAAGTGTCTTTTTAGTGTGATATTTCTTGTAAATTTATTAAGATCTTTAAAAAGTTGAAATGAGTTTGCCCCACTAGTCTTAGAAAAAGAGAGTCCTTTACTTAGGACCCTTTTTTGATCCTCTGTGAGGATAAACGTGGAGAGATTGAAAATCCCTCTATCTACCTGAGTAGGTTGAGTCCCTAGAATTCTTTTCTTTTGGACCCTGGATCCTCCTCTTTTCCCTCTTCTGGCAATGGTCTTTTTAGCTTGGTCCCTGAGATCACCTGTTTGTGGTTCTCTGTGCTTTTCACTTCTTTTTCGGGAGAGCCATGCCTCCTCCTTATTAGATCTAAAAAAAGAGATGGAGAGGAGGGAGAAGGGGAGGGTGCAGGGCGATTCTCACGTATATGTTCTGGTATCCTCACAGGAGGTCTATATGACTCATTTTGTTGTTGATAATTGTTTTGTCTATTTCTATTGTATTTATAGTTTTCGTCATAATTTCTCCCTTTATAGTTAGGGTTCCTAGGGTGTCCTCCCCTTTGGGGATATGATCTATCTCTTCTAGGATGTTCCCTTCTATCTATAGACTGATGGTTTCCATATTGTCTCCCTCTATCATTTTGATCTCCATTAGAGCGACTATTAGAATCCCCATTAGTGTCATTCACAATTTTATTGTCAGTCATCTTTCCTTTAGTATTATCTTTGGCCCAGGTACGTTGTTTATTTGTATCGTAGTCATTTTTGTCTCTATAAAATTTAAAGTGCTTGGTTTTTGCGGTCTCGTCATCATGTTGTTCTAAGTTGGCGCATACCTCGTGTTCCAACTCAGAGCAATCATTGGCGATAATAAGGGGCTCCATGATTTTAATTTGTTCTTCAATTTGGGCTCCCAATTCTTTTAGTGATTTATTTCTCTCAAATATTATTAATCGCACTAAGTCATTAGAACATTCATCTAAAATGCGTATCCACTCCTTCATGAAGTGTTCATTGTCCCTCCCAAATGTGGGGTTTTTTAATATGCGTAGGCCTCTAGGTAGTCTACCACAGTCTAAATATCTCTGCATTGTACGTCTCTCAAACCATTGTTTGCTTTCTGTGATGAGAAGTTTTTCCCCCAAAGGGGAGGACACCCTAGGAACCCTAACTATAAAGGGAGAAATTATGACGAAAACTATAAATACAATAGAAATAGACAAAACAATTATCAACAACAAAATGAGTCATATAGACCTCCTGTGAGGATACCAGAACATATACGTGAGAATCGCCCTGCACCCTCCCCTTCTCCCTCCTCTCCATCTCTTTTTTTAGATCTAATAAGGAGGAGGCATGGCTCTCCCGAAAAAGAAGTGAAAAGCACAGAGAACCACAAACAGGTGATCTCAGGGACCAAGCTAAAAAGACCATTGCCAGAAGAGGGAAAAGAGGAGGATCCAGGGTCCAAAAGAAAAGAATTCTAGGGACTCAACCTACTCAGGTAGATAGAGGGATTTTCAATCTCTCCACGTTTATCCTCACAGAGGATCAAAAAAGGGTCCTAAGTAAAGGACTCTCTTTTTCTAAGACTAGTGGGGCAAACTCATTTCAACTTTTTAAAGATCTTAATAAATTTACAAGAAATATCACACTAAAAAGACACTTTATTAAGTTGAAAAAAGAAACTAACAATATAGTAGATACAATTCAAGCATTAGATAAAGATAAAGATACAACAGTATGTATACATACGCCGTTTAAAACCCAATCCACCTTTTACCCATATCACTCTAGGGGTAACCATGTAGAAACCTTTTTTGATATGGTTTATAATGATCTAAATAAAATTAACAATAGTGATAGAAAATGGAACATTAAACAGAATATGTCCAAGGCTGAAAATCTTGCATTAAAATTTCTGCAGGACAATAACCAACTAATTATTAGACAGGCTGACAAGGGAGGAGGTGTGGTTCTACAAGATCGCTCTATATATGAGCAAGAGGCACACCGACTCCTTTGTGACCCTGTCTTTTATAAGAAACTAACCTCAGATCCTACATCATTATTTCTAATTACTCTTAAAAAACTTCTAGATGAGGCATTATCCAAAACAATAATCACAGAGAAAGAATATGGGTTTCTTTACAATAAGTCACCAAAAATACCGGTGTTTTACCATTTACCTAAGTTGCACAAATCTCTTATAAACCCGCCAGGGAGACCAATAGTCTCGGGTATATCCTCACTGACAGCAAACCTATCCCAGTATGTGGATTATTTCCTGCAAAGAATCGTAGGGGAGTTACCTTCATATCTAAAGGACTCCTCTGCGGTACTAAATCTCTTTGCAAAATTCGAATGGAAAAGCTCGTACAGATGGCTGACGTGTGACGTCCAAGCATTGTACACTAGCATTCCACATATTAAGGGTATTGCAGCAGTGGAGGATTACCTGAGACGGGAACCAAACATCACAGATCTAAACAGATGGTTTATATTAGAAGCCATAAAATATGTGCTTAGCCACAACTATTTTCTTTTTCTTTCCCAGTTCTTCTTGCAGGTTTGCGGAACTGCAATGGGCACACGATTTGCCCCCAGCTTCGCAAACCTGTATATGGGGAACTGGGAAGAAATTTTCATCTGGAAGGAAAATCCATTCCTGAAAAATATAGTGATATGGCGTCGCTATATAGATGACATTCTCTGTGTGTGGGAGGGTGATGAAGAATCAGTAGACGGATTTATGAATTACATCAATCACAATGACCACAACCTGGTATTCACCCACGTAACACACGCAGAGAATGTCAGCTATCTAGATCTGGACTTAACAGCCTCAGTGGCAGAAGGGGTAACAACCAAAACCTTCTTTAAAAAGGTAGATACGAACAATCTCTTACTGGCCTCCAGCAACCATAAAAAAACTTGGATTAGCAACATACCTGGAGGTCAGTTTATGAGAATAAAGAGAAACTGCAGCAATGAGGCAGATTTTGAACTACAAGCCCAATTTCTGTTCTCAAGATTTTTAGAAAGAGGATATAATTACAATCAACTCAGACTTGAACTAGATAAGGTTAGAAAAATAGATCGGAATAAACTGTTAACACAAAAAAAGAAAAATCCTCTAAATGTAGATGAGGATCGAATAGAAGTTCCATTCATTACAAACTATAACTCCATGCACAGACAAATAGAAGGAGTCATAAAAAAACATTGGGGTATTATTTCTACAGACCCCATTCTCAGTGGACACATAAACACATCTCCCAAGTTTATATATAGGAAGGCCCGCAGTATAAAAGACACACTAGTACCGAGTGATATAGGGAAAACTGTAACAAATAGAGGTGCCCAATCCTGGTTGAGTAACAATCTAGTAGGGAACTTTCCCTGTGGAAGATGCTGTACATGTAAACTCCTACATACTGAACGCAAAACATTTAGATCAAATATAGATAACAAAGTGTATAACATTACTGAATTTATCAATTGCAATACAAGATTCTTAGTGTATTTACTAGAATGCCCCTGCGGCCTGCAATACGTAGGCCGCACAAAAAGATGTCTGAAAACACGTATACAAGAGCACGTGAGAAATATCAAACATGCACTACAGACTCATAGTGTAAGTCGTCACTTCTCAACCCACCATAACAAAGACCCCACAACCCTGACTTTCAAAGGGATTAAAACCATCCCCCAAAACAGACGTGGAGGAGACAGAGTAAAAGATATATCAGTCCAAGAAACTTACTGGATTCACCAGTTGAAGACCTTAGGTCCTAAAGGCCTAAACGAAAACATAGACCTTTGGTGTTTATACTAAATAATATGTATAAACAGGCCCCGTATAGGTATATGTATCAGAGCAATTGAGTACTTGGTTTTTTTATATATATAATTTGAACAACATCTGCGATATCCATTCATAGTAATAAGTATTATCATTCTTTATACGTGTAAGTAACACCTGTTTGTTTTATTTCAGAGCCTTTGAAATACCCTTAATCACTGGCATTTTTATTTAAGTGTTTTTTAATATGTATTAATAAATGAATAAATGTATTGTGATTTTATTATACCCCTGGACCAGCACTGAACAGGTCAAACCACTAGAGCACTTTAAGAAGTCATTACTAAAAATACCCACACTTGTGGGATGATGCAAAGTGAGGATCAGATTGGTGTAGACACCTCTGATTGTGACCAATCAGTAGCGGAGTATGGGTATAAATATGTTCTTAAATCAGTTCAATTTATCCCTGAAGAAGAAGCCTATGCTTCGAAACGCGTTGGATAAAGATTTTAATAAGTCCTAGGACTCTATCCCCACACTCTGTGTGATTTTTCCTGCATTGGACTGACTTCTCACAAAAAAACTGCATTCGGCAAATTGCAGTAAAGCTAAGATCGTGCTTTACGGCACCACCTCCCTTTGCGGCCGGTCGCAAACCCCGCGGGACACGTGACCTACTGCCGAAGTGAGCTGAGACACAGTGGCAGCTGGAAAACAGACCCGAGAAGGAGCAGCTATAACGGCAGCGATCGGGGAAGGAGACTGACCAAGACACAGCACCGCAGTGGAGGTTTCCAACTACAATCGAGACAGTGTGTCCTGGATGCTGTGAGAGAGAGTTCCCAAAGTCTGGAGGCGGCAGTGCGGCGTTGGTAAACTCATGTATTGCACATGAAATGCTTTATACCCACTAACCTGATGTACGCAGATATTATACCCTAAAATTATATTCACCCATTTTTACAAACTTCACTATGTGCGTTTGCGCTTTTGTCTTTTTTGTGTTTCAGGTCTTGGAGACAAGGCAACCAAATTAGAACTATGTGACGTATATGGTGGCCATGCCCTAAACTACTGTACAAACAGTCTGAATAAATATGATACTAATACATACAATTACGGGCCACAAACTACCTCTTGATCCATGGACATTTGTTCTGGGTAAACCTGTACCTAGGAAATATCACCACATTAAACAAGTTTTAGTAGAGTTTGGGATGTATTATTGATAGAGAAATTAACCAGTATGACCAACAATACTTCTGAAATGTGTCCAGGGATATAGAATCTTTGGGTAGAAAAATCTGCAAGTGAATCTATAGTTTAGGAATGAATCAAGTCTTATCAATACCTATTTGGTCTAGAGAAAATTGAACACCCGGTCTTGAGTTATTACTACAGTAGGAATAAGAGAGTAAGCACATTTCTCAAAAGCCTATCCCAAAGTCCGCCCTTCCGCACTCATTTTATATAATTTGTTTCATTGTGTACTTATTTTTTATTTTATGTTGAATGTTATTTTTACATTTGTTTTATAATTAGCCACATTCCCTTTTTTTCTGTAATTCCAACAAAGTGTATGAAAACTTTAATAAAATATTAAGTTTAAAAAGAAGCCATTCTCCAGATATATGACCTCTTATATTTGGCTTAGAAATAGCAATGCCCAAAGGTCATTGTCCTTCTAAAATGGTAGAACTGATCGGTACCTGAGAGGACTACCCCCAGCCTTAAGTGAATGGAATAGTGTTTGGGTTTCCCACACAAATGGTACCAGTGTTTTAGTTGTATGGAAAGAGGAGATGTAGTTGCAAATGGCCCAAGGCACATGAACCAATGTAAATGTATCTGAAGGGGTTTTACGTAATTTGGCATTGCTGCAAGAGGAGAAAAGATAAATCCAGTACCCCACATATAGAAGAATGTTTGGTAGAAATACTGTACAGACAGAGAAGAATAATCCTTAGATGAGAATCCTTGCACTAGTTGGGACCCAGCGTTATTTGATACACATTCACACCACATGTCAGGTTGTGAAAGAAGGACACTTAAGAAGAATGAAAGGGGTATTGGTATTGTACTACGTGAACCCTAGGAAAGGGGTGCTGGTATTGTACCAAGTGTACCCTAGGAATGAACCGTAATTGCTTATTCCCTAACTCTGTATAATTACATATAGCTTTAAAAACATTTTTCACATTCTTTTAAAATAGTTTGATCATTAAAAATAAGTATTGGCTACACACCACAATGCCTTTTATATTACAAAGCGCTATAATTAAATTTTCTAGACATGAAAAATGAATTAGTACCGTATTACAAGTAATAATAAATCTCTTTTGTAGAGAACAAAACAAACAAAAGGAAGCACATTTTATTTTATATCAGTTTCTTGAAATCTTGTATACTGACTGCAAAAGAAAGCAACTAGTTGCACTAACTACAAAATATCAGAAATGTTATTTGATTTAATTACCATTCATAAACAAGTATTTTTGCAACTTACATGTATATTGTATGGCTTTTAATTTAAATTATTTATTTATTTATAAAATATTTTACCAGGAAGTAATACATTGAGAGTTACCTCTCGTTTTCAAGTATGTCCTGGGCACAGAGTTAACACAAATAATACATAAATGAACAGGGTATACATTATATACAAGACATTGCATGCACAGTTAAAGAAAATATATATTATGGGCGAATGAAACCGTTACAGACCAGATTAAAATGTGAGACAGCCTTAGATTTGAAAGAACTTAAACTGGTGCTGGATGTGAGAGTCTCCGGTAGGTTGTTCCAGTTTTGGGGCGCACGGTAAGAGAATGAGGAACGGCCGTATACTTTGTTGAGCTTTCCTTAACCCTTTGAATGCTCCATGTCAAAACACCCCTGCTTGGGGTCTAGCACTCCAAGGCCCTCTTGATATAACTATTGTCATGGAAGACCAGGTGACTTATACAGGGATCACAGCACAAGGGTTCAATAAACAGGTTTATTCTGGAAAAAGTCAACAGGAAACATCACGAGCATAAAACAGTTAAAACACACCCAAAAAAAGTGTCCACTCACAGAGACAACCCATGAGCAACATCCAACTACCTAGAACTCTGCACCGGCCTGGCGTTATAACTGTAGTTGCCTCGTGGCAAAGCTCCTCTTCAAAACATGTAGAAACAGCATTCGGGCAACAGAATGCAGTGTGTAGAACAAATGGGCCAGTTAGAGAAGAGGGGTCATGGCTACAGGTCTGATTAGAAGCACTTATGGCAGCCATTGCCAGACAAGCAGATCCGACTCAGTTCCATGAAGCACGGTATCATTTGGCAACAAAGAAAAAAGCTCTGTTTTCAGCCCGTGTGCAAAAGCAGTGGGGGTCTTTTGGTCACAACCTTTCCTGGTTTTTGCCCTTTCCTCCTTACCCTCTCAAGTCCTAGAAAACAGTCCAGAAATGGAGGCTGACGTATGCATTTTATCGGTGTCCCACCCCCAGCTCAGGGAAATCAATTGTCCATGGGGGGGGGGAGAGGTTGAGGGGCATGGCTGCCAGAGAGAAAGGGGTCTCTGACCTGGCCACCTCAATCCAGTATGGTGGTACTACAGCCCACATGTGTTAAAGCACTGCATACACGGCACCAGTACTTTCAAATATAATAAAGCTTTACAATCTACTCGATAGGAGTGAAACCAGTTTATTAAAGCATGTTTTTCTTTTTCAGAGCACTAGAGCTTGTTGAAAAGATAACATGATCGACTGTATCAAAAGCCTTTGTAAAATATAGGAATATTGCACCAGTGAGGCTCTGGTGCCGCAGCCCCTTTGGCACTCAAGGGGTTAAAGCAGTTTTATAAACATGCATATATATTTTTCAAATCGATAATAATTATACATTTCCTTTTACTAAATTTAATTAAAAAAAACTAATATAAATCCGTAATTGTATTAGCAGTTTAAGTGTATTTTAGATATCAAAAGTACAAGCAGCGTGTAGTAGTATACACATTCCCCAATCTAGGAGTTGGTTGTATATAAAACACACACAAAACGGTGTCGCTCAACACTACCAGAAATAAACGATATAAAAAAACAGTCCAAATTAACCCAAGATTAATATCAAATTGATAAAGGCTGACTGGTGGTGCAGGGGAAAAACTAATATACAGTATAAACACACAAAAGACAAACAGAATCCCTTTACGCACTCAAAAAGTACGGTTGGAAGACATACCGCATCACGACATCGGTATTCCGATGCACGCAACGCGGGATTTATTTGCATAACGGCTGCTGCAGCTGTACTCTAATAGTCAGAAAAATAACTGCCCACCATAGATACATCCAAATAAGCTTGTATATATGTGAAGAAATATCATTTTAGTCATGTACAAAAATAAATAATGCATAAATCAAGGGGTCAAAAGGGTAAATAAAAGATACAAAAATGCAATACCCACTGCAGAAAAGAAAAATAATTGGACTATATCAAAGAGATGTACCTGTGCATAGCACACACAGCCTAATTATAGCCACCATCGATGGGCTGGCATATAAATGCCGGCACAGGCAAATACTCCTATAAAATGGTGGTATAATAACCACTAAGAAAACGGGTGATACTCAGCTGATAAAAAAGGCAATCCGGAATCCAAGATAATATAAGATCCCTGATGCATGATTGAAGTCCAATGTAGACCATATAAATGCATCCGCTTCTACTGAGTCCAAAACAAGAAGGATAACAGATGGCAAAAAAATAAGGGGTCCTAAGGAGGTCTCACTAGTGTCCGAGACACTCAACGCGTTTCACCCATAGGGTGGGCTTCTTCCCGGAGTTAGTTAAGTGTGCAGCAAAAGAGGCGCATTAAATACAAAAGTTAAAATGAACAGTGGCTGCCGCTCCCTCCACCACAGCCAATCAGAGAGCAAAAAAGGATCACAAGCCCCCTGTGACGGCTAGTTAACACAGCCGCCGCTGATAATAATAATTAGATGGTTAGATCAGTAATATGATGACACAAGGGGAACCCCAATTGTTTCAATTAAGTAATTAAACATGCGCAGACTTCGCTCTGCTGCCATAGAGGATTCACCAATCTTCTTTCGATTTTTCATTGTTTTCCTACTGTAGTTCAAAACAACTGTATATGTAATATCATGATACAGTGTTGTTACGCATTATTACTACTTGAAATTTGCAAAATAATTGTTATGGATTTAAGTAGATGTGTTAAATATTCTTAATTAACATGCTACTCACCAAGAAACTCTACTAGAGCAGATGTAGGAACTAAGGGAGGGAGAACACCAATCCCAGACCTTTAACCGGAACCTGCGTACAGTACCTATTATGACTGCCTGGATGCTGTGGATCTGAGTCCTTAAACTTAGGAAATGCAATATCTACTGCGATTTATGCTTAGAAACAGGGCTATATTAAGTAAGCGGTGCTAGTAGGTGTAAGAGACGTGTTCAGAGGTACGCAATAGAGACTGTTTTAAGGTGAACTAAAAATAAGGCTTTTATTGCGCCTGCTTCTTTAACACATGAAAATCATCAAACATATGCAAAAAAGGGGTTAAACAAAGCTTCTGCTCCACTTGGGAGTATTTCTAGGTAAACATATGCACTCCAGAACTCCCTTTAGATAGCATGTTTCCCAGCCCCAAACATATAGTTTGATATGTGCCTTTTTGTCCTAAGGCACTTTCAGGTTTTAGAAGTCTTCTCCCCTTGTTGTCTTGTTGTCTGGCTGTCAATCTACAGCTCTCAAGACCTCTCTGTCCCTTCCGGTTTCAGCCCACGTGGGAGCTCAGGAGTCTCTCCTTGTTTCAGGAGGAGCAAGTTTTCTGAACAGGGATAAGTCCCCTGTTATAGTAGGTAAGACACCTTCTAACACCAGAAGACTCCTTATAGCCCGTTCAATGAAATGGCCATAATGTGACTTCCAGTGCCCAAAGGTGTCCCGTGGCAAAGCACCACTTTGTAACTGTCTCTATATCTGTTTCAATTTACTCCACTGTAACCATTACCATTTAGTACATATTACTTTTTCCATTAAACTATGATTAGTGTATGGACAATATATGTCTTGATATGTTTGCAGAACTTATCTAAGCCTTCTCTTTACGTGAACACGCATTATACACAATGTACAGTATGGTATAGGAATAGTAAATAAAGCATTGCTGCCTTTGTACTCACTGGAGATTAGTTTGTGATGTTAGTTGGGCTATGTATTGATCTGCAGTAATCTAATAATGCAATAAGGCCCATCAATAATAAAACATTTTTAGCATTCATTATTCCCTACTTTAGTGTGCACATTAAATTCAATAAATGTTTGATGCATGTTTCTTTGATAGAGCAGGTTAACACAGTTCAAAATGCTGTTGAAATGATGCAAGGCGAGCTAGTAATTCATACATGCCAATACCGTAGGGGTGTTTTGCAAGTCCTCCCCTAACGTGTTTTATTGCTTTGTAGAGTTACCAATCCATCACTTGCTGGCACAAAGGCTAACACAATTAACACAAAGTAGATTGATGCTATACATTGATGTTAAATAACATATACTCTGAATTATGCTTTTAAAGTATTTTGTTTAAACTTTGCACCATTTTTCTAAATTATAGCATCCCAGGCCTGGCCAATAAAATACTTTTACACTTGATAAAAAGTACATTTTCAATCAATATTAGTTGCACAGTATTGCATTAAATGCAACTGCTTTATTATTTATGTTTGTCCCATTAGCACAGGGCTAGTGTGTATCAAATGGGTTAATACATTCAGCTACCCTAAGGTTACCTTATTTAAGATTTTATAATATGAGACGCACGGACGCCAAAATCCAGCATAAAAGGGTGACGACATATACAACATTATATATATATATATATATATATAATCAAAAAATAAATAGATGATACCGTTCTGTGGCTAACGAAATGCTTTTATTTGTGCGAGCTTTCGAGATACACTGATCTCTTCTTCCGGCGATGTTACAATGAATGAAGCAAGGATAACTTAAAAACAGTGTCTCTTGGAATGTTATCTGTGCTGTTCCTTCCCCCGTGTGGATGTGTTTTATGGCTAGAGGTGTCATAGGGTAACTGAAAGCAGGGTCACATATAACCCACACCTAGGAGCCCTACGCAAGATCGCCAGGAAACTACAACCCATCCTCCAGGAAGATACAAGACTGCAACAGGTCTTCCCTGAAGCACCCTTATTATCATACAAACAACCCCATAATCTCAAGAAAATTATGGTGAGGAGTAAAGTATTCAGCAGTACAACTGAATGCGGGACAAAACCATGCCAGGACCCAAGATGCAAAACCTGCGCAATGCTCTACACAGCGGACACAATACAAATACCACACAAGAATCGGGAATACAAAATCAGAGGAGGGTTCACCTGTTCCTCCAGCAATGTCGTGTACCTCATCATGTGCATGAAATGACCAGGGGGCTGCTACTACATAGGTGAGACAGGACAGGGGCTAAACAAGAGAATGAACCTGCATCGCCACAGCATCACACGCGGAACAAGAGACAGTCCTGTTGGCGAACATTTCTCTGACTCTGGCCATAAGATGAACGATCTGAGGGTTGCCATACTCAAAGGTAATCTTAAAACTCCGAAAGAGAGACGGTTGCATGAATACAAATTTATGCAACTGTTCGGGACACTTAGCAGTGGCCTAAACAGAGATCGAAATTTTATGAGTCATTACTGACACTAGCGAACTCTCTTTCCATGAGCGCTAAAGGCCATGTCTGTACATACTGTGCTATATGTATGCACACACAGCTGTCTCTCACACATACTAATACTCCTTATTTTTCCATCCATATACACCAATAGGGACCACATAGTATCCACACACACTTTTAGTTGTGCTACAAACTCTCACATTTCCACACCCACCCACACCATTTATATCCCTCTCACTCCACACACACCTTGTGTAGAGCACTGTTTATACTGTGGGCTCTCCATTCATTTTTATTCACACTGATACACATACACACTCTTTCTTCACTTGCTTTCAGTTACCCTTTGACACCTCTAGCCATAAAACACATCCACACGGGGGAAGGAACAGCACAGATAACATTCCAAGAGACACTGTTTTTAAGTTATCCTTGCTTCATTCATTGTAACATCGCCGGAAGAAGAGATCAGTGTATCTCGAAAGCTCGCACAAATAAAAGCATTTCGTTAGCCACAGAACGGTATCATCTATTTATTTTTTGATTATTGAAGCCCGGCTAACACGGTACTGATACCTCTACATATATATATATATATATATATATATATATATATATATATATATATATATATATATATATAAAATTAAATGGCCTTTACGTCTCTTTCATAATTACTCCAGCATTACAGACATCAGTAATTCTGGTTCATCACATAAAAAGAAACGTTTATTTTGAAGATAAATTCTTACATACAAATATTACAAAATGGCAACCGATTAATCCGCAAATACGGGACATTTAGCTGTCCCCACATGAGTTCCCAGGTCAACGGGACAGGGGGATTGAAAAGGGGAAAATCCCTTATATGGGATGCCAGGCAACCTTAAGCTATCCTGCTGACCCATTTACCTCCTCACAGGGCCTTCAAAATGAGCAAAAACCTTCACATACCTCAATAAGCTGCCACGACCAAGAATGATTAAAAGTCTTGCCTTTGGAATCTTTAATCCCCTGTTTAGTAGAAAAATATGTTCTTAACAAAAAAAAAACAATATAGCAAAATGTGTCCAAAAAAGGCAGTTACTCTCTTCAAATAGTACAAGGTTCAAATAGAGTCCAAAGACAATACTTATTACCTTTTAAATGTAACAAATAAAAAGTGGTATAGTGCTTAGTTATAGAAAAAGAACATTAAAAAAACATACAATTTAATCAGGCAGACTGTTTCTGACAATAACGGGATAAAAATAGAAAATCTACATATGTTACCACATACTAAATTAAATCAAAGCGATTTTGAAGTTGAAATATGAGAATTCACATGTTATTTGGTGTAACACGGTGGCGGGGTACCCAAGCCAGTAAATAAAGGTATTATGTCTGGCTGGGTTCCCCTCAGCCATATGGGGGAATTGTGATTGTCAGCTCTTCAACCCAATCATGGCATGTAACTGCATTGGTAATAAAGATGTACTGTATGTGCATTTTTACTGTTCCAGGAGTGCCAACCAACGGAGATGTGCAGAGCGTGATTTTCAGAGGTGATTTTACGGTAGAATGTTGTCAGGGTGTGTTTGGGTAGAAGGGGGCCAGTGTTGCGGGTTACCCTGAAACATGTACTCAGGAATCCCCCCAGATTCATGAGGACATGAGGAACACAGACCGCCAGATAAAATTCTCCCTAGAAAGCAGTTTGCAGCTCACCGCCAAATCTCTTTGCTTCAGCACAGACCAGAACAGTAAGACTGGGTAGGGAATTGAATTACATTCAAAGGTATATGCAAACAGAAGGTTTCTCTGTATAAGTGGAAAAGAAAATGGTTTTAAAAGTACCCAAGGTTTATATTTTTATTAAAGTACGGTTCAGAGGATGTCATTCAGTATGGATAAAAATCCATTTGCATGGGAGACAGGGGTCCTCTGAGCTTCAAATGCCATCCAGGATATAGAGGTGTTAAACCTTTTGTTAGCAATGAGGGGGGGAAGGAAGAACCACCCTGGCAAGTTGTCCCCCTTCCCAGACTTTAAGGCACTGAGGCGGCAGGGGGGCTGGCAGGACAAGTGGGGAAAAGATGGTGTTCGTCGCACATGTCCAGTTGCTAGGCTGAAGCTCCAAGTGCCAGGCTACATAGGACTGGCAAGCAGGTGAGTGGCTCAGCATTGTTGCTAGGGAGATCACTCAGGCATTTTGATTGGGCTGCAGGTTTTCTGGGAATGAACCCCAGAAGTATTATAAATCCTGACACAGCTCAGTTTAGGGAGAGTTCCATCATGTAATAAAATTCATCATGCAGTAAAAGATTCATCCTGTAATCAGACTTAACATCGTAACTAGTAAGTGTATTTTTCGTTGTAATTATTAATCAAGCTGTGTATGTTCATTCTGTAAATAAATCGCAATTAATTTTATCTCTTGCTTTGCTCAATCAAAGGATCTGGGTATTAAGGTGTTAAAACCTCTGGTCTCCTGTGACAAACACCCCCTCTATGTTGAATTCTAGTTTAGATATCTCAAAAGCATGGCTTTAATGCTCAAACTTAGCCTCTGTCACAACTCCCTTGGGTTGGTGACTCTTAAACTCTCACTTGTCAATCTCTTGTGTCATTTTTATGGCTGGGAGAAAGCATGGATTTTTAGAACTGAAATGCTTCAGAATATAAAATACCTTATAACCCTCACCTTGTAACCACTAGAATAATGCCACAGTCACCGTTGCATTTGTATAATTAAAATACGCGTCTAGACACCCATCTTGATAGGGATCATTTTAATCTTTGAGGGCAAAATATTTATCTGACAGATGCATCATAACTACCCTAGCATATTTGGTATAACTTCATACGCTGCACTTACCCATGCTAAAAATCTATATTCTTTATCCTTTTGAGGTACATCATATTTTAATTACCTTGCATTTGGTAAATCTATAAGGAAATAGAGAATGCCCTCCTTGTCACACCCTCTTTTGCTATCCAGAGCACTCAGGAATTATCTTTAAGATATATGTGGTCAGATCAAGCAATATCAGCATCCCTGCACATCATTACCCGTCACTCCCTTTGTAAACATATCATTCCATTTTGGCTTCATTGACTCTATAGTTGGCCCATTAATATTGGCCAGATTTGCCTCTAATAACACATGAGATAGAGGAATTAAACAGGCAATTTTAAAATGTCACATTAACCCCTTTGTTGCTGTGTAGGCTATTGCGAATACATTGAATAGTATAACGGCAATATTGTGACAATCTTGATAAAGCCAATCAGAGAAAAACATTTATTATTTTTTGTATTGTCTTATGTTTATGATGGCTACTTTTACTTAATTTTCTATTTAAAACACACACATTTTCATACCCCTGGTCAAACTGCTGCATAGCCATGTTTATGAATAATGTCAAAGTAGCTACAAGAGAAGGAAGGGCTGTGTTCTGACATAGGGCCTGGGGCATTTATTAAGTAACATATTGTACATTGTTGTTATACCAGTTAAAAAAGGTGATAATTTTGTGATAGTTATCTGTAAAGGTGAATGCATCTTGAGTCTCCCGCAACTGACTCTTTCTATTACTTTAATTTGTCGAAGTGCTCTCATTTCAGTGGTCACTAAATAATGAATGCAAGGAAGGAGCTTCCCTTCATACCTGCATAGCAAATCCAGAGCTATCATGGTTCACTGATGGGAAGATTATTATTCCCTTTCTTGTTATTTATTGAACTCATAGACAAAGTCTGAATTGTAATGTGAAATTATCTCCAAGTCATTAGTTAGATCAATTCTTTTTAGATTGGGATTGATATAAATACATGATTCATTCGGGTCAGAATTACTTAATCCATAGCACTTAAAAAATCAGTTTTCTCCTCTAAATTGGAAATGGAATTTCATCTGACAGCGATTCTAAAGTGATAAGAATAAAAGGCAAATATTTTACAGATCATGATCTGTGTTAAAATAAGTAAAGATATGCACCAGTATATTTAAAGCTACTAAATGTAGGGTAGTTTTATGTTGAGCAACCAATATATTCTGGATTATTCATTAAACTACAATAGTGCTGATCAGGGCACTACCACAATGAAACTCCCAGTGAATGGAAGTTTTTGTACAATAGTGTTTCAATCGGTATTATTGGAGTTAAATGAATAACCGTTCTGTGTGCACATATGAAAGTTTGGGTCTCGTTTTAATATATAAGGGAGAAAGCACCTCTGGACAATTCCACTATCACATGTGGCTACCCCTTTCCTCCGTCTCTCATGCCATTGGCCAATCTTTAATGGCTGTGGAGAGTGTTTATCGACTAACAGTCCTGTCAGTCAAAAGAAGAGGCAGATGAGAGGGATGGATTGCTTAGGTGTAATTGGTTGCCTTTGTGTCTCTAGGATTGCCGGCTTTACCAAGCATCAACAGTACAGGCTGCATCCAGCCTACTACACTCTACTGACTTCAGTGGGAGTCTGCATGGAAAAGTTCCTGATCACCATTTACTAAATAATCCCCATTGTATCCATAGTTCTTTGTTTCGTTTAAGACAAAATATTCACATTTGTGTTTTTTTTTTTTTTTTAATGCATTTAGTTTTACTTTTTAGACAGTAATCTAAGATCCCTATTCAACATGGTGAGCAGCGGGAAAGAAGCACAATGATCAATACAGTACATTTGATTCTAGGAGGGACAGACAGCACCTTTAACAACATAATTTGTCTAACATCAATTCCTACAGGTGGTAATCAATCGTGAGATTCTTGAAAATGAGAAGATATAGGTTTATTTTAGTGTGTGTTGATTTTTCTATGGCATTATGACCTTTAAACACACAAAGGTTGGAACGATATAAAAAATAGAACAATTATTTTTCCATCAGAGGTTCACAACCTTCCACAGAAATGTTGGTTCCTTTTAATTATATATGTCTATATACATATACATACTGTATGTAGCTACTTGTGCTGTATGTAGTTACTGTATGTAGCATAATAATATCACATTTTAGTTAACACCATACTAATATATATAGTAGATTGCTTACTGCTGGAGAAAATTGTAGATCTCAACTTTGAAGTGAAATTTGCACAACTACAAACACGTTTTGCATTTAGCCACCCTATAGTGTCTGTAGCCACTTTATATTCTCAACCATCACCATGATCGTGTAATTCAATGTATTAATGTACTGTAGTAAGTTTTATTTTATGTTGCATTCAAAAGTACAATATTAATACATATATTAAAGATAAAAACCCACTCAACCCGACAACAAAAGTAAAGCACACATTTAGGGCAACAAGTGCTAAAGGCTAAACATATTCACAAAGAAAAGATTAAATATCAGCGCAAGCAGCTGGATACGAGGTTTAAAATACTACAGGAATCACTATTTTCTCCCTGCTATTTTATGCAAACAACATAGGGCCACTGTACAGGTAGTAAGATCATATTTTGTGCGTTAAAAGGTTTGTTTTAAAAAATGTGTATAAACCACGGTGTATGTATGAAGGTCATTATGTGACCTCATACACATGATGCATAGCCCGTTGTTTGAAATGAAATGCGATGCATTGTCATGTTACATACCTGATTGATACAATTTAAATAAAAGCAGAATTTTGTGTACAGGCAGTCCTCGTTTTACAACGCTTCGCTTTACAACGAATGGCTTATCCAACGCTATGCAATGCATACCTATGTTAATTTTTACAACGCCAAAATGGCTTATCCAACGCTCTTACGACCCTTTGCAACGTTATGTATGTGTATATATATATATATTTATATATACACACACAAACACAAACAGCGTTGCAAAGCGTCGTAAGAGCGTATATATATAATATTATACTATATAATATATAATTTATTATGTTATATTATATATATAATACAGTATATACACTATATAATTTGTGTGTGCTGCATATCTTATTGCCTGCATAAAATATTTGGTGTATTTTAGTGTTAAAAATGCCTTCAGGAACAGAACCTTTAATTTTAACAGTGTTCCTATGTGAAAATGTGTTTCGCTTTACAACGTTTCGCTATCCAACGCCATTTTAAGTAACACATTGTGTCGGATAACCGAGGACTGCCTGTATATAATAAAACATTCATGCTTTGCCCCCAAATATATCAGTTGATACATACATATGTAGCAAACATTGAGGTTTGCATGTCTGCAGCTGCGCTGTCCCCGTGACAATCGCGGACTGGACTGATTAAAGCTGTGGGGAACTCCCCTGCGGCGTGATTACAGCAGACACTGTCCCCAGCACAGCGGCCGTTTGCTTTTTGCTAACTCTTGCTACATCTGCTACAACTTAAATCTGCGCTAACAATATAAACAGACCTTTTAACATTTAAGCAAAGTTCAACTTGGCCGACGATTTTGATGAAGGTTAAAAATGCTGGTGCAAATACAAATTGTTAATTACATACTATTAACATCCGAGAGCCATGCACATCTAATTTGCTTGTACCAATATACCTTACTGAAACTATTTTTTTAACACTTATAGTGCACAATAGGAAAATAAAAGTTTCAATTTGAGTCAATTGTATGCAAAACATTCAATTTGTTAAGCTTGGTACATAGATCAACAACTGTAGTCCAGAATAAAAGGATCTCCTGGTGATCTTGTATGTTAATATTCGCTCCGTTGTTTGGCAACAACTATGTACAGTATCAACTCTGAGAAAAGTGTGTTTTGTAACAGTGCTCTATTATTGGACCACTTTTGCATCATATGTAAGGTACATAGGGATAGATTCTCAGAAGTGCGCTAAATAAGGAAAATAATGTAATCTGTAACCTAATAATGTAATAGGCTTTATTTTTGCTTTATTTAAAGGTGATCCTCAAAGCTAATCATATGCATAAATAAAGTCCGTTAGCAAAACCATCATTGTCATGTTACCTGCTTTTTCCAATACACTGTTTTTGCGCATTGGTCAAACTTTAAGGCGCATTATTAAGTAAGCGTTGTTAACAGAGATTTAGATGTGTGTTACAAAAGCTGATGCAAATCTTGTTATACTATTAGAAATGTATAATGTTTACACTTATCTTTTCGCTTAATTATATGGTATATAATGTAATATCGACTGTATAAAGTATGGGTGTACAATAATGTATATTCATACATACCTCAACAATATTGATGAATATTTTATTAATATTAATGTAAAATTTAAATAAATGATGGATGTCCTTTACATGTATCAGACAGGTCTGCAACCCTACCTTTCGCCATTATCGTTTAACATACAATGCTTCCACTCTAGCCAGTGATTCTATGTAATGACATGCAAATAAGCACACAGTGTGTCACCTTTGTCTCCTTGTCCATTTTAAAGCAGGACTCTAGGTTTCAGTTTATGCTTCTTTTATTTTTTTAGTTATAGGATTGAAGCAAGGGGTCTCCGGAGCTGAACTGTGTAAATTTCAGCGCTGGGGACCCCCTGCTTCCTTAGATACTTACCTCTGTATAGGGTGCCAGTATCAACTTCATGTTTGTCTCCCGTGTTACGCAGACCAATGGGAAGCCACAAGGGATGATATCATGGCTTCTTATTGGCCCGCATGACGCAGACATTTAAGCTGCCATTATGCCCCAACAAGCCCAGTCGGAGCTGCTACCTGCAGATAAACCGGCAACCCCTACAGAGGTAAGTAATGCGGTTCGGAGACCCCCTGCTTCAATCCTATAACTAAAATAAATGGGAAAAGAAACAAACTGCAACCTGGAGTGCTGCTGTAACATGGAGCCCTATAAATTATGCCTTCAGTATTACACAGCTTTTTCAGCAAATTCTGGGTTAAAAAAAAAATATATAGCGTAAGATATTTGCCAAAAGAGCTACATAAGAATATTCTGCTTTCTCCCTAAGCAGAATGGTACAGTTTGTGAACATAGGTATGAAAGGTGCCAACTTGATTTCCATTGTTACCAGTTAAAATTGAGGTCACGACACAGTGGAGAACTCAGCTGATGTAAAATCATCACAGCGAGCATGATTACCATAAACAACACACTATGCAAAAGAGCTGTGGTTTTTGCAACTTGAACATCCTCGTGTAGCATATGATATGGTAGTTTACACCGTACTATACATTCCCAGTTCATAAATGTAATGTTGACAAGATTTACAGAGCTGCAAGGAAATGATGTGTTGTACTTAGTATGTGCATTTTAGCCAAAGACACGTTTCCAGTATAGATACAGCATGTGGAAGATTACCTTTAATATTATTTTCTGTTGTAGGCAGTTATATTATGATATATTATGTGATGCTGTTCTTATAGCTGTTGCATAATGACCTGTTTTCCCATGCAGATGAAATATGTACGCTCTGTCAAAAAATTGCTATTAGTTGAAATCCTTCCTCTTTAAATTCTGAAAAATGGCAAATGAAAATTACACGAAGATTCATTCGCAATAGACGTCTATCTTTAACAACGTAACTAGTTCCGTTTTTTGAGATGATTAATACAAATTTGTGTGTTAGACTCAATCTTTTGTTGTTCCATTGAAGCTTTGTTCCCTCCAATTTAAGAACAAATTCTTGTTATTCTTGTGGACACTGTCCAGATAGCTTTACTTTTACAAAAACTGTCGTGTTATTTAAAGTGACTGACAGTGACTGACAAGATGAGAAGGAAGCTTGTTCAGGGCAGTTTGACCTTCAAGTAAAGGCTGTGACAGCTAACCTTCTGATTAGAAAATGAAGAATACACAAAGGCTATGCCATAAAATATTAATATATCTCATTGGATTGCCATTGTATGAATGTACAAATGCAACTCTATGCTTCCTTTTTTTTAAACCTAATTCATTCTGACCTAAGCTGCTTCCTTTCTTTTGATTCCAGTACATGTATATCATTTTCTACATTGTTATGGTTACAGTTTTGGATTTCAAGTTTGGGTGAATTTGAACCAAAGCTGTAATACAGATAACATAATTGTTTTACTTTGTTATTAATTTGTAATTTAATTATTTAAAAGAGTATAAATCAAGGTAAATGAAAAAGGCATAAATATTAAACTCATGCTCTTATAGAAGCGCTCCTGACACAATGGGCCTCATGCAGAGAGCATCGTTATTTCAAAATTCGCCATTTTTTGTACAATTTCGCGCAGAAACCGGCAGAAAATGGCGAGTTACGAAAAACGCGCCATTTTGTTTTTTCTATTGCTAAAACTCGCCTCGCGGCTGGCGAGAACCTCCATCTCGCCATTTTTAAAACTCTCCGAATGCAGAGAGGTACGAACGGCATGTAGCGGCTGTTCGCGCCAGGGAAATGGCGCGATTTTCTCATTTTTGCCGCGCCAGGAAAAGTTGGCAATAAAATGGCGCTCGTCGCCTATAGCAAAGGGGAAAAAAAAGCCGCGATTTTTTTTTTACACATTTCTGAAGCGCACATCTTTCCCATTCAAACTCGCCACACGCATCCATGTTAAACATAGCAGAATTCGCACTTTTCTGCATATGGAGAATAAAACTCTCCAAAAAAGCTACTTTTTATGAAATTCGCCAATTTGAAAATTCTATGCTCTCTGCATGAGGCCCTACATTTAATGTCTCAATTTTGTTTAGTTTAAAGAGGCAGACTCACCAAGCTGCAATGTGCTGTATCACACCCAGTCCCATGATAACTGGCATGGACGTCACTAGAAGTTAATGCCAGATAGGGTGTGATACCCCACGTTGTAGCTTGGTGACTCCTGCCAAAGAACTTTTGGTTTCCAGAACAGTTGGTAAAACACATTGGAGCAAAATGAAGCAGGCACTTTCAATGTAATGAAATATGTCATTGATTCTTCAGAGCAGGGACTCCATTTCTGAATGTTTAAGTCTATGTTTAAAGTGCTTATTCTCCATATATTTCATATTATTTTGCTGCATCTATTATTGCTTTGAAGTGCTATGCACATGGATGGTGCTGTACAGATATAAAAATATACACACATTACATAAATATTCTAACATAGTAGATGAGGATAAAAAAATATATGTCCATCGTCTTTAACCTTTCATAAATTAAATATTTATAGTGCAATTAATCCAGAGCAAGGAAAACAACCCCCCCCCCAATAAAACAATTATGTCTCACAAGGGAAACAAATACTAAAAAAAATCTGGGCTCCAGTAAGGGCATTCAGATCTTTCCACAGATCAAGTTTTTTTCCCATGATTTATTTTATTGGGCATATTATACCTATATACCTTTTTTAATTTCTAAAAAGTTGTCTAACCTTGTATTACTGCCATCACAGTCTGAGTAATAAATTCCACATTTTCACAACTTTTACTATATAGAACCATTTTCTTAGCTGCCACTGAAATCTTTCCACTAATCTAGGTACTGTATAAACCAGTGCAATTTGTACTGTCCTTGGGATAACAATTTAAATTGAAAGTAACTTGTATTGATCTTGAATATCTATGTAAGTAGTTATCATATCAATTTTCAGAGGCTTTTTTCTAATGTAAGCAATAAACATTAGTTGTTTCCTCATAAGACCATCTCTTTTTTTTATTTATTTGGGGACTCTTCACTTTTGTCTAGTTCTATAATTTCTTTTTTTTTTAGTCAGGCACCCTAAACTGTACTTCATGTTCAAGGTGTAGCCTTACTAAAGATTCATACAAGGGTAACATTATGTTTGGTTTCCCTTTATCTATAGTATGTTTTATGTATGTTAATATTCTTGTAGCCTTTGCAGCTACTGCATGACAGTGGGCACTATTCCTCAGTCTGCTGACTTCAAGCCCTCTAAATCCCTTTCCATCAAGGATTGACTTACTGTAACTTTGTCTCATTTAATTTGCAGGTGGCATGCTTATTTTTGCTTCACAATTCATAACCAGTGTTCGACAAACCTATACATTTGCTCGCCCCGGGCGAGTGGATTAACCCCCGGGCGAGTAAATTTTGGCCCAAGCAGCACACGTTTGGTACTAGGTGGCGAGTAGATTTTTTTGTGTGGCGAGTAGATTTTTTGGTGATTTGTCAACCACTGTTCATAACCATACATGTATTTCTATTAAGCTATTTACCCGGCCAGACTTTCAGTTTGTCCACCTTAATTTTTAAGCCGCCTTTGCACTTCTCCCTTTGTTACTCAAATGTTGGTTGTTGTTGAGGTTGTTGCTTCCTTTTGCTGTAATATTTTGCAAGTGTCTCCTTTTTGGTTTACACAGAGGAAGATCATTTGTTTAATAACTGTTTTTTCATCATCATCATTGCACTCTGAAAAGTTTGTATATTACTCTGAAAGGGTCCTATAATATTTTCAACATTTATACTTTATATTGTTGTAGGTTGGATTCTTTCTCAATTGGTTAGCTGAGCGCTTTTTTTTTTTTTTTTAATTATAGACGAAATAGGTGTGGAGCAGACACATGATTTAAGGAATTATAATATTTATCATTATAATATATTTATAATGAGTATGTATTATTGTATTTATATATTAGAAAATGAATTTAAATATACATATTTAATTAAATATTTAGAGGTTCCTCAATTTAGAAATGTGACTGTATGTAGTAATGGTGTATAAACAGCTACTCATAAGCCATTTTAATAGCTCTGCTATAGAATAGATAATGTGTGACTGCAGGGCAAAAATGGTTTTCTTATGTTCATGGTAAAGGTGTTCTTTAGTCTCTTCATACCCTGTAACTTAAAAAAAAAAGCTGCAAGACACCTTATGGCATATTCACTTTGTAGGCTGTAATGTGTCTTCTGATACCAGAAAGTGTCTTGTGGAATAGCAGCCCTGCGTTCTTATGACCATACAGTATGTTTCTTTGTATTTTTCCCTTAATGAGATTAAATTAAACGTTGCTTTTCACTAAGACCCATTAAGGCAGTGTTTCCCAACTCCAGTCTTCAGGGAACCCCAACAGGTCAGGTCTTAAGGATATTCCTGCTCTAGCACAGGGGGATCAATCAGAGGCTCAGTCATTTTGACTGAACCACCTGTGCTGGAGCAGGGATATCCTTAAGACCTGACCTGTTGGGGTTCCGAGGACTGGAGTTGGGAAACACTGCATTAAGGTGACGTAAGGTATCGTCTGGCACAGGAAGTTGGTTCATAGAACGACATTACTTAGTATAGTAAATATGGACCTACATAATTTCACATTGCAACATATATGGTAGATTTCATTTTTTTTAAATGAAAAACGTTGTTACAAATATACAAAATTAGTATTTTACCATTTCAGAGGAGATCTAAACTACTTTAAACTTTGAAGATTGTTTTAATAGACAATAGGTACATTATTATCGATACTCATGATATTTTATATACTGTAGTCTAATTTATAAGAATGACTTACGTTTTTTGGAAATTATTTTTGTTGCTTTTTACTGTTTTATACATTTACAGAAGCCTTGGAGTGCCACAAATAGGTCAGGCTTCAATGTTCCTTGTTAAGAGAATAATTGAACTTTCATGTCATGTTGGTTCAACATAGTAATGAAGAAATAGATGCAAATCCATATCTTTAATTATATTTCTGAATAGCTGTGGTCACCATATTATAAGGCTGAAAAAAATGTATCACCGGTTTTGAAGATGTATGATTTATTTTGAGATTTTTGTTGAAGAGGTTCCCAAGGTAATAACATTTATATGAGCTCATTATAGTCATAATGTGTTTAGGCAATGTCAACATTTAGTAATGGGGCAAAAAGTAGGCATTAGGGACAATAAATAATATTATAGGTCGATAATTTGCATGGGCACAAAATTACCCAGCTCATCAGTGAATTATTTGACTTTAATCAGGAGTAATTTACACATTTCCTTTGAGTGTAATTCTACCATCTAAGCTCACCAGATCGCTGATGGACTTATAATAAATTGCCTTAATGGTCAGAAGTTATACTGCAACTGCAGTTTTACAAACATACATCGGGGATTATTTTAAGTTTCTAGATGCAAGAAACTTGGTAAATGTTTTGCCCCTTTTGAGTTAGAGGTTTCAGCGTCACATATTTAGTTAGCATATATTACTATTATATAGTATAATTCAATTGTTTGCTAGAGACCATTCGAGGATTTTCAAGGCCCCACATGTACCAAATGGAAGTGAATGAGGCTCAACTTCTGCTTCGATAGGACTTGCCACTCCAATGGTGCTGTCAGCCCAATCATTTCTAAAAGAACAGCAAAATAGTAAGAATCTTCAACATTCAGATAGATTTCTTGAGCAGAAACTTTATTCATTCAGGAGAATGAGAATTGTCTTAGCAAATCTATGAACAAGAACATGATAGATTTGCTATGACAATTCCCATGACCAGGAAGGCTGCGAGGTAGCTCTCCTCTCCCACCCTGCCCCAAACCCACGTGGAACGTACAAATAAAGACAGAGACCGGATCTGGAGGTATAAAAGGCTGCAGCTATTTATTTATAACAAATAACTAATTGGGTAAATACCACTCCCTGTCAGAGTGTTCCTTAGACAGGAGGGGCCGGTCAGCTGGTCCTTGAACCGCTGACCCCGTGCCCCCTTAACGTTCGGGCTCCAGTGACCCAGTCGTTGTCCCAGACGGGCTCCCGGAAGTAATGTCTAAATGACAATGCCCACTCGCACTCCCCCCGGACTTAAACAGGCCAGCTCCCTGTCTGGCAAGAACAAGCACCTACCCCCCAAGAGCTGCCACCAACGGGCCTATTTAACCCCCCCTTAAACTAGGCCTGTACCACCAGACCCACAAGGACCCTCTCCAACCATTCCTGCATCCTCTAAACTCAATCACTGAAACCTAGAAATGGTACCCCACCCGCATGCACTAGCAGAGGCTCCACCTGCTGGTCTTAAGACCCAAATACGCCCTCCAGTGTTTGCACAGGGCAAATCCTGCTCCCTGGCAAGCCTAGCAGTGGAACCGATGCTCCCCTTCACAACTGATCTGTTTCGGATCGGCAAATATACAGCATTCGCAATGCCCCGAAGAAGGACAGGGTGACGGCCGCATTGAATAGCTGTCACGAGAGACCAAGCTTTTTAACACATTTATACGTGGATCCTTTGATTGAATAAAAGCATGAAATAAAATTAATTGGGTTTATTCACATAAAGAAGACACACAGCTTGAATTACAAAATTATCACAAATAACACTTACTAAAATGAAATAAAATAGTCCTTGAACGAAAGTTCTTAAAATGCAGGTTCCAGGTATCAATTCCCAGAGCTGGGTTGATACACAAATGGAATCCTTTGGCTAGGGCGCAACTTGCCAGCCCTATAATTCTGCCAAATGAAATAAATTTGTTCTGTCCTTGCACTGGGCACTGTAGTTCAGATGAATCTTCTTTTCATGATGGAAATCTTAGATGGAACATTTAGATGGAAATCTTAGATAGAACTGATGAATCTAACTCTCTGACTGACTGCATGATTTTTTAAAAACTTTCACATGTCCCATCTTTTCAGTCTGCAGCGAATCACTGCATGGGAATTTCCTCCCTGGCCACTCACATACATCTGCCAGGTGGATACACCTGGCCTTTCTGGGCTCAGAACAGTGACTGAACATGTGCAACAAAATGTCATATTCCCCCACATCACTCGCATAACTAGACATCTGTCAGGCCAAAATGTTCACCTCTCCTCCTCCCCAAGTAACACCTTAAGATGTCACCCCAGACATCCCGGAGTCAACTCCACATGATGCCTTAGAAGTCCTGGACTTATATTATTACTCACTGTACTGGTGAATCCCAAATGTGTCTACTAACAAAAGGTTTGACACCTCTACGTCCTGGCCTTTGAAGCTGAGATGAGCAGCCCCCTATACTTCCTATGTAAATGGGGTTAAGAGCCATGCTCAATTACTTCCTCTGACATTCCTTCAAACCTATCAAGCTTGGGGGATTGTTAAAACCCATTCTCTTTTCCCTTATTCAAAAACATTGTTACCATAATTCATACATTTAACACATTATATGATTTTCCCCCTGAACCCCTAAACTGGACTCGGGGTACCTGGGCATTACTTGGGTCATGTCCCATTTATCCAAGGGACCCTGTGTAAGGTGTGGGTATTTATTAACCCCTTGTCCCCATTTTAATAAAACAAACCTCAGTCTTATACACATTCACAGGACTGCAGCCAGCAGTTGGCTACAGAGCTGACACTCTACACTTTAAATCAAAATGTAACCCCTACAACTCTCTCCACCTTATCCCTGGTGAGAGAGTTATGGAACCCCTCACTGGGTTCTGGGGTTTGGGCATATGCCGGGACCTGGAATGTAACCCAGTTCCCTGCCCAGTTTTACTACCCTGGTTTGTGCTGAAGCAGCGGGATTTGGCGGTGAGCTGCAACCTGCGTTCCAGGAAGGATTTGAACCAAGGGAACACACCCTGACAACAGTTTACCATAAAATCAACCCTGACTCTCACGCCTGGCACAGCCACGCTGGTTAGCACTCCTGGAACAGTAAAACCACATACATCTTTATTATACCAACAGTTGTATACCCCAATTGGGTTCAAGAGCTGACACTCACAATTCCCCAATATATGTCAGGGGCACATTTCACACACTGTATTATACAATTTTAGCCAGCTCTAGACTGCAGAACTGACACTCCACAGTCACCTTTTATGACTCTGGGCCCCCCCAGCTGGGCATAATGCTTTAATTGGTGGCCTGGGAACTCCGTCATCATCACAATAGCCTTGCCTCGAAAACCGAAAAGCAGACCTGTTCCATCACCTGGACCAGCCTCTCCAAGATTGCCAGGGTTACCGGCCTCCTGTTGTTGTTATTCAGTGCCCCCCATAGCATTCCCGCTACAGCCCGCTTGACTATAAACGCTTTCGTAGCGTCCACCCTCCATTCTAGCTTAATCTTGCTTCAAGAAGAAGGAAGTCCCGCTCAGCCTCTTACCTATGGACCTTCCAGCCAGCCCCCTGCTTTCCAATGTTAAACATATCGCATGATGGTCTCCACCCTTGCCCCGCCCCCCCAAAAAGCTTGTAAAGGCCGAGTAGTTTCACCAAGCCATCGCATAAGCCTCCCGCGTATCCGGAGCTACGGATGCTCGCACTAAATTTATCACTGCGTGGTCCGCAACGCCCATAAGTCTACCGGGCAACGCAAGCCAATCTGTTCCGTTGTTTGAAATTCTGTCATCCGTCCTTTGCATTGAAGGGGAACGCAACCTAGGCGGCGATCCGGGGTGAGCTTCGTCTTCCTCCATTACCAGTTCTGCGCCATCGAACCACACTGGGGGCCTCATCTGCAGCTCAGAATGTTTTTATCCTAGCAGGGGTGCCCTGCGCCGCCAGCTAGCCAGCACACCACCTGCAACCACTGCAGTCGGCCATCTCGCTCTCCCAGCGTCTGCAACCACAGCAGGCGGCCAATTTGCATCGACACTGCAGAGGGTGGCCGTTTTGTTCTCCCACTGCCTGCAACTGTTGTGGATGGCCTTCTTGGTCTACCACCTTCTGCAAACGCCGCAGGTGGCCCTCTCAGAATCCACGCAACTGCCACCATGGCGAACGGCCGTCATGCCACCATACCACCCACTAGAGCTGCGGGCAGCCGTCCTGTGCCCCTTCATGATGCCTTACCTCGCGGCTCTACTGCGCAGGCTGCCGCCCTGCACCCCTTCATGATGCCCTGACTCGTGGCTCTGACGCCCTGCGCCCCTCAGTGATGCCATGCATCGCGGCTCTGCCGCCAGTTGCTGCCACCCTGCTTGTGGCCCTGTCTTCCACCTGGTGCGGCCTGCTGCTGCACCCTTCGCGGTCGGGCCCCATCGTCTGCTCCATGGCGGGGGCCGGCCTCGGTGCTTGCTTAATGCGTGAAATGGCAGGAATGTACTGGCCTTGTCCGCTACTGTGGGCTCGCCTGCAAGCTATTTAGCTGAAGGTCTAACCAGCCCTCTTCATGGTTAAACGCCTCAGCTTGGAGCAGACTGCAGGAGCATCAACCGGCCTACTTATGGAACTAACCGAGAGCATGCATGTGCGTGAGTGTTAGCAGAGATGCCATGAATCCAGAGATGGGGGGGGAATGTTTGCTTTCTCACTCTGAAATCCCAGGTCTGTACTACTGATGAGACACCGATGGAATCGCTCGTGAATGGTAGCTGTGTGTGTGTGTGTGTGCCCAACGCCCATGAAGACGCTGTCCGTGGGCAGCCTACCATTGCCATAAAAGATCCCCGTTCCTTCGGCCGGAGCGTGATCGAGCCTGTGTGTCGGGTAATTGCATGTTTGCATACTTTGTGATTGCTAGCAGCCGCAGTGTGTGTAGGAATGTGGTACAGTATCAGAATGGAGTGGTGTGCATGTTCGTGTCGGTAGTAAGAAAAGGTATAAGAGTACTAGCACAGGCACTGCCTGCTTCCCTGGACGTTCCGAGCTACTGCCACCTCTAGATAAGGCCCCAAGCAAGCATTCTAAACAGTTATACATTATGATAAGGTCTGTGTCAAGCTGTAATGTACTTCATTATGTTACCATATCAGGCTCGTCAATGGCACGGATCTTGTGTATATCGAAAACTGCGTGAGGTAAATGTATGAATTTGCATTGCAGCAAACTAGCTTCTAGCTTTTTGGGTTTATTAACCCAGAATAATTCCCTCTTGAAAAATGTAGGCAAAATTGGCCATATGTTCCCACAAGCCCAGATGGGCCTTCTATCTCATATCACAGTGCCCCCAACTATAAATTAGCGAATGCCTATGTACAATATATTTGGCTTACTAAAGCATTTATTCACGAGTTGCAAATCTAAGATGTATAATCAATAAGATGTAAACCTGGTATTGTGAGATTGTATGTACAGTTATATATATTTACGCATTGCCCCTCACCCCAGTTATCCGTTTTATTAGCTGACATGAACTATAATGCCACCCTTGTGAGGAGCCTACCTTGCTCTGTGCCGGAATCACATAACCTCAATTGAGATTTCTCCATTATGCAGGCACACCCAGCCTGCCAATGCAGGCATTTTCGTGCACTTATCTGCTCTATTCTTGCAGCCCTTCCAGGGATCTCACGATGCTGACTTGTACAACACCACAGATACTCCATCGTTCGTGTTTCACAGCATGCATAACATGATACTGGAATCAGATATACTATATGTATGATGTAAAGTGATTACCATCCCTGTGAGGAGCCTGCATTATTCCGTGCGTGAATCACCTCACCCCAAGTGAAATGTCTTCATTATGAACAGACAGGAGCCCCCCCATGCCAGCGGGGCCTATGTGCCGCCCCTCAACCCAGTGGAGGCCCTTGTGTTGCCTCCCAATCCCATCAGGGGGTGGAGGGCATTGCCCCCTCACCACAGTTATCAGTTAGATGAAATGAAATCATGCAATATGCCACATGACTAATTCCATCATGTGTGTGTAATGAAATTAGAAGAGGGGAAATTGGCCGATTGCTTAATGAGACATCCCAGCTGGAATAAACAAGATATATTCAACCATTGTAATAAACTATACAGCAGATTTACAGAGCTAACAATCGTGCTTCAATGTCGCCACCAGTGACTTTCCAACCCCTCTATAAAAGGAAGATTGCAGGTGAATCCTAAACCCTCCACATGACCCGTTAGTAAGGTAACCCTCTCACTTTATTCACCACGCCCATCACATGCCTAATACCTGGCGTTTAAACCCCATCTGATATTGTTATTTTACGCTCCATACATCAATAACCTTAACTATTCCCCATCTCAAATTAAGTACAATAATAAAGCATGGTGAGGGGTAGGAAGAGGAATTTCGTTACGCGCTTGGCTAGCAGCTTTAATTAAAGCACCCCTATGCTGCAGGCCCCCTCGTGGCCGCATGTTAGCCAGAATTAGCTAAAAGTAAGACTTGGACCCCTTGTGATGGCCCCTTGATCCTGTGATATATATGGATCACCATACTATTATAACGCCAACCGTGCTCCCTGGAACAGCCTACATTCTATCGTCGATAGAACAAATGCTGTATGGTGCTCTAAAAACAAAAGCAGTGAAGATAAATACCAATATGTATGAGCAAAGTCTTATGTGCAGTACCCCTCCAATAACCAATGATGAGGCTGGATGAAGCTGACCCCAAAAGATGTATAGCTGGTAAAGTGAAATCCCACTTTGCAATGAGGTAAGGATAACAAACACCCGCCGGTGTCCAGCACTAATAAAACATCTAAGTATACTGGGGTGAGATAACCAATATAAGTCCTTATAGCCAAATCACAGAGGTAGAGAACAATGGAATGAACTCACATGAGGTGCGATTCCTCTAGATGATTGAAAGCCGTGCGCCACTGGTCCTGGGGTAAAGTGTGCCTCCGTCTGTGAGGGTCAATGAACAAGGAGGAAGAGAAGACGGAGCACTACATCCACTGCTTGCTTACCAAAAGCAAGTGCTGGTGTGCTGTTTGTGTTCTCTTGATCCAATAAACTTTATTTTTTTTATCGTGGGACCGCACCTTGTAATTTTTGGTAGCAAGCACTGGATGTAGTGCTCCGTCTTCTCTTCCTCCTTGTACATTCTATCTTCATGTATATGTACTGTATAACCCTTTCCACTCATGTTAACTCAGTGTAACCATGCGCCTGAATGCCCAATGTCTTATGTAACAAGTAACTAACTTCACGGTGTAGGGCAAGAACTCCCATAACAAAGGCATTGCACCATAAATTCTGGTTTCATTATAATAGAAAAACATACTGGACACCTAACAAGCTCCTATTGAACCCCCAAAATAACCACAACATATATATAAGCATATGAGCATATTCATTATAATAGATCATTATAGGATAGGGAACATTGCAGTAATGAGGATTTGTCAAATAAATCAAGAAAGGATTTCAGAATTAGGGGCTCGCAAAATACAATGATGACACTATAAAAAATCCTGCTATCCATTCAGACTAAATATCACACTGAAGTTCATGGTCCAAATATAAATGGTGCTGCCCAAAGCACAAGCCCATTAACTCCCCTCACTGCATGAATCAATGCTGGCCAGCAACGGTTTTCAGCGGGATAGGGGAATCTTGGGGGACTGCAAGTTTGTAATTCCTAAAGTGGGAGCTACTCAGAACGGGAGCTTCACTGCACGGGACTTACCCCTGCCTTTATGTTGACCCTGCAGAGGCAGTCCCATAAACCTTTGAGCCGCAGAGGCCAACCATGTGGGAGCCCCGACCTAGTGCTGAAACGCAGATCTGCACCATTGCCAGGCTCATTCCTTGCACCAGCAGCCGGCGATATGCACAACCCGCCGGGAACACCCTGCAGGAGACATGGGGGAAACAGCACTTCCTCTACCAGCCCCCGGCTACAGCTCCCGCACTGCTGATCTGCAACAAGAGTAAGGAGCTGGAGAGACTGAGGCCGACAGGGTACACGCTTTACATGGTGGCAGGTTATTAGAAAAAAGTAGTTAACAATAAAACCACCCCCACCCGCAAAGCCCCATTGATTCTGTTATATACCGTAAAACTCCCGACCACACCTTTATTCTTAGGTTGAGCTCACTCCGCTTGCGAGAGTGCGAGCTCCAGCTGAGCCGCGCTGCTGTAGCACATGAGATCTGTGCTCACAGTGTTTTGCGGCCGTAACAGACACGTCACATAGCTGGTTCGCCCTCATTGGCTGGACCAGCTCACGCCCACCATTTTTATATTAGCTATCACATGGTTCATTTTAAAAATACCTCACGATTTTCGATCTACAATAGCAACCCATGCAACAGCAAACTTTTATACAGCATAATCCCTCAGGCCAAACCAATTGTCCCTTGCATCCCACCGCCCATGTTTTCCCAGTGCCAGCTTAAGCTAAAACCTGTGCAGAGTATCACTGTACCACTGCAAACACCTCAACTACCTGAACCCCAGGTAATGGATAGCACTTCACTTTAATTGGGATTTAATAGCTAGTACTGCAGCTTTCTACAAAGAGGCTTTAGTGTGTTGGATTGGAAAGAGGTGGCATGCCCTTGGTAATGAATATCCCATCCCTTTAATTGGGCACCCTCCCATATGGAATGAGATGGCATGCCCCTGCCACTAACAGGGATTTGGGGACCAAGACCCAAGGCGAGGACGCTCCCCCCCCTACTAACGCATGGCCCCATACAGGGGAAAACACAGAGCCCCCATGAGCCAGCCGTCTAGCTTGTGGGCTCATTCCGGTCAAGCGAACAGAGTGGAGAGCGCGACGAGGGAGGAGGGAAGCTCAGGACCGCGTGAGAGCACGCCGCTGCGCAAGAGCCCCCCATGATTCCCACACGGTGGCCAAGCAGAGTTGCTTTCAGGCTGCACCCCAGCGGGGACCCCTGTGTAGCCCTCCACCCCAGTGGGGACACTTATATAGTCCCCTCACCTGCTCAGCGGCCCATACATGAAAACGAGAGGTAACTCAATGTATTACTTCCTGGTAAAACATTTTATAAATAAATGTGCCACTCAACTTACACCATTATTATGAAACAGTTAGCCGCGCCCTATGGAACAGCGTCATTTATTTATTTCGAGGTGGAAAATTATTGGTCAAAAGTAGTTCACACTAAATTCAGTCCCTATTGATCATTTGATATACCGCAAACAATGTGTTAGACTGCTAACAATGTGTTAGACTGCTAACAATGCAACAGCATAATTTATTTAGTGGCAACTTATTAGTCAAAGTAGTCAACCATGAGGTCAGACCCTCTGCAGTGGCCCATTGCTCATTTGATATAGAGCAAGCCGAGATCGGAGATGGCGCAGGACTTCCCCCTGCCTCCATGTTTTCCAAGCCGAGTGGGACTTACTCTTTAGTAAAGCTTGCTAGAGGCCAGCCATGTGTCGTCATCCCCCAACCCAGTGGGGGTCCAAGTGTGTCCCCCGCCCTAGCCGGGACCCCACTCCCAGTAGGGACACAAGTGTGTCCCCACCCCCATACCTTAGCAACCACCCACTCCAGTGGAATCCCCTAGTGTGACCCCTTGTCCCAGTTGGGGCCCCAAACCCCAGCAAAGACGCCAGTGTGTACCCCAGCGTGGGCACTTAATGTGAACCCCCCCACCCCACCAGTGGCATCCCACACCTGCCAGGATTAAAGTGCCTCCCCCTCAACCGATGGGATCAAAAGTGTACCCCCCACTCCATAGGGAGCTCAAGTGGGCCAGGGAAGGAACACAGGGGCAGAGGCCCTTACTTTACCATTGGATTTGACCCCGCAACCTCCCCTGCTGCCCCCACCGGAGAACCCCCAACCATGTTGCTGGTCATCCCCCCCAGCAGCTCCCCACCAACCAGCACCAGTCTTACCCCCCAGAAGATGCAGGGAAGGAAGGGAATGCTGAACGCAGCGCCGTAAAAGTAGGCTAGTTAGGCAGAGGAGGGGAAGGTTGACCGCACCCACTGCCTGACCCCCCCTGCGTGTGCACCGGGAGATCTGTTGCTTCCTACTTGTCAGGCGAGGACTCAATCATCTGCGTGAGAAGAATTTCAGAATGCAAGGGAGGCCGCTCTGCTCCCGCCCTGTACCGACTGCCTTCCCGATTCCCCCCGCAACCCCGACCCATAGGCCAGTACGGCAACTGGGGTTGAGTGGGGGAAGCTCTAGGGAAGGACTCAACCCTGTTACTGGTACACCAGTTTCCAGTTGATCTCTCTCACCCTGGCGCAGGCCACGTCCACCTGCCCACCCTGAGTGGGCCAGCCCGGCAACTGGGGTTCAAGGGTTAAGTGCATTGGGGAGAACAAGGCCAGCACTCATACTAATTACAATTTGATGGTCAGGACCAGCCAGCACTTACCAAATTATCTGTAGTAGGGAGCAAAATGGCTGGTGGGCAGCAAATAACTGGGCTTTAAGTAGCCCATTTTGTCACCCCTCCCCTGGCTAGGGGAGGGAGGTGAGGGGGCAGGCCTGAGTTGCAGAGATTAGCCCCCTGATCAGGAGACCCCACGCTGATGGCATGGGGGGCTGCTTTCTCCTTACTTAATGATGTTTCTGCTCATTAAATCTGTCTGAATGTTGAAGATTCTTACGATTTTGTTTTTTCAGGGGGTGAGAGGGCTGTCTATAGATCTCATGGCAAGTCACAAAGCACATACGTTTCCTAGTTACTGTTCAAATTGAAGAGATCAAGTAGCTCTTAATCTCAATGCCATGCCAATTCTGTGGTCTTTCCCTCTAAACAAAAGTTTTCTGCCAATTTGCATGAATGAAAGAGTTTTGAAGAAAGCATTTATCTACAAGCAGAAGCAGTTCTGACAGCATCAGCCTGGCCAAAAAGACATTGGTTTGCCCATCTGTTCAGTATGGCAAGAGAAGATTACTAGATGACACATTGCCTCTTATCTTAGACCTACAAAAACAAGGCCCCATACTGTATGTCATCCTCATCCTGAAAAAGTGTCCTTAGTAGCCTGGTGATTGAGTGTAAAGTTCTAAGGGAACAAAGATTTTTCTAAAATGGTCATACGTCTTATTGCAAGTCACGGAGGAAACAACCTCATCAGTCTATTATAGAATATAAATTATACAAAAAATAATAACATAGAATACTGGGTTTCAAATAGGCTTTTTTTTTTAGGCTTTGATAAAAGGCTCTACCCAACATCTTTAAAGGTACAAATGTCACCAATTGTCGACACAAAACTCGCTTTATTAAAGCAACTCAAACATTAATGCCCAGCATGGTCATATCACATCCCCCTTGGCCCTTGATCAACTAGCATCTCATCCTTTTGAGTCATTACAAGAAAACTCTTGCCAAAATGATTTTAACATCGGCAAATAGTGTTTGTGAACTGCAAGCTCTCTCATGTTGTCCACCCTAGTTCAGTATTCATGCAGATAAAATCCTGATGAGAACAATCCCTTAATTTCAATCCAAATTGGTGTTTACTTTTAATTTAAATCAAGAGATTATTGATCCATAATATTGTCCTCAGCCATAAAATAACAGAGAAAAGCTTCCACAAACTGGATATTGTATGTTCCTATACCTATAGCGTGTCCTTATGATGGCCTTGGCGCACCAAAGGCCCTATTGACGTAGTAAGAAGATCATGGAAAACTGCAACTGAGCACTCGGCTTGATTGAAACGAAAGTGAAGCCCTCTCCACCTCTGTTTCTGTGAGCTGGAGGGCGCTGGTGGTCATGTGATCGCTGCTGAAATACTGGACAGGTTAAAGGTATACAGTATCTACAGAAGATTGAATAAATTAGGAAGTAGGGACAACTATGCATTCTATTTCCAAGCCAGAGGAAAAGCCATATAGCATCAAGAAATGGGATTGCAAACTGAATTAAACACTGTCTTCATCATGCATAGCAAGAAGCAGGGAACACGTTAAAGTACATTCGACAAAGGCCATAGCAGCATTATGGGCAGAATTGGCCTAAGTCTCTCCTGAAGAGATTTGTAGAGTGGCAAACAGGCCCTTTATTTACACTTATTAACACTTATTGTAAACACTACCAACGGTGAATGAGAAAGCAATAGAGACATGTTATTACCAATATTTGCTTTTCCACAAGTTTCCCTCCATTCATTTCCCCCTTTGTTTGTTTATTTTTTGCTTTATCAATTGGTATGCAGTAGGAATGAGAAGAGAGAAGTGGTGCACTGCTTTTGTACAGTATTGTTGTTTTTTTTTAATATATGTATGTATGATATAAATATTGATTAATCTCTGTTTTCATAAGTGAAGCCTTATATTGGGAAAGCAGAAGTCTTTCTTGCTCTACCTCAGCACGGAAGTTGCACCATTAACACTTTCAGTACTGGCTACCATGAAGGAAGAAAAGAAAATATTATTAAGGATATTTCCCTACTGTATGTCTGTCTTTAATGAACTTCCCTTTGAAATTATTTACACACGCGGCCGGCTTTAAGCCATTAGCGCTTATCTATTGAAGCGGCCGCCGCGCGGGACACTCGCGGCTAGCCCGCTATGCACCCGGCAAGCTTTAGAATAAAGCTTCCCGGGACAGTATGTTAGCCATTCAAACATAACTTTCTATATTTAGCCAAAATAAATAGTTGTTGGAGGATTTTATAATAATAAACCTAACTAAGATAAAAAGGAGTATAAAAAGCAATTTTTAAAACAAAAAAAATTGTTCAATTGTATGCTTTCTTTATATTCCTAATACGTATGTATGTATGTTTTTATTTATATAGCACCATTAATGTACATAGAGCTTCACAGCAGTAATACACGTGACAATCCTATAAATAACAAATAACACAAATAACAGATCATGGGAATAAGTGCTTCAAACATAAGTCACATTTCGGAAGAGGAGTCCCTGCTCCGAAGAGCTTACAATCTAATTGGTAGGTAGGAAGAACGGACAGAGACAATAGGAGGGCATTCTGGTAAGTGTGTGCAGGGGGCCAAGCTTTATGTATCATGTGTATAGTATTAGCCACGGTGCTACTCATATGCATCTTTAAGCAAGTGTGTCTTAAAGTGGGTCTTAAAGGTGGATAGAGAGGGTGCTAATTGGGTATTGAGGGGAAGGGCATTCCAGATATGTTGGGCAGTCAGTGAGAAAGCTTTAAGGCGGGAGAAGGCTTTAGATACAAATGGGGTAGAGAGAAGACATCCTTGAGCAGAACGCAAGAATCGGGATGATGCATAGCGAGAAATTAGGGCTGAGATGTAAAGAGGGGCAGAAGAGTGTAAAGCTTTAAAAGTGAGGAGAATTGAGTGCGAGATGCGGAATTTGACAGGAAGCCAGGAGAGTGATTTCAGCAGAGGAGCTGCGGAGACAGATTTAGGAAACAGCAGAGTGATTCTGGCAGCAGTGTTTAGGATTGATTGTAGGGGAGGCAGGAAGGTGGGACAGCAGGAGGTTACAGTAAGCAAGACGGGAGAGAATGAGGGCCTGAGTCAGAGTTTTAGCAGTCGAGCAACAGAGGAAAGGGCGTATCTTTGTAATATTGCGGAGATAATATTGCGGCCCTGGGGTACCCCCACAGAGAGATCAACAGAGGAGGAGGTGGTGTTAGCAGAAGAGACACTGAAAGTACGATGGGAGAGGAAAGAGGAGATCCAGGATAGAGCTTTGTTATGAATTTCAAGAGTATGGAAAATGTGAAGGAGAATTCTTCAATACTTTTTTTCCTGCTCTTACTGTACAGTCCTCAAAAGCTTGTCCTCATTGAGATTTTCAGCTGACACTATTATGATTCAAGATTTTGTTTGCACAAGATTAGATTACTACAATTCTTTACAATCTCTCTCAGTCTACCATAAAACAAATCCTATAGCTCTGGATTTAACCCTAATTCATTTAATCTTTTACTGGATACATGTTTGTTTTCTGGGGGAATTCAGTTTCTATTGGCAATATTTTACTGCCTTAAGGTTAAAACTTTGGTCTTCACATTTGATAGAATTGTTTACAGTATCTAATATTTTTTTTCCTCTGTTTTTTCAACTGTTCTTATGTCTGTTTTGAATCTGTTGTATTATATATTTGCATCAATCAGGAGGCAAATATTATTGGGACTAAATAAACGCACAGACAAAAATGAAACAATTTATCACAAAAATTGGCTTAATTGGAAATATTTTTTTTTTGTTTCAATCTTTTTATTGGGATCAACATACAGTACATCAACATGAGTACAGCGGTGTCATAGGCACATGACATGATTTCTCGCTAGATTTAACAGGGTGTTGTCCCATAGAGTAATACTAATAAGGGGGAGGGCAAAAGGGGGGGGAGATGGGGCCAGGGGAGAGGTAGACAAACATGGGTGGGGGTTTCAGGGGGGGAGGGTATAGGTCTGCTTGTTATCGGCCTAATGCAGGCCTAAGCCTTGGGGTCCGCTCCAGGTGTTCCAGAATTGTGGCATTTTTTTGTGGAGCATAGCTGTGAGTTTGTCCATGGACATTACTCCTTGGAAATATTTTATTGACTTTTTACCTTGGTGTACTATAAAAATTATTTTTAGAGTAACACTATAATTAAATGTATGTTTTTTTTATTGTCCTTCATTTATAGTTATTTGCCTAACAGTTGTTTTCCAACAAGGGAAACAAGTATAGGGTGGTATTTTGTCTGTGGAAGGAAGGTTAAACAATGTAACCACTTGTTGCAGAGTATCTACAGTAGTTACAAGGGAGACCTTTTTTTAAGATAACAAGATTTTAATACAACTAATACAACTATGCTTGTCTGGTATTTTAAAACCATCAAACAGTTAAAAAGTGCTTTAAGCTGCTTTTGACAGAAAATGTACTGCATTTACAAATTATGCTAATCCTCTACAAGGGTGGAGAGCCATTCAAGAAAGAATATGGTAAATATTTTGGTAGGATGCTGGGTTCCCCAGTCAAAAACACTATTAGAAAGGGAGAAAACAAGTGCTTATAGAGATTTATAGGGAAAGAAATACTCTAAAGCAGGCCTGCCCAACTCGTAAAGTGAGAAGGGCCGAACTGCTCCAAGGAAAAAAAATTTGGACCGTACGGGTTAAATCATCATCATCATCATCATCATCATCTCTCCTCCAGCACCTCTCATCATCATCATCATCATCCTCATATCTCCCCCAGAACCCCTCACTATCAACCTTTACGATACTCACCATCTATCTCTCATACCCCCATCTCTCCCCCTCACCCACACCCACACAATACCCCCCTCCACATCAAACACACAATACCCACTCCACATCCCCCCAGCCCATTCCATGTCAGCAGCCCCCCCCCCCAAGTCAGCATCCCATGTCAGCATCCCCCCCACAAGTCAGCATGCCCCCCATGTCTCTCTACCCTCAATATAACACTCTCCCCATCCCCTAAATCACACCCTCTCCCCCTCCTCTCAATATGACTCTCTCCCCCTCCCCTCAATATGACACACTCTCCCCCTCGCCTCAATATGACACTCTCCCCCTCCCCTCATTATGACACACTCTCCCCCTCCCCTCAATATGACACACTCTCCCCCTCCCCTCAATATGACACACTCTCCCCTCCCCTCAATATGACACTCTTTCCCCCTCCCCTCAATAGGACACACTCTCTCTCTCCCCTCAATATGACACTCTCTCTCTCCCCTCAATATGACACTCTCTCTCTCCCTCCCCTCAATATGACTCTCTCCCTCTTTCTCCCTCCCCTCAATATGATACTCTCTCCCTCCCTCAACATGACACTCTCCCCTCCCCTAAATGACACACTCTCCCCCTCCCCTCAATATGACACTCTCTCCCCCTCCTCTCAATATGACACTCTTTCCCCCTCCCCTCAATATGACACACTCTCCCCCTCCCCTCAATATGACACTCTTTCCCCCTCCCCTCAATATGACACACTCTCCCCCTCCCCTCAATATGACACACTCGCCCCCTCCCCTCAATATGACACTCTCCCCCTCCCCTCATTATGACACACTCTCCCCCTCCCCTCATTATGACACACTCTCCCCCTCCCCTCAATATGACACACTCTCCCCCTCCCCTCAATATGACACACTCTCCCCCTCCCCTCAATATGACACTCTCTCCCCCTCCCCTCAATATAACACTCTCTCCCCCTCCCCTCAATATGACACTCTTTCCCCCTCCCCTCAATATGACACTCTCTCTCTCCCTCTCCTCAATATGACACTCTCTCTCTCCCTCTCCTCAATATGACACTCTCTCCCCCTCCCCTCAATATGACACTCTTTCCCCCTCCCCTCAATATGACACTCTCTCCCCCTCCCCTCAATATGACACACTCTCCCCATCCCCTCAATATGACACACTCTCCCCCTCCCCTCAATATGACACTCTCTCTCTCCCTCTCCTCAATATGACACTCTCCCCCTCCCCTAAATGACACTCTCTCCCCCTCCCCTCAATATGACACTCTTTCCCCCTCCCCTCAATATGACACTCTCTCCCTCCCCCTGTAACACATCATCATACCCTCCCCCTGCAACTCACATCACTTCCCCCCCTGCACCTCACCTGTCAGCAGCCCCCCCCCTCACATGCCAGCAGCCCACCCCCCCTCTCATGCCAGCAGCCCACCCCCCCTCACATGTCAGCAGCCCACCCCCCCTCACATGTCAGCAGCCCACCCCCCCCCACATGTCAGCAGCCCACCCCTCCCTCACATGTCAGCAGCCCACCCCTCCCTCACATGTCAGCAGCCCACCCCTCCCTCATGTCAGCAGCCAACCCCCCCTCACATGTCAGCAGCCCACCCCCCTCACATGTCAGCAGTCCACCCCCCCTCACATGTCAGCAGCCCACCCCCCCTCACATGTCAGCAGCCCACCCCCCTTACATGTCAGCAGCCCACCCCCCCTCACATGTCAGCAGCCCACCCCCTCACATGTCAGCAGCCCACCCCCCCTCACATGTCAGCAGCCCACCCCCTCCTCACATGTCAGCAGCCCACCCCTCCCTCACATGTCAGCAGCCCACCCCTCCCTCACATGTCAGCAGCCCACCCCCCCTCACATGTCAGCAGCCCACCCCCTCACATGTCAGCAGCCCACCCCCCCTCACATGTCAGCAGCCCACCCCCCTCACATGTCAGCAGCCCACCCCCCTCACATGTCAGCAGCCCACTTCACATGTCAGCAGCCTACCCCCCACCTCTACACCAGCCCGTTTTTCACACCCACCCCACCAGCCCGTTTTTCACACCCACCCCCCACCAGCCCGTTTTTCACACCCACCCCCCACCAGCCTGTTTTTCACACCCACCCCCCACCAGCCCGTTTTTCACATCCACCCCCCACCATCACACCCACCCCCCACAAGCCCGTTTTTCACACCACACACCTCTTAGATCAGCTCATCACATCCTCTCCCCGGTACTAAGCCCCGCCCCCCGCCATCCTGCTATTGAAAAAAAAAATAGTCATGGCTGCCGCATCCTCCTCATGCTGCTGCTGCCCCCGCGCACCGCAAAACCTGGGGGCGGGGAGGGGGGTGGTTGTGGAAGGGGGGGATGAATCGCCGCCTTTTTTTTTTTTTTTTAAATTTATTTATTTAATTAACTGGCGCCCGGCCGGAGTCATCGCGGACCACACAGAGAGGCCAGATGGGCCGCATGCGGCCCGCGGGCTGTATGTTGTGCAGGCCTGCTGTAATGGTTGCAGAAATCACATATCAAGTTAGCCTCAACAAAATGTACAAGAATGAAATTAACTTGATCAATTCATATCCCATTGGTAAGTGCCAATTGCACTCGTCTACACACTCAATAAGAAACATTTTAACAGTGTTATCGCTGAAGTGTGTTTACTGATATTTTACCCTCCGAAACAGCAAAAGAATATACCAAGTTGAGTGGTTGCTCCAGGCCTTTAGTATAACATATTCTACATGAGGGAAGAAAGCAACATAAAAACAGCTTCACCACCAACATACTCTCCTCAACTCTACATTGCATTTGTGGACTTCTACGGTTATTCTACTACCACTGTATGCCTCTCCAAACACCCTTTTCTCTCTCTTCTGTTCACATTTCCCCTTCAATCCTTCCCTCTCCACCAATATGCACTCATGAATGTTTCTGCTTCCTGTACTCATCCCACACACACCTATCTATACAAATTGTAGAAAAGCTTGCACTCACCAATCATCTCCTCCATATCTCTCACTATCCCTCCTCCATGCTTCTGGTGACATTCACCCAACTCTGGGCCGTATTCGATTCCTAATGTACTTCATCCTTTCCTCGTCCCTTATTTTCATCTCTTCCTCCTCCTTGTTTTATCTACCAATACTCCAACCTTATCTATATATCCTGCCTTTCTACCTATTTTTCCCCCTTTTTCCTGTGCTCCGACTCATGTATGACATTTCCTGTTCCCGCTCACTGAATCTTTTTGCTTTAAAATATCTATTTTGCCCCATTGTACCTCACTGCAGAATATGTTGGCACTTTATATGTAAATCATGATAATAATAATAATAATAACATAAACCTAGAATTCTCAATCTAACTCTATTTCCTCTTGTGGCCTTTCCTTTTCTTGCAACCCTTACCTAATTGGTCCAAGTGAAGCTATAGTGCTCCTCCAGTCTCTAGATGATCAAAAATGTCACCCTAAATTGGCCCATTTTTATTTGTGAAATGTGGTAATTTCAATCATTTGAATATACTTTGCATATTCAAATTAGTATATTTCCCAGGTATCTCATGTGTGCTCATTTTTATTCACAGGTATATATCCACATATTTTCAATAGGTCCCTCCCTCCCTCTCTCTATCCCTCCCTCCTACCCTCATCTGTCTATCCCTAAATCCTCCTCTCTCTGCCATCTCCCTCTCCCCCCTCCCAGGATCTTTCTAACTCCCCCAAAAGCCATATTTAAGGATTTGAATTGAAGTTAGAATCATTAAAATGCTTGGCGAATCACTTAAGAATTGTGACTGAACTGGCATTTATTGATGATACAGCAAATTTATGGTGAAATGTATTATTTCAAAGAAACATTTAGTCCTTACAAATTCTGTGAGCTGGTTTGCCTATTTAGATGAACAATCATGAAAAAGTTTGTTAATGCATTCTGGAAACTTTAACATATCTCTGCTCCTGTCTTCTCACTGCTGTTACCAACTACTGTACTCCCTTTTCCAACTTCACTTTCATGTTGTCCTACTTCCTCTCCCTCCTCTATTTTTCAGATGGCTATCATCTATTGACCACCTACTGTAACTCTACAACCTCTCTCTCTCTTTCTCTCTCTCTCTTCTCCCACTCCCCTCCATCTCCCCCCATCCATTTCCCTCCCTCACCCCCTCCATTCCATATCTATCTTAGAATACCGTTTTCTTTCCTTCCTTGCCTTTGACACCCCCACCCACCTCTGGCGAGACTTCAACTCCATATTCATGATCCCTCTTTTTCCTGGGCCTCTCATTTCATCTCTTTGCCTCTGCTAATGGACTGCATCTAGAAAATACAGGGATGGCCATAATTATAACCCTGTGTTTATTGAAACAAATGTCACTTTCTGATTTCAGTATCTCCCCTTTTTCACTTCCTCATCATCTCGACTCATTTGCTATCTCTCTCATTTCTTCTAGTGCTCTCTGCCGTGGAAACCACCTTGAACTCTAACCTCTCTTCCTTTTGCTTTACCTCCAAACCTGACAAATATTGTCAATTCATATAATTATATCCTTTCTTCCTTGGTAAACCAGCATACCCTCCTTATTTTCTGGCGCACTCGCCTCTCTACACCCAACTTTGGCTTAACACATCTGTATGCTTTCTAAGCTCCTGCACTCTGTCTCTTAGCACCATTGGAGGCAATCTCACACTCTCTCTGATTTCCTCCACTAGATGTTTTTCCTTTCTTGCTATACTCCTCGCAGGCTAAACACTACTTTTCTACACTAATTAAGTAACACATTTTACTCGTGTCACTTTTTCTCTATTTTTTGCTCCTTCCTGCAACCACTTCTTGCCTGCTTCTCTCTTTCAACTACACCTCAAAATTTTGCAGACTACTTTAAGACAGGGGTAGTCCATCAAGACATCCGATTTATATCTATTACTCTTCTCCTTCCTACCTTCTCTCACTTGCCACAGCATTGGAACTGTTACTACTTCTACTATTCATCTTTCCTTCCACTACGTGTAATCTTGACCCCAGTCCCTCTCACACGTACAACTTCTTACTCCCACTTTGCTCCCTACATACAATTGCTTAATATCGTCATCACTCCTACTCTCTTAGACCCATTGCAATCTGACTCCTGAACTCGTTCCACTTCAACTACTCTCACTAAAGTAGATAATGATCTCCACACTGCCAAATCTCAAGAGCTCTACTCTAATTTTGCTTGCCCTCTACTACTCTCTTCATAGTTTTCTAACCACTCTTTCAATGTATCTATTGCTAGCTTCTTCCTATTCTCCTGTTGACCTGTCCATTGGTGTTAGAGTACCACCTCATAGCTCTGTCCTGGGACCTCTCCTATTCTCCCCATATAAACTCTCATTAGCGGCTTTGGTTTCAAATATTACTTCTATGCAGGTGACACACCTGTATATTTCAATCTCTAAGTTTACAGTCCTAGGTCATTGGTTGTACTTCTGCTATTTTTTGTCATATTGCCCACCGTCACCTGTAACATGTTTAAAATAGAGCTAATTTTAATCCAACCTAAACTAAACCCAATTGCTGCATTTTCTGTCACAGTCAATAACACTACAGGACCATTCTTCTAATCTACACAGCATGCTGCCTAGGTGTAATATTTGACTCTTCCCTTTCCTACAGCTCTCATATTGATGCTGTTGCTAAATATTGCTGAATATGCCTCCGCAACATTGACAGAATCTGCCTTTTTCTCTCATGCATGGTCTCTTCACTATTGCATCCCCTATGGGCTTCCTGCCTTGAACTGCCATATTCTCCAATCTTTTTATTATGCTGCAGCTATATTTTTCTGACTCTCTTTCCTTCTGAAATCCCTCCAATGGCTTCCCATCAAACTTTGCATCAACTATAACATTTTGCCTCAAAGCTCCCCATTCCTCTACCCCCATCCCACTTACATCTCATCTATAATCTCCCGCTATACCTCTCCTTAAGGCTGTCATCTCCTTGGTCCATTTGTCTCTATAGCACTCTTGCTTCTGAGAAAAATCTCACTTTTGGTTCTCTGCCTGTAAAACTGCCTCTCCCCAAGCATTTGCTAATCCCCATCCTGTCCCATCTTCAAGTCATGCCTGAAATCTCACTTCTCATGTGGTCAATCAAAAGTAAGCCGCATTATTTCCTAATGTTATTGCAGCTACCTTTGGGCCACTAGAAGTTGACTCAGTGACCATATTGTTTCTGCCAAGCAATAATTATTTCTTCAAAAGCCATTTTTTTGCCGTCTGAGGGATCCTCACAGAGGTGCAGTTAAGCTCCAGGGGACTTCCCGGGTCAGATAAATAAAAAAATAAATTGCTACTCTTATGACAATTTAGATTCATCAGAAATCTAGATTTCTGAATGTTTTAAGATTTTACTGTAGCTTATTGGCTAATAATTAATGTAATTACTTCCCCAAAGAAAGAATGGAAATAACTCAAGTGTGATACTCTGTCAGTAGAAAGAAAGGTTTCTAACCTAAAGATAACATTAATATTGTAAAAAATCACAAACCATCTGATTACAAGCAATAAAAGTAGAAAAGTAATATATAAAAAACTTAGACTAGCTTAATGTATACAAGTCATCAAATATTCAAACCATATCCGTGTTATTCTGTCACCACATGGTACTACAAAGACAATTTGGTACTTCACACCATTATCGATTTAAAGGCATTGGCTTTACTGTCCTGTCTTATCTCCTCAATTTTTGTATTCCAACCTGTATCTGTGAATGTTTGCAGTTGATGATCCCCGCTGGTGTCCAAATACAATAGTATAATCTCTTTTCAACCCATTCTGACCAAGCATTTGAAACTATTTGGCTAGGAATTACGTTTCATTTTTAAATAACAAACACCACACTAAAGTTTATTTCTCTTTTAAACTAAAGTTTATTTCTATTTAAGTCTTATTTTAGAAGCAAACAGATGTTCAGTTTTCATCACTTATAATAAAAATATAATTTAAAAAAGTTAGCATCAGCCATGAAAAGCACCTGCATTGAATTGATAATGTTATTCAGATATTGTTTACTGGAACAGATTTCAACCATCCTTTTAAAGTAACATACTGCTTTACACATGGGATCATAACCAAGACTTATTAAAACAAGAATTACAATTTCATTATTTATAATGCATTAATTTTGCATCCATTTAAATATTTGAAAAACTCTTTATCATAAATCTAAAATAATTATATTTTTTTAAAGTGCATTTTGCATTCATGTTTAGAATTAATTTATTTAGGTCATGACTCATATCTGTTCAACCACTGTTTTACTGATCCTAGTACCACAATGAATAGAACTATCCTGGTGAGCACATTGAGGAAAACACAGAACAATATAATTAAGGCAAACAATCTTTCATTGGCCTTTGCTTCTGTTCCAGACATCATGCTTGTCAATCTTGCCTTATTGAATGAACAAGTTTCCCATTTCATTACACTGTGAATGCTTAGAAAAGTCATTACTATTAGCACGTTTCAGTATATGCTATAATGAACAAATTAAACATAAAAAGAGAATATTGAATCCTGAATTGCTCGGATAACATAAGTCCTAATAATGTTTTTCTGTTATTTGTAAGAATTGTCTTTTTGCTGGTCCTAGCTGCTTTAACGCATTAATACTGCATAAAAGAAATGTAACCTTTTCATGAACTTGTAGCCCTAAATCCAATAGTTTACAATCTCCTTTGTGAATTATGAAAAAAGATAACAAAATGTATATTCATTAGATCAGTGGTTCTTAACCTTTTTCTGTCAAGGCCCCCCTATTTATAATGATCAGTTGCTGAGGCACCCCTACAATAGTCTGGACCTAAGCTACCACTCATACAAAATAGGGTAGACAGATACTGTGCCTACACAAAACAGGGTACACAGACAGTCACATAACTTGACAGAAAGAAACACACACACATATACACCAAACAGGACAGACACATACACACACACCAAACAGGACAAATAGATGCATGCACACACACCAAATAACATGACAGACACACACACAACAAACATGGCAGACAGACACAGTCAAACAAAAAACAAGACAGACTCCAATACCCTCCCTCTGCTCACATCGCTCTTCTGACCATGCTGTTTCCTCTTTGGTGTGCCTGGCTCCGCCCCCAGGCAATAGTGGACATGCTCATGACACATCCACCTAATTGGCTGCATTATCCATGGATGGAGAAACTACACAGCCCCCTAGTTGCCCTTCTGCTTTCTCCTATATCTGGGTGAGGGGAAATCCCTCAGCACCCTTTTGATACTCCCATGGCCCAACTGGATACAGCAGAAAAGCGGGAACCATGTTGAGAAACACTGCATTAGATGCTAGGAGATTGTCTATAATGTTGCATTTTGTGTTCCTCCATTTGTCAGCACACATTGTTCACACTGAATTACTCTTACTCAATGCAAGGACTTAAATCCATGTACAGTATCTAAAGTTAAACTGACAGTTCCGATCAGGGCACCATCAGGAAACTCCCAATGAAGACAATGGGGTAATATGTTTAAACTGAAGGATGGTCAAGTCAGGGAATAACATGAGGAAGTACTTCATTACTTCATTACTGTAAATACAGTAAGCAGACATCTTGTGGATGACCTTAAATGGAAAGTGCTGGGTAAAGTTGGAATGGAAGATCCTCATTGCTGGGTATTTTTTTTCAATAGTAAATTACATTCTAATTTGACAAACATTTCACAGTGATGAGCATTATTGTCAAAAGAAATACAATTTAAATATATAATGTTTTATTATAGGTTGCATAATATGTGAGAAACTCAATGAAAAGTATTTTTTATTTTAGAAATATATGTTCATAGTGATACATTACACTGATAGGATTTGGGGCTAAATGAATAGGTACATTAATAAGGGATTGGTATACTATTTAGGAAAAATAAATCAAATGCAGTCCAAATCTTAATTGGCAGATTCGTACTGCAGCTCAATGTGTTCACTTTTAGAACAAACATTTTTATACCGTAGACTTATATTTTATAGGTTGTGTGCCTTATGGGTTATATCCCTTCCTAGAACTTTGCTAATTAAGAAGTCAAACCACATGTCTGTTTACCTAGAGGCTCTGAATTACTAATGAGACTGAGCAATGTGGATACCAAAGCTAGACATAGTTTCGATTCTAGTCTAAACCCATATGGATATATACAGTATTAGCTGGAGTATAGAATGCTTAATTGAGAAGGATCAAGTTAAATTGGTAGACTGGAGGTTCCCAAGGGCAGGCGTGCACAAACTTTTCAGTCTGCGTGCTCCCCTACCTTGGCTCTGGCGTTAAATGATGCAGTGGGGTCTTGTGATGTAACGTTGCCATGGCAACACAACATCACGTGACCCTGCAGTGTCATTTGACGCTGGGTTGCACTAAAGGCTGTTAAGTTTAGCAGAGGGATTTAACCTGATGTTATTTAGGTCACAGCTAAAGGTGTGTGAAATATATAGAGTGAGGTAAGACATGGACTAATGTCAAGTTATTTGAAACTATCGCAAGATAAATTAATCTAGCGTCAACCCTATGCTAATTAGTTCAACAACGGCCTTTAGTGCTACCTATGCAAAGATCGTGGCAATATTCACTGGTTAGGAGAACCTATGGAGAGTCACAGATACAGTAATTAAAAATGAATTGCGTTCTTGTACACACCTGGGCTAATTAGAACTTGGCTTTTATTAGGTTATGTTAAAATATAGTACCAAAATATTTATATAGAATAAAGTGGTATACAAAAGTGCAAACGATAAGTCAAAAAGTTACAAACAGGGTAGGATTGATATCAACAATGTGTATCAATCCTTCCCTGTTTTTAACTTTTATATTATACTACTTTTTTCAATATATGTTTTGCCACTTTATTTTAACATGACATAATAAAAGCTAAATTCTACTTAGCCCAGGTGTGCACCAATAACGCTTTGGATTATCTGTGACTCATCATAGGTTCTTTTTACCCAGTCAGCATTACCTATTTAGGTAACCTGATGTTATTTGCCCTAATTTAACAATCTTAGTGCATCTGGCTTTGGGGTGACAGTTATCTTGGGTCTATCAATGCATGTCAAATAAAAAAAAAACATGATTTGGCTCTGTCACTGAAAGATGGAATATATAATTATTTTTGCATTGAATATCACAATAATTAAACATGTTAATAAATAGGCCCCCACCATTATTAAACCTCGTGTATGATCCTTTTAAGATATTACTGATTCCTAGTGTTATTCTGGGGTTTTAAAGCTGTAGTTCAAGCAATATACAACATGTGGGTTTTTTTAATAAATCAGTTCTGTACTATGAGAAAATACTTGTAGCATTTAAAAGAATTAAAAAAAAATTTTAAAGACATTTTAATGTATTATAATGTAACAAGCATTTTTGTTCCTATAGCAGCCATTTACAAAGTCACACCCCCTTCTTAAAAAGTATCACATTTTTTAGCCCTGCCCTCTCTCTAGCAGTGAACCAATTTAATCTAGTGCCTGTCTGGTCACATGATCTTCCTCACAGAACTTTGTCTGTCAGTGCAGCAGAAGAGGACACAAGATACATTTAGTTCACATGAGAACGGATCAATCGGTAACTTAGCTAATCACTTGTCAATGTGCAGATTGTATTGATATACATACAGGCATACCCCACATTAACGTACGCAATGGGACCGGAGCATGTATGTAAAGCGAAAATGTACTTAAAGTGAAGCACTACCTTTTTTCCACTTATCGATGCATGTACTGTACTGCAATCATCATATACGTGCATAACTGATGTAAATAACGCATTTGTAACAGGCTCTATAGTCTCCCCGCTTGCGCACAGCTTCGGTACAGGTATGGAGCCGGTATTGCTGTTCAGGACGTGGTGACAGGCGCATGCGCGAGCTGCCTTTCGCCTATTGAGCGAGATGTATTTACTCGCGAGTGTACTTAAAGTGAGTGTCCTTAAACCGGGGTATGCCTGTATGTAATTAATTTTTTTTTTTTTTTTTTTTAAACGACAGCTTGAACTGCAGCTTTAAAAAGCTACAGATGGAGTGATTCTTTTTCTCAATTTGACATACAATTATTCAGGTTATCTTTGTCATTTCAATCTCTTTTATATCTTCTGATTGGTTTGCTCTCCTATTGTCTATTGAGATTCTCTTTTTCTTATACCTGTCCAGACCAACACAAACCATTGTCCCGTTTCAACATACTAAGGCTGGGTCCCCGTTAGCGCTGAGTGGGCGGCGCTAGCGGCAGTTACTTAGATATATAGATATATGTAAGTCCCCACTCACCCTGTGAGCGCGCTCGTGCGCGGGCACACACGCTCACCCACGCTCAGGTAAACAAAAAAATCTAACTTGCACTCAACTACCCGCAATGTCCCTCCTCCCCCCCCCCCACGCCCACATGTAAATGCAGGACACTTGGCGCTCATGCTTGGAGCGCTCTCCAAGCATGAGCGCGCTCAGTGCCAGCGGGGACTCAGCCTTATGGATCACTAATAGCTGCATTGTGGAATGTATTATCCCTATCAAGAACTCATAGATACTGAGCCCACAAATTGACCAATCACTGCATTATGTCGGAGTAGTGTTAAATACTGGTTACAGATTATGAGTATGCAATACATTTCATTTCAGGTTCTTTTCTTTTGCTAGTGAATTTAGGTTGCACATTTCTGACATATCTAAAAGCATCCTGTTACTCTATAGTTGTCAGCAAATAGAAATGATTTTCATGTCATCCTAAACCATTGTGTTGTCAAGGTTTTTGACTGGGTGCACTTGTGACCTGCTTGACTTTGTTAGTATATGTCTTAATCTGAGACACTTTGGCAGATACATCATGACTGAGAACAGCTTTATAGTGTAATACTGTTACACTCAATTTAATAACTGAACTCTTGTATGTGTACTAGATACTCTATATACTTTTCTCCTCTTTATTTTAATCATTACATTTTTCAACAATCCCAAGGATTACTGATTTCAATGTATTACATCATTTTATCTGAGTGACAAATGGCATTTGTTTTACCAATTACTAATCAGCCATAACAACAAAACCATATAACTATACCAGCAATATATTTTGTTAAATGTTATTCAAAACATAATTTATTAGCCTACCCCTCTTTTTCTATCTTTCTGCTTCAGTTTTTCCTTTTGTTATCAGCAAATACAAATATTCACGTTTTACAAGTAATATTTTTTTGTTTGCTGTTCACGGTACGGGGGAGGGTTTTGTGACTTTTTTTTAACCACCAGAACTTAATCTATGGTTATCACTAAGCCCTAATGAACTGCGGAACAAATGTTTGCATGCTACAATGAAGAGTAGACGTTTCAAAAGGTCATTTATCAAGTTGCTAAACATGATGAAGGCACTAATTTAATGTAAAGTATGTCATTCCTGCTGTTTGGATATAAATAAAGCATATTTGCATCAAATGCGGTAATGGTCCCTGCAGTTTTTATGAATTCACATTAAAAAAAGTGGTTGGTTGACATGCCTTTTTAATAGAAAGCATCTGTGGGTAAAGTGGTGATTGACACTGAATGGAGAAGCTGAACGTATATTGGTCTGAAAGAAGATTCTCGGCCCACAAGTGGTTCTGCTGTCCTTTTTGTATTAAAATACAATAATTGTGGTGGAGAACCTTAAAATAACCTACCAACTGCCAAGTATGAATTATTTCTTTTTTTTTACAAGTCATGGAAGCCATTCTTGTATGAACTACACAATTTTATCATAAAGCTCTAGTTAATATTTAGGGGCAAACCTTTTATTTTCTCCCGTCTTATTATGAACATGGCACAATATATAATGATGCAGAGTGTATTTCGCTGCAAAGAAAGAAGAGCATTGTGGGTGGGGAAAAATGGCGCTTAAAGCAGCAATCCCATTTAACGGCATTCCCCAACCGCCTTTTTTTTACAAAAAAATGTAGCTATAGGGACCGGCCGGCTCAAGAGATATTTACCGATAAAGGTGTCGGTGTAACTTCCTGACTTTTAAAGGGGATTTAAATGGACATCTAATAGGTTTTCTTTAAACATTTTAGGCTTATGCCTCAATAAATCTTTGTTTTTTTTACTTCAAGTTGCCTCCAGTTCTCTCCTTTTAGCTGTGCTCCTTTTTTTACCTCATTCAAATATTTACATCCAATCGAAAGCTGAAAACGATGATGTTGTGATTTTCTATTGACCCGGGGATTTGGCAGCCATTTATCTCCCCCCTAGAGGGAGATTTAAACCTGTTAACTTAACCGTTAAGTATCAGTAGGAACTAAGGCTCCCTGGGGCTGAAAATAGCACTGTTCTGCTCCTAGTTCCCATGCTTTAAAAGTAAAGTGCGGGGAGTGAAGGGGATAACTCCTTTTAAAGGAGCCTTTCTTTTTCAAGTAAAACAAAAAAAAAACTATACTGTTTAGTATTATGGCAATATAATATTTGTTTAGAAATGTACATATATATGTTTTCAGTATCAACAATTCTCAAAGTAGATTTTAAGTCCGTGCACTTTGCCAGAAGTTGATGGGCACACACTGCTGTACTGGACCCTAGAGAATTCTGGCGGTGTAAACTAAAACAGTGAGACATGGTGTCTCATTTGTTTCAAGTGCTTTATATCCTGCTGTTAAGAAAGAGGGACTTTTTATTTTAATTAAAAACATTCTCCCCCAGTGCATATAAAGGAGCAATCTAACCAGTGAGAAAGTGTGGTTAGAAACATTAACACATTTTTATTAGAGAGCACCTTTGACCCCCAAATATTATAACATAAGTAAAAAAAAGTGACACTGTGTGTGCTCATTTGGATGTCATTACCCATAATCCCTGCTGCAGTGGAAGCATTGTTTGTGTAGTTGTGATGGGAAAGACAGGGTTGCAGACCTATCTGTACTGTAAATAAAAATGCCACTTGCTACATTTGCACGTTTCAAACTAAATTAACAAATTTCACGTGTATTAACAAAACATTGGGTGCATATTTTTTTGCTCTACAAATCGTCCATGAATCTTCAGTTGAATGTTTCATAGGTTATTCAATTACTTTAAAAAAGTTTAAGGGAACTTTCGTGAATCGAACCAACTGCCTTCTCACACCCCTAATTAGGGGATATTCAGAAGATATGTTTTTATGGTCCCTGTCTGGTTGTTTTTAATCATGTGATCGTTCCATAAAATTGCCTTTACTCTCCTTAACATTTTTGTTCAAGTTGGAGTTAAACAACATTAATGGCAGGCAGTGGTGGAAGCAGCTGGAACTATAGATTATTATTTTTTTATGGCATATTATGATAAGCAGAAGAAGCTTAAGATGTCTAGAAGTGATTAGTCATACTATTTTTTGTGATGCAACATACAGTATGCATTTGTTATAGGGAAGCTAAAATCAATAAAAGAGGGTACAATACTTTGCAAGTTGTGACAGATAGAGTAGGGAACCGTGTTAGCCTTAGAGTAGATAGAAGAAGAACAAGGTAGAATTGACACATTTAATGGTTATGTAGCCCCCTGTAAACAGCCCAGGTTATACTTATCTTCTTTCTACTGTGATAAGCCCTGTTAAGATCAGGCGCCAGTAATCATCATGGGTTTTCCCCCTTCATAGCAATAACCTGAGTGGTAGACGCAGGCCTGGACTCTGCTGCAGGCGTGAGCAAGAAGGGACGTTCTGCTGACACCATGAGGGGAGGGGCTAGCTCTATATTTAGCAGCCAACTCCGGTGAGTGGTTGTTCTTCTTTTTCTTTGTGCCGTGTTCCTCTCTTTTGATGGTTCTCCGGAAGAGAGAGTAGCTTAGGAAGAGTTCGAGTGAACAATGATATCGAGAGTCTAGAGTTGCTGAGTATTATGCCGTGAGCCACGAATCCTGCGGAACGGTCCGAGGAGTATCAGGAGGCTGCGGGCTCCCCGGCGCAGCGTGCCGGAAGAGAGCGAGAGGAATTGAAACGATCAGCGTCTATAAGTAGAGCTGATAGAATTATAGACTGGTGGACCAATGCCCTCACCCCACTGCCAGGGGTGATGGGGGGAGAATTCAAGACCCACCTCGAGGCTAACCTCGGAGGTGGGCCACGGGGTATTGAAGCCCTAGCTCAGACCATCCTGTCAGAAGAGTGATTTGGAGGGATGGAGAGGATGAAGCCTTTAGGCGGAGGTGAGCGGTGTATACCTCGTCCTGGCGATTGTATTGCGGCTGCTGGAAGCCTTATCGTTGGGATATCGTTTCTCTGTCAAATAAAGAGACTATTCTTCACCCGTAAAGACTGTGTGTGATTTGGAGAGTATAACCCTGGGACCTGAGGGGTTCTTCTATACCGGTCCTGTCACATTACTCTGGGAGTATAGAAGATGGAGGCGCTGCACCACTAAGAGATCATGGAGGCTATCACCCCAGAAGCCCGGTCCTGGCTCCCCCACAACACCACGGGAAGCTCAGGCCCTCCTGTTCCTAACAGGTATGCACCACACCGCATGTAATCAGCCCCCATGTACCCTAGACACCACTGTAGAGTCTGGGGGGGGGGGAGGAGAGTTACAGTTAAAAAGGATTATATGCTAAAGCTGGTAAATTCAGGGCATTATTGAAATCCCTGCTCTATGATTGGTTAAAATTCCGGGCACTATCCAATCAGTAATGGCCCGGAATTTTTGGCATCTTGCCAAGTTTTTCAGCCAATCAGCTTTCAGTTCTCATTCACAAAGAGTGGAATTTTCTCTTAGACAGGGGAGGTGATTGGACAGAAGGCAGCAGCATGGCATTGAGGGGAAAGGATTGTGTGTCTGCTGTGTGTTTTGTGAGTGTAAAGGGGGCAGCAGTGTGTTTTATTAGTGTGTGTGTCTTCTGTTGGTGTGTGTTTTGTGGGTGTAGAGGGGGCAGCAGAGTCTTGTTGGTGTGTTTCTGCTGTGTGTGTTTTGTTGGTGTAGAGGGGGAGCTGCAGTGTTTGTTTCCTCAGTGTGTTTTTGTGGGTGGAGGAGGGGTGCAGAGTGTTTTGTTGGTGTGTGTCTTCAGTGTGTGGGTTTACAGGGGGCTGCAGTGGGTTTAGAGGAGGGGCTGCTGGTGTGTGTGTTTTGTGGATGTAGAGGTGGCCGAGTCTGTTTTGTTGATTTGTGTGTGTCTCTGCAGTGTGTGTTTTGTAGGTGCAGAAGGGTGGCTGCAGTGTGTTTTGTGGGTGGAGGAGGGGTGCAGAGTGTTGTGTGTGTGTGTGTTTGCAGTGTGTGGGTTTACATGGGGTCTGCAAGGGGTGTAGAGGGGGCTGCTGGTGTGTTTTTTTTTATAGATGTAGAGGGGGCAGCAGTCTGTTTTGTTGGCGTGTGTGTGTCTGCAGTGTGTTTTGTGGGTGTAGAGGGGGGCTGCTGTGTGTTGTGTGAGTTTTTTGAGTGTAGTGGGTGGAGGAGGGCTGCAGTGTGTTTTGTGGGTGTAGAGAAGGGGGCTACACAGTGTGTAGGGGGGACTGCAGAGTGTGTTTGTGTATATAGGGGGCTGCAGTGTGTGTGTGTGTATAGAGGGGGCTGTATGTACAATTTCCTTTTAATAAACTTGCAGTAAAAGCATAAGAATGTAGACAATCATGCTGATAAAAATCAATATGACTAAAAAAAATTTTTTTTAATGAAAAATAAAAAAAAGTTAAAAATAAGCCTACATTTAGCCTATAATAGTAATAATCCCCTCAGAACAGGTCATTACTGGCCAATAATGCCCTGGCTGGGTTAAAGACCCTCGGCTTCGCCTCGGGCCTTCAACTCTTCCAGCCAGGGCATTATTGGCCAGTAATGCCCTGTTCTTTGGGGATTATTACTTAAATGTGCCTGAAGATAGGACCTTAGTATTGCTGAATGTTAAGTTTTGGTTTGACTTGGCCTTTATGTATGCTGTGATGCCTAATAATTAACTAATACAAACACCACTCATTTAAATGCATCAAAAGACCACAGACTAATTCTGCCTAATCATTCACCAGCTGCCATAGTTCCTTGAAAAGGCTCTAGAGGGGTAATTTAGACAGCCCAGGCTCGCATTGCTGACTTCAGGGATACTATTGTTGGACAATAAAGGAAAGGACAGGGGGTTCAAAATCTAGAATCAGTGTCACAGTTGAATACTGTAGGTTGTTTAGATTATTTAACTAAAACACATAATCCTGTGTGTGTTTAACAATTCAACTGAACTTCAATCAAGATTTGTTTCACAGAATTATTCCATTCAATTGCTTCAAAGACATTACTGTCTTACAGGCATACTCCGGTTTAAGGACACTCACTTTAAGTACACTCGCGAGTAAGGACATATAGCCCAATAGGCAAACGGCAGCTCACGCATGCGCCTGTCAGCACGTCCTGTACAACAATTTTGGCTCCCTACCTGTACCGAAGCTGTGTGCATGCAGGGAGACTATAGAGCCTGTTACAAATTTGTTATTTACATCAGTTATGCACTTATATGACAATTGCAGCACAGTACATGCATTGATAAGTGGAAAAAAGGTTGTGCTTCACTTTAAGTACATTTTCGCTTTACATGCGTGCTCTGGTCCCATTGCGTACGTTAATGCCGGGTATGCCTGTATTTTAGCGCATTTAAAAAATAAACATATCAGTACTGTATGTCATATTTATATTTCTTAATAACATATTGTCTGTCAGTTGCACGCTGTAGCTCCACTGTAACCCTCTCTCCCTCTCTCCCTTTCTCCCTCTCTCCCGGCACCTGCAGTAATCATATCTTGTTCTTTTGTCTAATTCTTTCAGGGCCCAATATGCATTTTACAGACACTCTTTCCTCTTTGCACACCTATAATCTCTATTGTTCGTTTTAGCGTCCTGTGTCCCCACTGAATTTGATCTCTCTAGTTTGCTCTTTTCTTATACTCCATTCTACATACAGTAGTCAATGTTCATTGTTCAACATTAACCAGTTGGAAAGCAAAAAAAAGCACTCTGTCTGCCTACTGCACCATAACAGGTGCACCATTCACAGCTTACAGACATGGAACACAACTTTTGCCTTTTACTTTTCATACTCCGAATCAGGAGTAAATAATGTAACTACTTTATCTGTTTATTTGGGAAACGTGGACCATCTGGGAACTCATCAGACTACTAATTTAAATAACTGTTACCAGCTGGACATAAAAGTATAACCTATTCACTAAGCCTATTTTTCCAGTCGATAAAAAGCTGATAATGAGTTCCCAGCATTATCAACACTTCTGTTGCAATATTTCATAAATGGTGAGATGCTATTAAAATCGACCAGTTTTTATTCTTCTAAAAAACATGGGCAGTATTTACTTGCTCTTGTGAGACAGATGAAGGTTTCCCTATGTTCAAAGAGTAATCAAATGAAAGAGGCACCCATTAAACAGACTGAGTATTACACTAAATATGGTTATATGAAGTTTATAATCTAAATCTAGATATGTTCTTTATAGTGCTGTTTTGTTACTACTACTACTACTACTACTACAATTATTATTTATGTATTTATTCAATCAATTTTTAGTTTACACAGTTGTTACCAAGAACATATTTGTCATCAGATTTCATGGCATATTTTCTGCAAAAAAAAAATAATCCTGAAATAATAGTTTGGGTATAGTATGTATGGTATTAAAACAACACTGTAGTCTTTTTTTTTGGATCCTAGACTATTGAGAATATTAATATGCAAAAGGTTATCCAATTATTATGTGCCCTGCTGTTTTCTGGCAGATTGTTAATGCTGGGATGTAAAACAACACTCATAATGTGAAAGGTTGCCATCTTTGTGACTAACTGTTGTGAGTTGGCACACCTGTCATCATTTTAGATCTACGGTGGTCTCCAACTAACATACAAAAATAGTGGGTACACATGCACAAAATGAACAGTTTCAACCAGCAGTAAGATTTGTGCCAGATGGAATGATAATTGAAGACCCTTTCTTATTTTATTTGGCTGTTACCTCAATAAAAAAAAAAAGTCTTGTTATGTGACAATTTTTAAATTTGCAGTCCCTGCTCATATCAAAATAAATCAATTGCAATGGTATAATGGTTCTATACTAGGCGTACACAAAATGAGCTTGTGTGGAAGAAGAAAGGAGGTTAAGAATTTTAGAGCCTTTAGTCATTTGAAATTTAAATCTATAGTGGAAAAGCCGAAATTGCAAACACTAACATCGTATTTTTTATATTTATAAAATATATAGTAAGAAAAAGGTCATACTTAAAGAGAAGTACCACATTGTAGAGCATCAAAACTATTAGAACTTAAAAACCAAGCCTTGATGTTGGTAAGGAAGACCTTCTAAATACTTGGGTGTACTGCTTTACCAACATCTGATAAATAAAATATGATTGTAAGGATTGTATCTATATATAAAACGTGATTTTTTTTACAGAATATTTCTAAAAGATGAATAATTTATTCACTATGGGGGTTATTCATGAAACTGTCATAATAGTTTCTTGAATGATAAAGAACATTTACTGTATGACGTGTCACCTGCAGCTTAGTCCATAATCACACAGCATACAGGGCTTCCACTGCAGATAGGGATTTTGGATAATGATATGCAAATGATCACTCCTAGTGCATCACAGTTTGTTTATTACTGTACCATACTTGATGCAGTAGAGGGTTTTTGTCACTTTTGACTCACCATAATATGTTTGTGTACCTGAGATTTTCCACGAGATAGTGCCCCAATCGCAGTTTGGAAGTTTAACGAATAACCCCCTCGGTTTTAATTTACCAAAATGTTTTGCAGCAATGTAGTCCCACTTTTATTAACTAATGACTTTAGGAATAGATATATGAAGCAGTAGGAGAAATTAATGGAAAAGTCAAATAGTGCTCATGTAATAATCACATAAGGTAATATTACCATGCCTTTCTGTTATGTTCCACTTGTTATATATCAATTTAACCACACATTTTAGGTAATATTTCATCTTCATTAGAAACATGTTAAGTGTGTGAATCATAAAATGTTTCAGGTGCTTCGTAAAAACATTACTAAAGGGCAAGCGATCTATGTATCAATATAGAAAAAAGTGTGTCTTTGGAGAAAAGTTGCATCACATCTAAAAAGGGTTTCTTACATCTGATGCATAATATTAGATCAATGCTACTTCAATTTTTTTTTGGCAATTAAAGGGGGGAAAGAATGCCGTAAATAGACACAGAATATGATACATCCCATTATAATATGTGCACCATAGAACTCCTCCCCAACTCCTCCTACTGACACTCCCCAAGTCGCAAGCTGGGGCAGACTGGACTACTGTACGTTAGAGCAAAATACTTTGATACAAGGGGCAGGATGAGTATCTCCCCAGGTCTTTAGGATTATGTTGACTGAAATCAACAGAACAAATCTGATGATCAAGGTCAAAAAACTGCTTCTTGTTCCCTAAACTATTTACAGTACAAATATACAGGCCCTTATTCTATGAACTGTGATACCTACTATCTGGTGCTATCACACAGAAAGCCTTGTTGACTTCAATAGAGCTTTCTGTGACCCGCGATATTGGAGTTTAAAGTACAGATGTAGTCACACTTAATGTTTCTGGTGGCGCGGCTGCAAAAGTGAAACTATGCGGTGCCGGAGACAGTGTCTGTCGCAGCCACGCTGTGGGGGCCAGTCTTCCAAATGGGACCCCTGCAGTGTTAATCCTCCGGTGCTGTGACCAGTGGCAGCGGCATCGAAGACAGTTAGGTTAGCTATATCTGTAAAAGGGTCCTAAAGTCTTATCTAAATATCCATTTGGTCTAATTTCTTATTTGGTCCTCTGGTATGGAAAAAAAATCATTCAGACTACTTTAATTGCATCTGGTCGATAGTGACTGAGATGATCGTGCCAGGGTGATTTACAGTATTGCTTCTTTAATTGTTCTCACGTGATGTTGCTTGAATGAGTATTTTTCCCTTAATAGGGTTTATGTATTGCTAAACTTGGTGGAAATTATTGTACTAGACGTGTCAAAGGAAAGAAAGTCACATTGCTTTTCGTGGGTCTTTGTTTAATATATTTATATTGCCCCAGAATTGCATGGAGTCTATTACTGTATTTATTAAGAAACGGTTATTGTAAAAAATACATAGAGATGCTTATTTAATAAAGTCTCCTGGTCCCGGCTGCAAAACTGGGGCCGATATGAAGCAAAAGAGAAAAACGGCACCATATTAACCAAAGAAAAAAATTCATAATGCATTTTGTAGGATATATATTTTTTTTAAATGTGGTGCAGTTTTCTTGCCACCAATTTGCCCCACTTTTGTAGCCAGGAAATATTGATAAATTACCACCATAAGGTTGGCATCATCATGACTACTGTAAATCTATTAAAAGCAGCACTGCCACCGATTACATGTAATGTACCAACGATTCAAAGCTATAAAGCTGGGTCAAGACCAAGAAATACAAACATTTTAAGTGCCGGATTTGTCTAAAAAAACATCCCATTTGCTTTCATTATGATTATTTCTGTCCACAGTATTTTCACTTGTTTTTCAACCAGAAGACCTTTAAAGACAGCCACCAGAGATTTTGTCGTACAATGGTTCTAATTGGAAGTACTCCCAACTGAGATGGTAGGAGCTAATACATTAAGGGAATTTAGACATGCTTCGGATTGACATAAGGCTATCTTAAATATGAAAGAAAGCCAAGGACCAGGTAGGGATTGAGGTTTTAAAGCAGATAGGAAAATGGGCAGACACGATGGGTCAAGTTGATCTTAGCTGCCTTAAAATTCTATGTTTCACACTTCTTTACATTTTAATCATGCGATTCAATCTTAATATCTAAATAATACAGTCAAAAGCTGGGAAGATGTGTTCTACTCTTATCTGTATACAGATGTAGCAGCCGTAATTGCTCCCGCTGGTGCTTAGTGTGTGTCCTGCTACATTGTATATTACAGAATTGAAAACAAATTAGCCATGCGCGAAAAAGGGGAGGGGACAATTAGGCTGGTTACTTCTGTACAGAAGACCAAAAGGGAATATTGTATGCAAAATCTTTCCACAAACTTGTTCAACAGTTAAGACCAACTTTTGGTAAATAAATTTAAATGTTTTGCTGTTGTTTCTCTTGTTAACAGCGTGATCAGCTTAGTACAGCCAGTCATCCAGGTAGGAACATCTCAAGTTGCTTCAATTCACACCCAGCATGTTAAATGAAGCCAGGGAAAACTTTGAAAATAATTAGTGAATTATTTATCGAAGTTTCCAGACTGTAAAACAGAAACAGAAAAGGTGTACAAACAAAATAATAATAATACACTTCTAAAATACAAATTCTCAGGTAAATCTCAACATTTTACAGGTAATTGTGCTTTTTAACTATTTCATTAACAAGTACCCCATTCATTTTGTTAAATGTCATTAATATAAAAGGCATAATGTATTGTATTAAAGTCTCCTGGCTGCAGTTTGATTGGCAAAGTTTTGCAGCTTGAAAACTATGGTCCATCACCCAAGCGCCTCAAACCCAAATAACCATATTTTAACACCGCAACAGTATTGTAAGGGACAGTAACACCTTGGTTGACAAAATGGAGAATTCATACAGTATGCAGGAGTGACATGCTCAGAGAGCAGCGGTTTGGCAACTTTTGTTAATTAAAATGCCTGGTGTAGTTTTTCCTATGGAAAATATATTAGAATTACGGTAGATATATACATTTTGGACAATGCTTATTTAAATGTTATTATCCATAACCTCTGTCTGCTGTTTAGTACATGATATTTCATAGATGGACAAAGCAGATTTTTTTTAGACCTGTCATTAGTTTTTTTTGCGGCAATCACTGATTATGTGAAGATAAACGGTCAGTATAAATAAATGTAAACAAAATACACCATTTGCAATCCTTTGGGTTGAGTACGTTTTGCATCATAGAATCTCCTTTTTATCTCAATACTGTAAACAGTTTAACTCTTATCCTAAAGTGTCACAGAAGGACAATCCAACATGACAAAAATACACAGTACAATACTTATATATTCTCTTGAAAAAGGGTAATTTAGTTTAACCCTTTGGCCAAAGCATTGTAAGCTTGTGAGCCGCGACAAGGCAGACCCTTTTCGCAAGTCCTAACACTACCAGATAAAATACTAATATACCTCAATTAGGATTAAAATTATAATTTACCTCTATTAGGAGGGAGAAAGATCACATTGGATCTATATCCAGTAGAATGAAAGGACCTACTAACTTGGGAAGTGGGGTGGGGCGGGCTTAAAACCTGGGAAGGAGGAGCCACTAACCTCCAACAGTTGAGACAGCTGAGAATAGGTTAACAAAACACACAAAACCCCAGCAAGCTCTTTTTGGGAACCCGTGAGCCCCCACAAAATATATATGTATATAAGTGTCAAAAAGGAGAGCTATTGAGCGTGGCATATGAATACAACAGACGACAGAGAAGCCCAATGCTACATTCAACAAAAATACACCGTAAAATACTTATATATTCTCTTGAAAAAAGGTTATTTAGTTTAACCCTTTGGCCAAAGCATTGTAAGCTTGCGAGCTGCGACAAGGCAGACCCTGTTCGCAAGTCCTAACACTACCAGATAAAATACTAATATACCTCTATTAGGATTAATAGGGTCTGCCTTGTCGCGGGCTCAGTGGTTCCCAAAAAGAGCTTGCTGGGGTTTTGCCAAATTAACTAAGCAGTACTTTACCACCTTCCAGAAATACCTTTTTGGCCATTCAAGTGATTGGCACTACTTAGTAGATATGGGTGAGTATCTTTAATTTAATATACAGTATCTAGTATACAAATTAATTATATTAAAGGTGTGCTTAACATGTGTCCACTTAGTGGATCATAAGGATTGGAATAGTACTCATGGTTTACTATAAACCATATAATATTATTTTACCCATTTCTGAGTGCCTTTTCCAGAATTCATGTTGGTTTTTCAGTTGCAGATTATTCTGGACAACATCTGGAAGGTTTTTTTCTGGGAGATTTTGACTTGTCTTCGGCTGAGGCAATGTATTTTTAATTGGATAGGTCATAAAATTAAAAATTTTCATCAAATTAAGGGAGAGTCGGGGCAAATGTTTAGCATCATCAAAGATGGCTGTAAAAATCTGTGGCTCTGTGCCTGGGGGACAAACGATGACTCCACTGACTGCAAGATATTTATATAAAAAGAGCCCCCGCAGATACAGGAACTATTGAAGACCAGACGAAAGACAGAAAATGCTAAGAAGTTTCCCAATTCTTTTAAAGAAAAGACCACTTAAAACCTGGATCTGAAAATGGTGGATATTCAAGTGATCAAGTAGACTTGAATCTCCACTGTAAAGATAAGGAACGAACTCTGGTAACTAAAAAAAGACACAAAAAAACCCTCCCATCTTTGAACATAAGCCAGAGCTGATATATCTCGGGGAACGTACCAATGCCACAGAACGATATGTTGAAGAGGTGGTACAATATCAACATGAGACTGACTCAGAGTTGCAGAGCTCAAGTTGATGCCTAAAAGATAGCATTAAGGATGTAGAGAAGCACTCTCATCGGAACAATCTTAGGATTGTCTCCTGAGCTCAGTGCTGCTCAACACTCCCGTGGAACATCTCTTATATAGCGCATGCACAGAGCGAAACCTGCTCCTATGCCCTTTTTAAAAAATCCAAAAAGTGGAGCGAAGAATTAAGTTTTGAGCTGGTTTCCGAAAGTGGAATGGTCTTTGATATTTCTGATGGATATTGGGGGGGGGGGGGGAATTCCATTCTCTGGCTCCCTGTATTGAAGGGGCACGACCAGCTCGTCTAGTGCTTTTGAATCTGAGGACTTTGTTTAGTTCAGCTTTTGGGATCATAGATTTGACGTCGTCTGTGGAACTTAAATTTTGTTTAAAGGTAGTGGGGTCCTGTGTCATGGAGTGCCTAGTGTACCATAGTGAGGAGTTTAAATGTTGCTCTTTGCTTGGTGGGAAACCAGTGAACTTTTCTAAATTGAGGTGTGATATGGTCGAACATCCTGGTGCCACTGATAAGTCTGGCTGTGGAGTTCTGGATTACCTGGCGAGTAGAAAAAAAAGTAGGTCGGCATTCCTATGTAGAGAGTTATTAGTGTCCAGTCGAAAAAAGGACCAGGGCGACTGACGGTGTTGATGTCTTTTTTTTTGTCAGGATATGGGCATTATCATTCTCAGAACACTGACTGAAGCATTAGCTGTGGCATTGACTTGGGATGTGAGGGTTGCTTGGTCATTCAGGATGACCTCTACATTTCTTATTCTGTTGTTACCTATAGAAGTACCTGAGTGCTTGTAATTTGTTCAATGGTAGGATGGTTCTTTGCTTGTCGAATCATTATTTCAGTCTTATCAGGGTTAAATTGAAGTAGGTTAGGCTGAGGGACCCGCTGCAGTCGTCGGTGCGCTGTGACGCGTCAGCCGCCAAGGGATGCAATAGGACTGTGATCCCGAGCAGAGGAGTTAGTCACCTAGGATGATATTTTTGCTGTTTTGAAGCGATTTGTTGTGTGGCTAGTTCCTGTATGTCCATCAGAAATATACTGAAAGGTCCTGGGGTGGTATATGACAGTGGCAGAGATGCTTGTTCAATGATATAGTTGAATTTTACTGGTAAGATGTTCAAAAGAAAAAAGTGTTACTCCTAATGACCGTACATGTAATGTTGTCTTTATAAAGCCAGGCTATGCGTCCTCTTTGTCCTGATGATCTGTTGTCGACATAGATTTTGTAGCCTTCAGGGATGATTTCATGCAGGCGGGGAAATGTAACAATTTTTTGGTGATTGCGGGAATGGTTGGAGATAGAGAGTAGAGATGAGGTCATGGATGTGTATAGCATTTTCTGGAGCAGAGCTAGCATTAATGAGGCAGATGTTGTCATTAGTCACCACCCCAGAGGGCAAGGTCAAACTCCCTGCCATAGCCACCACCCTCATCTGGACGGCTTGTACCTGACATCACTTCCAAAGGATGAGTGGATGAGCCTAAGTTTTGTTGGGATACGGCAGTACGTGATGGGGAGTGGGGGGAGGATGAGGCTTAAATTGCACAGGCTACAGGTGTAGAACACGTGTAGAATAGAATCTTACTGAAATCTGTCCAATAATATGAATCTGCAGATAAAGTTACAGAAAGATCCAGACATACAGAAGCCCACCTCTTGTCTAACTCCTGTATAACTCTAATAGTCCCTTATAAATGTTCCCTTTGAAATGTGCCCACGTAAAATGCTGTGCTAACCCTTATACTAGTTACAGATTTATACTCCTGACCAGTCACATGACCACCAATTAAACAGCATCATTACATTACCTGACATTACCAGGATATTTGGCAGACAATTTAACATAACATCACACTAACCCACAACACCTAACATACAAAATTAAAGAACAGACATTTCAAGAAGGGGGTTCAAAATCAAAGGATTTTGATCAGAGGGGCTCTCGGGTGAATCAGATAATCATACCCCAATCTCCTCATCGATATAGCTGGCATTGGGATCAGCTGAAACAACAGGCCTAATCAGTATCAGATTTGCCATTAGGCCCAGGCCTAGGACGGCAGAATTTGGGAGTGGCAGATTTTCCCTCCTTTTTCCTGATGTCACAGTCCTCAGTCTCGTCGCCTCCCCTGAGCCTGGATTGGAGGAGACGTCTGAATGGGCTGGGCCTGCAAGCAACTGCACAGCGCGGGAACAATGTTTAAATTCTCTGAGCTATGCTATGCAGTCACTGGTGTGGGGAGAGGGTGGCAGGCAGACAGGAAGACATCCAGGCATTCACTAAGGTGAGTGAGGAGGGGGGGGTGTCTGTGTCTGTGTGTCTAAACCCTGAATCCTGTGTTGCTGCCTCCACGGACCCAACAGTAGCAGCGGTGTATTCTCCTGTTTTGTGTGGGGGTATGGCGGGCAGAGAGAGATTCCGTTTGGGGGGAATTCCGTTTGGGGGGAGATTGAGTTTGTTTGTATGTGTTGCAGGGGAGTGTCGTGTTTGTGTGTGTGTGGTGCAGGGGGGAGGCATGTAGTTTGTGTTGCAGGTGGATGCCATGTTATGTGTGTTGCAGGGGGTGCCATGATGTGTGTGTGTTGCAGGGGGGGTGGGGGGGCTGGTGCCGTGTGTGTTGCAGGGGGGGTGCCGTGTTGTGTGTGTTGCAGAGGGTGGGTGCCATATTGTGTTTGTTGCAGGGGGCGGGTGTCATGTTGTGTATGTGTTGAAGGGGGGTACCATGTTGTGTGTGTTGCAGTGAGGATGCCATGGTGTATGTGGGTAGCAAGGGGGGTGCCATGCATGTGTGTGTGTGTTGCAGGGGTGTGTGTTTTGCAGGGGGGGTGCCATGTTGTGTGTGTGTGTGTGTGTGTTGCAGAGGGGGTGCCATGTTGTGTGTGTGTGTGTTTGTTGTAGGGTGGGTGCCATGTCGTGTGTGTGTTGCAGGGAGGGTGCCATGTGTGTGTGTTGCAGGGGTGGTGCTATGTTGTGTGTGTGTGTGTTAATGTGGGGTTCCATGTTGTGTGTGCATCTGTGTTGAAGGGGGGCTGCCATGTTGTGTGTGTTGCAGGGTGGGTGCCATGTGTATGTGGTGCGGGAAAGGGGGTGCCATGTGCGTGTGTGTTGCAGGGTGTGTTCCATATTGTGCGTGTGTGTTGCAGGGGGGTGTGCCTTGCAGGGAGGAATTCCATTTTGTGTTTGCTGGAGGAGGGGGTTGTGTTGAAGGGGTATTTTATTTTGTTTGGGAGAGGGGGTATTATGTGTATTGAGGAGACGAGAGGGTGAGACGTACAATGTAGAGGCAACAAAAAGGTATGGGCCTAAGGGCGGCAAAATTGGGCCTAATGTTTACATTATTAACAAACTACAACGTAAGCTACTATAAAGAGATCTATCTGCAATCACCCATGAAAGCCACATTGTTAAAATATTGTAACACTTGTCTTCCTCGACCTTTGTGAAACAATGTGATTTGAGCCTAATAACTAAAATCCTTCATAAAATACACATCAACTACTGGTGGGGCTTTATATTTAGACTCTTCTTAACCTACGACGTGTCTCAATCAGTGATCCACTCTGTCCCTACCAAATGGGTCTTGCATTTCTCCGACCCCAGGCATAGATGCTACCAGACAAGCTCTACCAAAAAGACTAAGACCACCAAGAAGAGAGTGAGTAGTGGAGAGCAAACTTAAAAAAATATTCAAACACTGATTGCTATAATTTACTGGCATTTTGAGTGAGCTGCACCCACCTTCCCCTCTATTGGTGCAGCAATGTGGCCTACTCTAGGCTTAGGTCACAGACACACCGATCGCAGGTTGTGGTTGGGCTGCGTTGTGACCTTAGAGAAGCTGGGTTGAGGGAAATTATGACAGAGAATCTTAGGCCACGTGTACTGCACCGACACACTTTATTCGAGCAAATACCCAGTATATACCTGGCAGATACCTGGAATGCGCCACTCCTCACCTTTGACAAGCCCCGTTGCGTTTGCCTTCCCAGCCTGGGTTCATGCCTGGCTGACGGGCGGCTGATCTGTTAAATGATAATGATTAGGATTTAATAGGCTGCAATGCTTTGCGTGTCTACCAGATGGCATAAATTCATGAATTGTAATGCAGTATATATATATATACTGTGCAGTATTGCAGCCAGCGGGAATAAAATGCTTCAATCCCTGCCTGGAAAATAACCCAATGCACTCGGGCAGAAAACAGTCACAAACCTCAATACACCCGGGTATACCCGAATTCGTGGGACTAGCCGAGCTCGAATAAAGTGTGTCGCCAGTGTATAGTGCCCGCGACAGCGACAGCGACAGGTGACGTCACCCGTCACCGCTAGCGAAAGTTGTATTTCGCTTTTGCGCCGGCTTCGCGGGCGACCAGGCCATTGATAGGTTCAGGGGCTGTCACATGAGGCGACAGCCCCTGAAAAATTAAATATTCCCGGCTGCAAAAAATCGCTCCGTCGCTTTGTCGGTACTATAAGCGCACGCGGCGGCGACAATGCATTTGTTTTCGGGCAACATCGTGTCGCCGGCACTATAAGCGTGGCCTTATGAAGCTGCTGACACTGTTTCATACTTGGACTTCTGGACTAGGCCCTAACTGGGATAAATCAGATATGAGCGAATCTGGACCTCACACTAATGATAAAAACAGATTTTTGCTTTTGCCCATCCTGGTCCCCCGCTCTACCCATTGTTCCTAAGCCACCCTGCAAGGCTGATACATCTCCCTCACAGTCGTGACCTTTGGTTTAGGACTACTATGAATGCAATTAATTTGTTATATTTTTGTATTTACCTACCAAAAGAGTATTCTTAGTTCTTGGCTCAAGTTATTAGGATATAACAAACCATTATTGTATATATAATTGCTTACACTCTTGTTTTAAGCTTTCTCTTTTCTTGTTCATGGTATATTTTACATTTGAAATCCCTGGCCCAATTTAACCTAACTCTTGCATCGGGTTGCTGTATATAAAAGGTTTTACAGATCTAGTGCCCATAGATGTAAATGTTATGTCTGTACTATGTCCCCTAGCACACAGCTATGTATGGGCACAATCCACCACCTTTGGTGCCTGTTTATTGTGATTCCACTAACCATGGTCTGTCTGCATTTTCCTCTCATGTTATATTTAAAACCCACATAAATATATATTATTAAAGAATAATGCCCAAACTTCCCATTTAGTATTTTTGCCATGACAATAACATTTACTGCCTATGAGGTAAAGGGTCTAAACTCCCATCACACAAAAGAAGCCTCATTTTTGCAGACATGAAAAAGCTAAAAGGTCAAATCATCTTTGCTAAGGAAACACGTTGGTAAAAAAACCCAAAAAAACCCAATACTCAATTTCCCAATATACAATATTCTACAGATGACAAAACCAATGAAATCCTTCTACATAAATTCATTCCGTTCCACGTTAATGCCCATAAAAAAAAACAAATATGGCAGGTTCATTATGATTTCAGGGAATAGGCAAAACTACTGTGACCTTTGCAAATCTATATGTTCCCAATGTCAACCAGGCAACCTTTCTACAACATTTTTCACAATCCTTGTCTAAATGTAGAGGTAATTTTAGGCAAATCCCATAGCTCAAATTGGACTATAAATAGACTTGATCATCATAACTCCAGGAGCCGGCAACTGATTTTCAAAACTCATGGCATATTAGATGACTGGCGATTTCTTCACCTCATAACTAGGGATTAATACAGTACTTCTATTCCCAGATTCATCAATCCCACTCTAGATAGGATACATTTTTTTCATAGATAACTCCCTCATAAGGACACATGCTAATTACCAAATAATGCCACGGTATGATCATGCACCTCTGGAACTCACTTTGAAAGATATACAGTATATCAAATAAACAATACTAATGAAGACTAAATATGGCACTACTAAGGTACAACAGGAAATAACCTTTAGCTTTGAATTAAACTCCTCCAGTGAAATGCCACAGGCCATAAAATGGGAAGCCCACACAGCTGTCATTAGAGGTGCTGTTATTGTCTGACCGCTTTAAAAACATTTTTTTTAAATTTCACTAGAAAATTATGTGACCCGGTCTGCTCTTTAGCATGTAATTTCCCAGAATCCTTGGCTACAGTGGAAGCACTATTGTATGCTAACAGATAATGGTCAAAAGCAGGGTTGCAAACCTGTCGGAGACGTGAATGTACTCACAAGTGATATTTTTATTTACTGTACACAAGAACATTAAAAATCTTTACATGCCAACCTAAATCCCAGCCCAATAGGTGCACTTTGGATACGATTTCTAGTCTTAGAGGAGAGCTAAACCGACTCTTAAAGAAAACTAAAAGAACACCAAGATGGCTAGAACAGAAATATTATGCAAAAACAAACAAGTTTGAATATTTATTAGCATCCAAATTAAATAATCTAAAAACATTTTCCAGTGTTCAGTCAATTAAGAGCAAAGATGTGACTAAATATGTCATATATTTGAGGAGTATTTCAAATTACAGAGTCTAAAATATTTTCATCCTGCCAAGCCTCAGCAAAATCGAGATATCACAATTATCTTAGTAATTTGCAGTCTCCAAAAAAACCTTAGAGCAAGCAAAACACTCTGGAATAACTCAACATCCTAGGAGACCCTACTAACCATCACACCCTTAAAAACATTATAAGACTCCTGGACCTGCTATTACAATAACTTAGTCTCTCACCTCACTACCATTTTTTAATTAATTTGTGGATGGTAGCATTCAACCCCCATCAATTACTAAAGACAATTTTATGGTTACTACTAAAGAAGGAACATTAGTTGTTAAAGCTACAGCCTAGTTTCACTCTTAAACTCGGATATTAAAATAGGTGTTAATATCATTACAGAGCTTGCACATATACTGTATTTGTTGGGTAACTGTTTTCCAGGAAGGTGTTAAACTAGAATAATTAAACAAGATTTAGATAAGCTTGTTGAAGTTTCAGACTTTAGACTTTTCCACTTTTTGACTAGCACTGATGGAGTTAAATAAGCATGACATTTTTCTTGGCAAGTGATTATTTATATATTATTTTATTTATATAATATCAAGCTAAAGCTAGAGGTTTTGGTATCAGTCTCATAATGTAGATATGAAACTGGCACAGATGTAGGGCAAAACATAACGCCTGATTAAAAAAAAAAAATTACCATGTAAAGCAATTGTTATTTTTTAATGATCCTTGTGCACTATTTTTGTGGTACAGTATGTTTGCCCCAAGAAGCTGTTTTTCCCCCCATTATTTAAGATATATATTTTTGTTAACTATTTTTAAGCACTTTGAAACTGATTTGATAGTGTATATTGTGTACGTAGAAAAGCAAACTCTAAACAAACCCCCATGAATAAATTCAAATACAGCTGCAGTTCTTAATTAGCTCCAGTAGCTTGTTGGAGATTCAGGCGCTCCAGAGAAGTTTACGATTGCCAGCTCTACAGTATTTCTAAATTGATCCATCATTATAGCATATTTTTTAAATGAGTAGAATTATGTGCATTTCAGTAAGTCCCATCAGCGAACCAGCTCAACAAAATTAAGAGTTCACATTTGAACTTAATATAATATAAAAACTGAACATTATTTAAAAAAAATGATCAAACATGACTAAATATCTTTGTCTCACTTCAAAATATCAAACAGTACATGTACTGGAAGTCTGTATCTGTTGATTTGAGGATTTTGATGAGCCATCAAGCCTTAAGCAATTTCTCATGTTCATTTTTTTGTTGTTGTTATATTTGTAATGTTTTGATATGGATCAATTTATTAATTCAATATATTTTTGGATAATGGGCCATGCATGCTTAAAATATGTACATATCCAAGCAATACATAATGATAATAGTTGCTGTATGTTACCTAGCATTGGAATACCAAAAATACTGCAGTACAAGTAATTTAAATTCAATGTAAGATTAGTAAGGTTATTATTATTTGCAAATCAGGGGCTTTATAGAGTTCAAGTAGCTAGCTGTTCCCTTTATAGGGTCGTTCAAATATATAGCAGGTAGCAGTATTTAGATAAATGCTTGTTACAAACATGGTGGTCTCTTTAAAGCTTCTGTAAAATCTTTTGTTCAAAAGACTGTAACATAGAAATGAATCACCAATTTTGCTAATGATTTCTCCCTCAATAGGCTTTCTGCCACGAGATTTACAGACCAGAGTTGTTTTACTAATTCCTTAAGTCAATTCTAATAATGTTAAGATCTTCAAATCTGTTCAAATCCTTATATAGCAGTTCATTCTTTAAAGTTGACTGGAACATTTAAATGTTTAATTCGGGTGGAAAAATGGCAAAACTACTGTATCGTACTGTAGGTCTTGTGTTCGTTTTATTGTTGTACAAACTCCATGGACATATCTGCTTTTGACTAGCACTGATGGAGTTAAGTAAGCATGACATATTTATTGTACAGCTATTATTTATATATTATTTTATTTATATAATATTAAGCTAAAGCATTAAGTGGTTGGAGGTATCCATCATACTTGTAAATACATTTACCAGTTCCCTCTGCCGATCTATTAAACTGGTCAGGGTAGATTACAAATTATCAAATGAAGAGTAAATCCGGGGCCTGTAGTTGCTATAAGGCTTGTAACTCGACATGTACTGTAGGCTGACGAAGATTATTGCCACTCTGGAGACTGAGGATATGCACACTGTTTGTGGACTAAATAAAAATAGCTTTTTGCTTTAAAGTGAGAGAGAACATTCTCCACCTCTAGGACAGTATTGGCACCCTCCACTTAGGCAATGTATGGTGAAAAAGCTTTCTAGAAACATTACAGATGAATGTTTCTAATGTCATGACTTCTAATGTATATAAATAAGAGAAAATAAATAGACAATGACAAAGACGAGAAATATAAATAGTTAATGAATATTTTAAGGGACAGATCGCAAAATTTCCTTTTTTTCTTTTGTATGGCACAGATAGAGGCAGTGTTCCTTGTCTAGGGTTTTAGTGGAAATAAGCTCACAAAAAAAAACTAAAGTTCAGATATTATATTAGATCATGTGTCTTGTGGCTGGTTCAGGTAAGAGCACTCTTACCATGCACTATGTCTATATAAAGGACACAGCCAAGTTTATAACCCAATAGTATTATGGATATCGACGCCCAATTAATGACTTTGACTTTCACTTTTCAGCTGGTACCAGAAAAATAAGATTTGCCTGCTACAAGGTATACTTGATTGGCCAGACTATGTAAAAAGCTTGAGTTCCGAAAAGCTGGATGTAAAAGAACCCAACAGAGCTATATTTAAGAGGGGGTAAATGCTATATTTTAATGCTTTCTAATTGAAACCATATGTACTACTGCTTGGTACTTCATAAGTAAATCGCTTGTCATGGGATTCTTGTGTTTGTAGTGAAAAATATGTATTCCTTATTGAAACCTCAGTTAACTATTGCTTGTTAATGCATAACAAAATGAGATACCGTACCTGCAGCTCACTGCCTATCAGGATGTATGGAACCCTCAGAGGTAGCATGGAAACCCACAAAAGACAGGAGGCCGAAATATATAAAAACTGATAGAATTTAATGTAACAAAAATAATAGGACAGGGAAAACATAATGGGAGTCTGCAAAATGTGCAGAGCTACACTAAAAAGCTATGGTAGCTAGAGGACAGACTAAAAGCAAGGGGAGGCACAAAGTGTGTGTGTGAAAAACTAGACAAACGAAAGTAAACTTCGAGAAACTGCAATGCTACATGCAACAGCAATGGTAGCAAGAGACAAAATAATAAACGGGCCGAAAATAGTGCTAAGGGATTACAAGATAACAAATAAGAAAGTACCTGATCATCAGTATAACTGGAAGCTTCAAAACAAAGGAACAGGGTATGGCTGCGGCCATGGTGCGCGCGCGAAAGAGGCATGTAGGCACGCGGGCCTGTCGCCTCAGTGAATTTGTGGACTTTGTTCACGCAAGCGACGGGGAGGCATAGCCATGATGTCACCAGGCTGGTTCCCCCTCATTGGTGGAAACGCTCACATGACGCTGCCATGATGCAGCCGTGGTGTGGGGAAAAAAAATTGTCTCCTCCAAATGCTGCCGCTCCGTCGCGCTGCCGAACGCGTCGCATAGCATGCAGCATGATCGGACTAGTGCACTTACATGAATTTGTAGGGAAACATGAATAACCTGCCTCCTGACCTATAAAACAGAAAGTTTGACAAGCAAAGTCCAAACAGGATTGGTGCGGTTTTATTGCCAACCAGCCAACATGGAAAGCAGCTGGCCTCATTAATTATTTTAGTTCTAACCGGCTAGAGTCAGAACCTAACTCAGTGTTTTTCAACCAGGTTTCCTAGGAACCGTTGGGTTCCCTGGGAATCCCTGAAGGGTTCCCTGTAACTGCGAGAGGGAATCAGGACACTGCTGTATGCTTGTAGTATAAGGGGTTAAGATTATATTGTAAATTTTGTTTATTGAAACCACTGTTTACCCTTGCTTGGTATTTCATAAGAAAATCACATACTGTACCTGCTGTTTACTGCCACATAATTTTAGTGCTGATAATAGTAGTGGTTGATATCACTGTATGTTTTTAATATTTTGTTATTGAAACCATAGTTAGCCAGTGCTTGATATTTCTTAAGCCAATAAGAACACGACTTGCTTACTGACACTGTGTTTATAGTAATAATAATAAAGAAAAGCTACCACCAGTGCTAAATATCTTACAATAAAAAAAACTATGAATCTGTTAACACATTTAGTAAATTATTCATAAATTTACATTAGAATGTGAATTGTACCTTCTGTAATTTATATATTTTGAAGTTAAAAAAAATTGATAGTTATACAGTATATTGGGATAGTGATATATAACCAATGCATTCAATTGATTTTGCATATAAAAGATACTGTCCCATATTTTTATATAATTTGCGCCACGATTTTGCAACAATTTAAATAGGGCATTTAAAATTACTTTATTTGTTGCACAATGAATGCCAAATTATTTGCTTTTGTATATATACAGTACAGCAAATAAAATGAACAAAATATTCTATAAATGCTGATAAAATATGCACATTGTCATTGAAATTCAGCCCTTTTCTCTTACTGATCCTTCGTTGCCATCTCAACATTGACTCTTTCTATGTGAGAGGACTTGTGAGTGTTCCCTACTCTAGAGATAAAACCTTTGCTGCTCCATGGACCAGACAGTGATGGTGATAAAGTCAGCTGAGAGCAAATCTGTCACTTTTGCAACCTGCCCAGTCTCCTGTTTATGCCTTGGGGAATTTGGCTGAAGACTGGTTAAAATCTTGTCACCAGACTTTGAAGCAGAGCTATTTTTCAGTGGCATGAACGTTAAAGAAAAAAATGTTGATGTCCAGAAGCTGGAGTACTTGAGTCAATGTCCAGAAGAGAAATTCCTCCAATTTTCCAAATCAACCATCTGTTCATATAAGGTTGCCAGCGATTTCTGTGTGTGATTCCCAGCTGCTTTGCAGTTCCTTTATGTACAATCAGAGGATGAGAGCAGTTAAGAAAATATGAAGTCCAGCAACAAATCGGTGCCAAAGATGTGTATTATTACACCCCATTAGATTATGTGACAGGTTAGTTTTTCATTTTACCCCCCCATACCTCATTCATCTGCTTTCCCTGTTTATGGCTTTTATGTATTGTTTTATGTTTACTCATCTTAGACACACTATATTAGATACAATAACTGTAAGCTTTTGTTATATCAGAGATGCACTGCTTCAATACTGTGCTAATAAAATAAAATAAAAATAAAAACAAAAACAAAATAAAAACAACTTAATTATGTTAGCAGCTAGTTTCCCCAGGGTGGGTGGTTAGGCCTACCAGGCAGGTTGAGGCCGGAGTTAACCCCTTCGTTACCTTAGTGGTTACTACCGCTAAAGTAATGAATGGGGTTAACACCTCCCACTAGAACCTGATTAAGTAATATTGCTGAAATCAGTATACTGTTGAAATGTATATAATACTGAAATGGACTGGGGGGGGGGGGGGGGGGGGTGTCTCTGGGGAAGGATTGAAGGCAATGTTCTGTTTCCATTTTGTCTGTTATATTTTCAGTCTCTATTTGTGTGTAAGAGTGAGTGTGTGGTTTGAATGTGTTTTGCTCACAGTAGATTTACGACTGTGCCTGAAGTAATGCCCACATTCCTGGTAACAAGAAGTGTCTGGTTTCTCTAGAGAACTGTTTTAATCTAGTTTTAACCAGGTTCACCTGGTCATAAATCCCATACTGCACAGGGGGGAGGGATAGGTTTCAGTCACAGATAACATTCCAGGATGCACTGTTTTTAAGTAAAAACCTTTCTTGCTTTATCCATTGTAACACCGCCAGAAGAAGAGATCAGTGTATCTCGAAAGCTCGCACAAATAAAAGTATTTAGTTAGCCACAGAACGGTATCATCTATTCGTTTTTGATTTAAACAATGAAAAAACCTGCAACAGACCACCCATAAATAGTGCTAAAATCATTAAATAGTGTATAACCAAAAATATTACACTACTGATGGTGCTCGGGATAATGAATGAATGTAAACATAAAGAAAATGAAAGTATCCCGGTACAAGCATTAGCATACAAAAATATAAATGTATTAGTAACATCACAAACGACAAACAAAATACATACATACAATACATAATATTAAAACCATGCACCAGTAACCCTGGAACCGAGCAATAAGAACCAAAATAAAGAGTAAACCTCTATAGTGCATGAATGAACTGTGTAATGAAATGTAGATAATACTACTGCAATTAACACTTTAGGATGAGTCTAAATATGTAACCCTTAGGTGTGGTGGCAATGAAGTAGCCCCCCAAAACCCAGACCGGCCAGTCTAACCACCTATTGAATAATGATAATCACAAATGAAATAGGAGAAAAAACCTATGGTAAATGTCTAAATCCAACTCCTAAGGTTAACAGCATACACAGACAAAAACATGCAAAGGTCATAAGTAAGCACTATCAACCCGATTGAGTTGTGGCTAAAAGGAAAGCCACTGGGTAAAAATGCTGCAATACTTAGCAGATATCCAAATTGCGTGATCAATCAGAGGATAGCCGAGATTAAAGTGTCCATCACAGAGTCTCCATCTGTACTAAGGAGCATCTCTCGGAACCCTGCAGCAGACAAATAAACAGCTCAGTCAGGGACACTGCGGCATGCAAAAAAAAAAGGGCCCCGACGTGCACATTTCGCCAACTGCTTCGTCCAGAGGCTTAACGTGAATAGTGCGTCTTGATGCTTTTGTAGTCGCAAAGACTGTGATGTCACAGCTCTCAGTGAACGAAACAGCATCGAATCAGCAGTGATGATTGGTTGTGTGCCAAGATCACTCCTACGAGGGGCGATCGGACCACGGAATGGAACTAGGCCTGAATGAAATTAAAGGCATTAGTTCCCATATAATAGCAAAGAGATATATGTATACAGCAGAATGTAAAGGACATATCAGAACCTGATGATTTGACCCCTGAGTAAAGGCAAGAGCCCCTTGGTGTATAACATAAAGATAAATAAATGCAAAGTATCCCATAATATAGATGGATACATAATCAACACTGTGCAAACATATCTATTAGATATAGATATATATATGTGTTTATTTATGTATAGATACAGTATATGTAGAGATATTGTGTGTATGTATATTTATATGTATATATAGATAAAGGTGGTCCTCGCTTACCAACATTCCGGTTTCCGACAGATGTCTTATCCGACGCCACATAATGTTGTCCACCAGCCGCATTATCTGACGCCGGACCCGCTTATCTGACGGTTACCGCCGCCAATTAACATGGGAACCGCAATCCGACGGTCCATTAACCGACAGCGGTTTGCGGGACACATTCCATCGGGTAAGCGAGGATGCGCTGTACTGTATATATTTGAAGCTATTATATGAGCTGTTTTTAATGGGATATTGAGATTTTCATAAAATTTGATAAAAACGTGTAGCGGTCATGTAAAATGCCTAAAGTCATCTCTCCTGCTGGCAGCAAGGCCCGGTAAGTGTGGGCATGCCAGCAGTAATCATGGAGGTTTTCCCTCACACCCTGGTGGGGTGCCCTGTGTATGGATGGGACTGGTCACATGCTCTGACTCCATGGTTAGTGATGTCAGAGGTGTGTCAGCCTCAGAAGTTACATAAGGCACAGCACTGTGTCAAAGAGTTAGTTCTGTCAGCGTTCAAGGCGAGTACAGTTGCTGGAAAGTTCTAGTTCAAGGCTAGTATAGCGGATGATAATGTTACAGTAGCTGGTATAGGAGTCTGTGTCCAGGGACCTGGCACAGAGCAGTGAATCCCTGATCAAGGAGACGTACCTGTCAAAGGGAAGCACGGGCACGATGACTGGCTAAAGATACCCCATTGTGGAGGGCAGCTATGCCCACCGTGACAATAAAGATGGAGCTGATCAGAAAGACCCCTGTGTGTGAGAGTCAAATGATTACACAGGGAGTTGCACCACGAGGAGTTCCTCACCAGGATCATCCCCATGCGGACGCAGGGACCCTGATGAGGTGGAGGCGCTGCACTGGAACTAGGTGAGACTCAGCACACTACCTCAGCTGCCTGTCTGACGGGTCCTCCCCACACACTATCATGCGGGAGGCTCAGGAGTCCTGTAGCCAACAGGTGCACCATCAGACACTACCACACTGTAATGGGGGCCGGTTAGACCACAGGGGCCAATGTGAGATTGGGTGGGTCAGGCCGGGCCAGAAATAACCGTTACAAACGTAATATATTTCTTGACTGGACCTCAGAGAACTGATCTATTTACTTGCATATGTATGATGAATGTTTTGCTTATGCTAAAGTAAAAGTAAGTGAATATTCTTAACTCATTGCAAGAAAGTACACTAAGATTATTATGAAGGAAAAGGTAAATGTCATATTTGGACAATGGATCACGCATAAGTATGTTTATATCATTGTATAATCTTAACAATTATGGTCATTAACATGACTATACATATTCAAGATTATTTGAATTGGTATCCATATTGCCTGTGCTCTAGAGAAATAAACTTCATTCTCATCTGAATCTGTGCTCATTTTTGCATTTTTGCAAAACCAAACACATGTCCTTGGAGTACAATATTGTGATTTTGCCATAAAATAACTAGACCATGATCATTTAGCAAGATGCCAGCAACTTAATCTGACAAATTGACAGCATCCTAGTAACGCAATTGGCAAAGGATTGCCTTAATTCACAGTAAATATTGCACCTCCAGTAATGGATTTACAGTATGCTACAAAAAAATTCCAGCTCTGATGGTGTTTTACTGGTTCAAATAATTAAGAAAAAAAATGCATCATTGCAATCAAGGCAAGGACACTATGAATGTATGGCAAGCAATTATTTTATTGAATCAATAATTGAAAGTCAGGATATTCATTCCTATTGTGTTGTAGCCTTTTCTATATAGGCCTCTGATAATACTGCAGCACCATTTCAGTAAATACTAGGAAAATGCTATATTTTAGAGTGCATTGTTGTATGAGGAAGTAAAACTAATTCCTTCATAACATGGATTGAAACACGAGCAAAACAAACTTTGAAATGCCACCAATTTGTAGACTTTGTCATTGAATTGTCTTGTATTCTCAAACTTCAGTTAAAAACGTAAATGGTTGGCAAATGTAATTCTCACACTATTGTGCGGTATTATACTAACCTATAAATAATATGGAAAATAGCTGAAGCGCTCAAATGCAGGTATATCTCAAAATGATAATAAGCCAGACCACTGTACCAGGGTACTAACAATTGATATAGTACCTATTGTGTCATATAATGGGTACTATCCTCCTGAAGACAGGTGGTGTGTGGTGCAACCCACTCACCATATGTCTCATTGGCAGGTTCCCCTGAAAAATATGCAAATACTCACATCCTGGTAGGGCAGGCAGGCAAGCTGTGCAGCTACTCAATGCAATACAGGGAAAAGGGAGACCAAAAAGCGCACCAGCACAAACGGAGCAGGAAAAAACCAGAACAAAAAAATGATTAAAAGGGCACTTTAATGTGGCAAAAGACCCATCCAATGCATTTCGAACGTCGCAGCGTTCTTTTTCAAGGATAAAACACAATGTGATAACATCCATTATATACCCTCTTACCTGTGGGCCATTTCGCGCCAAAAATCAGAACCTGATGACGTCATAACAGAGCGACTCAGTGCCGATCTAAGGGCAAAAGGAAGTACCAAAGGCAGTGTGGCCATTTTGGATGTGGGCAAACATAGGAACACAATAACAAAGCTTTATTGACCATTCCAGCAGAACAAAATACATTGCTGCTAACTGGACAAGCATATTTAAACGAAATAAAGCTATATTAAACTAAACTAATGCTTAATAAAGGGTACTATTATATCAAGGAAAAACATGAACAAGGTGGATTAAAAAACTAGCTGTGTTGCAACTAAGTTATATACAAAAAAAAGTTAAAAATAAAAACCTCTAGACATGATTAAAAAAATGTGCAAGAAAAGTAAATTTAAAGACATATTACACATACATACTGCATAACACAGATTGTGTACCTAAATCATAGGAACCAGGGAAATACAACCATTATAAAATATGAAGTATTATCCACAAGATACATCAAAGAACAATTTAAGCTTACATATTAGCATAATATTTGCATGATAAGGCATAGGTTCAAAGGTTATAATGACAAGAATATAATGTCCAATATAATGACAATTAGCTTATTTAATCTGTATTACCAACTAATTACACCATAATACGTCTATCACAAAAATGTTTACAAAAAATGTGTTAGTTGCCAGTCAATGTTCAAGCCCATAGGGAAGCGCGTTTGGAGAGTGAAGATCCAATACGCCTCCCTACGGTCCAGAAGGTTGATATGATCACCTCCTCTAGATTTAGAAATAACTGATTCAATCCCCAAAAAGGAAAAATTATTAATTCCTCCCTGACCACATTCAGTGAAATGTTTTGAGACTGGATGATTAGTGTCTCTCAATTTTATGAGCCTTAAATGCTCTAACATCCTGACCTTAAGGGCTCTAGTCGTCCTCCCCACATACCTCTTGCCACAACCACATGTTATTAGATAAATCACAAATTGACTTTTACAATTTATAAAACTGTTAATCTTAAATTCCTTATTTGGTAATATATTCACACCATGTGGCGGTGGCAAGGCAAACTGGAAAAAACTTTTGGCAGGCTTCATGTGTTTACATGCACTACAAGAGCCACATTTGAAGGAACCCCTAGTGATAAAAGTTTTTTTGAGACCAGAAGATTTGAGTTCACTTGGTGAAACATGAGATCCAATTGTTCTCGCTCTACGATATACAAAAGTAGGACCAGAATCCACATATTTTTTAAGGACAGGGTCCATGGATAAGACATTCCAATGTTTTGAAATTATAGAGTTTACTTTTCCACTTTGTTTACTAAATTGTGAAATAAAAAGAGGACATTTGTTTTTTGATTCTGTCAGTCCATGTGAGTCCTGTTTAATACCAATTGTCTTAACATTGTTAACAAGGCGAGAATCTTCAATTGGATGTGTGGGCAACAATGATGCTCTCTCTGTATGTAATGCATTTTCAAATGCAATTGCTAAATGTGATTTGGGGTATCCCCTTTCCAAAAATCTCCTTGTAAGCTCCTCAGACTGAGAAAGGAAACCACTCATAGTGGAACAATTCCTTCTCAGTCTGAGGAACTGTCCCCTTGGTATGGCCTTTATGACATGGGATGGGTGGCAGCTGTCCGCCCTAAGAAAGGTGTTCCTGGCATTTTGCTTCCTATAAACATCCGTTTGGATTTTTTTGTCTATGTCTACAAATAATTGTAGATCCAGAAATTCAATGTGATGGAAATGAAAATGTAATGTAAATCTTAGATTATAAAGATTATTATTAAGATAAGATACAAAAGTGTGAAGTGTAGTGACATCCCCCCTCCAAATAATAATTAGGTCGTCCACAAATCTTTTATAAAAAACAATATTGTGACGAAATAAATTAGTGCTCGAATAAATAAAAAGTGCTTCCCACCATCCCATAAATAAGTTCGCAAAAGAAGGAGCAAAACTTGTACCCATAGCAGTGCCAATAAGTTGCAAATAAAACTTACCATTAAATGTGAAAAAGTTGTGCGTGAGTAAAAAGTGTATAGCGTCCAAAATAAAAGCCGATTGAAAGATTGATATTTCTGGTATCTCAATAAATTGGCGGACCGCTGCCAAACCATGGTCATGTTGTATAACAGAATACAGAGAGGTAACATCAAGTGTTACCCACAGGTAATCATTACCCCATTTAACATTTTTGATCTGATCAAGAAGATCACCAGAGTCCCGTATAAATGAGGGCAATTTCCTAACAAATGGCTGAAGAAAACCATTAACATATCTTGACAGACCATCTCCCAAAGATCCAATACTAGAGACAATGGGATGACCTGGAGGGTCGACCAATGTCTTGTGGATCTTTGGGAGATGGTGGAAGATAGGAATAATGGGATGAGATGGAATAATGAATTTAACCTCGTCCTTCGACAGAACTTCCATAATAACACCTGAGTCAACAGTTCTACAAGGAACTCCAAGAATTGCGGTGTGGGGTCGGCGGATAGTACACGATAGGACCGGCCATCATCCAGTTGGCGTAATGCCTCCCTGATGTAACCGTCTCTGCCCTGCACCACCACCGCACCCCCCTTGTCCGCACTCTTAATGACCAATGCAGAATTATTTTTCAAAGATTTTAAAGCTAAACGCTCACTTTGATTCAAATTGTCATGATCTATATAGGATAGGGAAAATCCCTGAGCTAGAAGACGAAGGTCTCTTATAACCAGATTTTCAAACATAGTCAGAAATTGACCCTTGACATGAGTGGGGTAGAACACAGAACTCCTTTTTAGGCCTGAATTCCATTCAGAAAATGTAGGAATATTAACATCATCAACCGTCTGTTCAGATAAAAGATCATTCATATCTTGCAGGGTACAAAAATCATTAAATGTATGTAAAGCAATAGATACCGGAGGAACAGAGTCGGATGAGGGGACATCACTCTCGATAGCGTGTGATGGCCCCCCATCTAAATCCTCATCTCCGGTCGACCTAGTAACATTTGGAATAAAATTGTCAAAAAACTTTTTCAAGGATAATTTCCGAACAAACTTATACACATCAATAGTGGTTTCGAACAAATTAAAGTTCATTGAAGGTGAAAATTTTAGGCCTTTATCCAGTAGTGACAACTCTGTAGGAGAGAGAGCAGTTCCTGAAATATTTATAACATTAGATATATCATTCAAAACTTCTTCCTTTTGGAGGCGGACCTGTAGCCCCCTCCTCCTCCCCCCCCTAAATAAGCCTGGTTTCCACTGGCAGTCGAGGCAACGACAACAACGTTTTCCAGAAAGGCAGATATTTTCTGTCACAATGATCAAGCACTGTCTTAAAGTCAAACATTATTCCGACTTGAAAATAAATCCAGTTAATATAATATCACAAACTGCAAAACACTTCCATGTAATGATCTAATTTGCAACAAACCGTAGGGAAGATGAAAAACAAAAAAAAAACACGCAAAATGTATTATTCTCAAGAAGACTGTGATGTATGAAAAGTTATTCTGACATTGTGGATACAGTGGAAAACTCATCAAAAACCCATCGGTCAAGGCGTTTTGCCAGTGGAGAGTAAACTGACGAACAAACACTCATCACACAACCAAAGAAGTCACAAATTCCAGAAAAAGTCTTCACTTTGCTCGCTCGCTCCCTCATCCAATTAAACATTTTATATGTGCTAGACAAGCTTGCAAATAGATATGGTATTTTTCATATTCTTTTCCCATACACTGTTTTTACATATAATATTCACACAGATTTGGGGGAGATATAACTGTGTCGTACATGTGATTGGCCAGTCTTTCATATGATGTGTTAAGCTCAAAGGCCGTTACCAAAAACAGGAAGCCTGTTATTTTCACTAACGCCATATCCACGATATAATTTAATGCAAATGTAGTACTTGACCTAATTTCTGTTGCCTTAAGATCATGTTATCTTCAAATAAGTCTTGACGTTGCTCCTCTCCAGACTCTGAAATAGAGCTTGGAGGGGACAGAATACCAAGACAAAATGATTAAAGTTCTTTTATAACTTTTATACTTTATATATGAACTCCTTTGTGGACAAAGTGGCCAGCTAGCCATGGGGAACCCAAAGGTAGCTAGCCACTGAGGGCTACAAAGGAGTTCATGTTTACTTACTACAAGCCTAACTAGCTCCTCCCCCTACTGCATACAAAATAGGATAGTAAGGTATTGCTTGCCAAGGCCTTCCTAACTACTATGGCAAACAAGGTGTTAACCCCCACTTCCTTCTCCCTATTGAGCCTCTATCCAACCCAGGGCACCTACCAGCATTAACCTACTCCACCCCAACACACCTAACAACTATGCCTCATCTGCTGGAATTTTATTAAGCCCTATTAGCCAAAGCAGTAGATAAAGTAAAAAAAAAAAAAGCAATACAGCATACAAATAAAAAATTATTAATTACGCATATTATGATAAATGACAATATTGTACAATATCACAACATTTCAGTGCATATACGTTGTTATTAACCCCTTCAGTGTCAGTGAGGCTAACAAGGCCCTTTAAAGGAGAAGGTCTAGATTAACAAAACATTGACACCAAATGGGTAAATGTTAAAATAAACCCCCATCTCCCTTATTTTCAGGCACAATGATACCCAGTAACTAACCTATACTGATAATCCAAAAAGTCAAAAGTAAATTAAACAATTCATGGGCCAATGGCCAAAATTAATAACCCCACTCTCCACCTAATAAAAAAGTAAAAAAATAATGCCAGGCCTGATGGCTTAGACCCAATTAAATTCTAGGAGAATACCCTGGTTGACAGAGGTCCAGGAAGGACGATTGAACAGAGGAACAGAGGAACTTCCTGGTCTTTAAATAGGGCTCAACAAGTAAATGGGAGAGTCTTACAATACTGACAACATTTTGCAGAAGAACATAATGGTTTAGTTAGTTCTTTTCTTTGACTTCATAGCCACAGTCTCTGTTTTGTTTAAGTTCTAGGAATGGACTCTCACACCACCTTTCAATTGTGAGGAGTACTCTGTACAGTAAATTAAAGTATCACTTGTGAGCACATTCACATGTCTCAGACAGGTCTGCAATCCTGCTTTCCACCGTTATCTCTTAGCATACAATGCTTCCAATGCAGCCAGGGATTCTGGGAAATTACATGCAAATGAGCACACATTATCACTTTTTGCTTCTTATCCATTTTAACATGGAGCCCAATAACCTTATGCCTGCTGCAATGCACAGATTTTCAGCACAGCCTGGGTTAAATAAGTGCATGGCCAGTAAACCTACTCACAGACAGCTGTTTTGACCTTTTGGGTCTCATCAGTGTGAGGATGGTTATACAGGTTTTGCTGAATTTCAGATCAAATATTCTGTTAAATATATTATATTGTTTTCCCTTTATTTTTATTTCTAGTTAATATTGCATTTATTTTTAAGTTTAATGATAAACAATTGCTCAGGTCAAAGTTTATGATGGAAAATGAGCATGTGGAGGGGGATACTGTGTTAGACAACTGGACAACTAGAAATTTGGAAACAGTCTTTCAGTCTTTCAGAAGGTCTGAAATATGAGCATGAAGAGATGTTACAGAACAGCTTCTTGCCCAAATATTGAATTCATCTCAACTGTCAGCCGCGATTTTCATATTCCCATTGATTTTTTTAGATTCTTTTGTGCAAGCATTTCTTAGTAAGGTATATAATTCTAGTATTAGATGTATACACTTTTTCCAAATCTAATTTTTGTTTCTTTGCATTAGAGTCCGCAGAAATGTCTGTCTTTTCTTGACTGTGATACAGTACCAATTATTTTGGATTTCTGCAGTAGCTTTTGTTGGGGGGGAACTGCTTACGTAGGGACTTTGTTTGTACCATTACAAAATATTTTGTGAATAACTACACATGTTGCATTGTTACACCTGTCAACTTTGTGAGTTTTACTGATTTTTCGTCATTGTCACAGACTTCAATAAACTGTCACTGACGGAAGAAGGTATTGTACTTTTCCATTGAAATTTTATTTTTGGTAACTTCACTGATTTCAGTCCTTGGAGGTTGACATATTTGCATTAAAGAAAATGTATTTGTGCTCTACCCCGAGTAGTTTAGACCAGAGGCGCGCTAACTTTTCTGTTTGGCCCTATTCCCTTACTGGCTCAGAGCTTTGCGGCGTCATATGACGTCATGATGTCACGTGATGCTGTGTTGGCATGGCAACGTGTTGCCATTTGACCCCGCAGCGTCATTTGACACCACGTTGTCATGGCGACGTGTCACCGAAGAGGCAGCTCAGACCAGATAAGGGAGTTTTACAGAGGCTTTGTGCCTCCCCTGGCATTTAATTTAAATGCCTTGGGGAAGAGCGCGGGGCCTCTGTAATCATCGCTCCCCCCCCCCAGAAAATGTCACGCCCCCACTTTTCGCACCCCTGGTTTACACTGTGCACTCTTTCATTTTCTCCTATAATGAAATGTTGATCAGCCTTGTACATTTAGCAGGTTTTATGGGTTACTTAAAGACATCAAATTAAGCAAAAAGAGTGAAAATGGGCAGTGGTCATAGTTTTAGAGGAGTTGCTTTTTTAACACTACAGTACCTACAAAAGTGTTGGAATAATGTTTTTACATATCTGAATGATTTGACACTAAAATGTATACATAAACGGAAAGAATATGACATAAATCAGCAGCATCAACAATGTACAGTACAGTATTTGGAAGGAAACATTTTCAGAGGAAGAGTAATGTTAGAATGTAATGCTTTCAAGTATGATAAGTTGGTGTGAAATTTGAGAAAGTAAAGGTGTAGCATGGCTCATTATCCTTAAAATCACAATACGTATTACTAACATGGCTTTTTAATTTCATGAAGTGGCAGAAGTTGTGCTACATCTGTACTTCTTCACTAAAAGAGAAGTGAGAATATAAGAAAGGATAGACTGACTGGGAGGTCATTTTAACACTGCACTTTTCTGAACTCTATCTATTGAGGGGAACAGTAGGGAGATCGACAGCACTAGTGACACACAGACTGAATTGACTGAACTTAGTTAACTGATCTGCCCCCCATCCCCGATTACAGATGGTGAAAAAAGAAGGGAGGGAAAAGCAAATACACACAATAAATAGTCTTTCTTTAGGAGTTAAAACTGCCTACAATGGTTAAATATGCCACTTTCAAAGACTATAACGAATAAAAAACAAAGCGTAAATGCTTCCCCTCTCCCACCTCCCCACCCCCCCTTTTTTATCTGTTATATGTTTTGTTTATTCTTATTTTGTATGGAAAAATGCTCAATAAAAATTTAAGTAATAAAAAAACAAAAAAAAAAAACAAAGCGTACCGTAGTGCATATTTTTTATAAAGTCAAACATCAAAGCACACTGATGTTATTTTGTCTTCACTATTATTAGTAATGTTTAAGTATTAGGAAGAAACACAATGTACTTCCTATGAGTGGAGATCATAGCCATTGTTACTATACCACGTAAAAAGTACAATGAGTATTGTACAGTAGCATAAAATAAATGATCACCACAATAGACCACATTACAAAAATCTTACTAAGGAAAATATTGCTATGGGGGAAGATTCACTGAGTACAAATGCAGGGTATCACACCCTAACCGGACGTTTACTACTATTTGAGTAATGACAGTCATGCCGGATCCGGGTTTGATATCCTGCATCAGACATTAGCAAAAATGCCCCATAGAAACTTACTCTATATGTGCCGAAGCGGAGATAATATAATTGTTATAGTATAGCCCCTATGCAAGGGGTGTTTAAAAGAGGGAATACGTGCAAAATCTGGTCTGCAAAATCTTTTTGGACTTTGCTTTGTTGTAGTTTCCCTCTCTCAATGCGAGGTCTTTTTAGGTTGGTCCGTGCCTTTAACATAGATCCTTTATCCCTTTTGTATTCAATCAATGGCACACTGTATTGCAAAGGAGGCCACATGAAGCTTTGCCCATTCAGGGCTGCAGGCGATATCATGATGCTGCGGCCGCAGACTTTCCTTCACCCCCTGGAGTGCGAGGATGATGGCCGGCCTGGGAGGATTTCATCCTGAGAAAAGGAGACCCAGTTTTCCAACACACCTGCTCCAGTGAGCCGCACCGGCCTTCTACCAGTGATGTCAGCTCCCTCTTCTTCAACAGGGGTCAGTCTGGACTGTGCCAAAATGTAATTGACTACCCCTGCTCTATACTCGTACCTATGATGATCTGAGTGAATGTGACCAAACAACTATGTTTTGGCCTTGCCATATTCATAGCCAGTCTTGACCACGTGCTGTATTTTTTTTAGATAATTCCATATAATATGCTTTTACACATTTGTTTTTAGCTTGTGTGAGTTTAAACTGAATTTGTTTGCATATGGGTTGCAGCCAGGTTTGCCACCTTTCCAGGTTTGACGAGGGTGACTCCGGGTTTCAGGCACTTACCTACAGGCTACGGGTTGCCATTGTCAATCTCCGTTTGGGGGCGGGGTGCTGTGTGGTGCGGTGGCGTCTCCGGCATTCTCCATTATCTTCCTGCAATTGCCCCTCCAACTGCAGTGAACATGGCTGCACGGTGTCAAATGACACTGCGGCGTCGCGTAGCATCATGATGTCGCGTAGTGTCCGGTTGCCATGGCAATGCCCATGTTCACTGCAGTTGGTGGGGGAATTGCAGCAGGATGCCAGGAGACGCCGTCACACCAAGTAAGGAATTTCTTTTTCTTATCCAGTTTGGCCTTCAGTAGAAGGTGGCAACCCTGGTTGCAGCCCCCATGACTCTACTGGTGGTACATTTCTAGTCATTATTTTGGACACAGTTGCTTAGAAATATGATCCTGTAAAACCAAGTTTAAAAAAAAAACCAACACAATAAGATTAGGGTTAAAAAAAACCTACTGAGTACTAGATATAGTGCAGATAAAACAACAAACATTCTGACAGTTTTATATTTTACTATCAAGTGTAATGGTTTAAAAGTGTCCTAAAAATATCTGGAATGCACATTTCTGTAGCTTTTTGACAATGGTAAAGGAATAAAAATATTTAGCAAATTGATGGTTTATGTTTATGGTTTCCTATGCATGTTTCCACAAAGTATAGTTTTGCTATATAGTGTTCCACACTACGAGCTAAGAGCCCACTAATCCCCAACAAATAACGACAGAAAGTATGAAAACAAGGCCACAGCTTTATTTATATTTTAACCAGAATTTTTACCTTTCTCTTTTCTCTTTTTTAATCCTGCCAGGCAACCCAGCATACTGTAGTTCAGAGACGATCAGCGTCACTGTTAATCGGGAGTCCTGCAGCTTCCCATAAAAGGGCTAGCAGAATTATTCCACCAGCCCCAATGAGGGTGCCATTTTACCCAGTATCTATATACAGTACCTCTTGGGCTCTCCCAGCCTGGCAGGCACAACCACGCCAACAGTCATAACAAAACCTATAATAATAAAACGTATATTAGTATAAACTCCCCCCCACCCCCTTTTTGTGTGTGTGCAATATCTTAACGTTTTTGGAAATACATCTTGATGCTCTGGAGGGGAAGAGACCCCTCCCGCATCATGGCAGCCCCTAAATGCCCCACATTCCCCTCCCCTGCACATTACCACCCCATTCCCCAGGGCTTAACTCTTTTGTCACTGGGGAGGGGAGAGTAAAGAGGGGGTGAGTCAACAGCGGACCACGGGGAGGGCACTTTTCCAACATTATAAAGCTTGCTTGGTTTGACACCATACACCTGTATTTCTAAAACATTTATATTGTTTCACTAATTGCATAAAATGAGCAAAAGGCTCATTGTAGGAATACAGGATCAGAAAAAAAAATGGTTCTCTAGTGACGGAGCTCCTAGGACCCCCGAGAATAAAACGGCAAATGGATACGTTTCGGAATCAACAAAACGTCCGAAAAACCTCCGTGAGCCCCACAGAATAGACTGGCAATGTCTGTCAAGTTTAAAAAACCAACGGCACAAGAGTTTACCCTGTTTTACAGAGGAGCCCAGCAAGCGGCCGAAAACAACACTGAAAACAATAACGAAAATGACGCCCGCAATGAAACGGCAGCATACACAACAGCGGATCAAGATCTAGAGAAGGGAGAGGAGGGAGAAATTACCAGGTGTTAACTTGCAGACCTATTTGAAAAAAAATGCAACTCTCACTACAACTATCTTTCCAAACAGATCTAAATAAGACAGTCACTGATATTAAAGAAGAAATACCAGCCCTCTCCCAGAGAACTTGTGATCTAGAGACTAAGATGGATAAAGCCCTGCAACTACAAGCAAATACCAACGTCGAGATAATAAACCTCAAACATGACATACAACTTCTCAAAGAAAGTCAGGAAGACCATGAGAACACACAATATTAGAATTAGAAATATACCTGAATCGGTCTCTGTACAAGATCTCTGCCCCTATCTCAACAGACTCTTCACCGTAATGGACCCAAATATGGTAGAACGAGATCAAGAAATGGACTGGGCTCACAGAACCTTAGGACCCAGGTCAGTAGACCCTAAGAGAACAAAGCGATGTGATAGTGAGACTCCATCACTACACCACAAAAGATAAAATTATCAAAGGCTACAGATTGAAAGGCAATATCATCTTTGAAAATTCCACCTTACAGGTCTTCAACGATCTCTCAAAGGTCACAGTGGCGTGACACTGAGACTTGAAGCCACTAACCTCACTCCTACGAGAAAAAGGAGTCAAGTACAGGTGGGGATTCCCGTTTAAACTATCTGTGATAAGGAATGGAAAACAGAACTTTCTATGAGTTCTTGGCCTGTTGTCATCTCAAAAAGATAGCGGACCACACTCACAGCCGAAACCCCAGAGAGTGGGCCACCAAGGCGGGCCGGCTCGTGTCTTAGAGAGATTAGAAGGCCATAATCAACAAAAGTAAAAGTTTAAACAGGACCACTTACAATCACGGCTATGGCCACAGTTTATCTTCTACCCAGATGACAAAGATACAAGAATTTGGGGATGTAAGAACCTTGAAACCCTTCACACCCGAAAAGTTTTCTTTTGCTCACCCGACCATCTGGAGAATCCAGACATCCCGCAATGGATAGAGACAGAAGGAGCAGACCGTTCAACTGATCCTAAACACTCCAGATTCATAAAGAAAACAAAGAAAAGAAAAAACGATGGATCCAACTGGGCCAGCGACCATGATTTTTATCCTTCCGCTTGCAGTGAACACCCACCCGAGAGCCGAGATGGGCGCATCCACAGGCTCTCACATACAATCTTTCCCAGCCTTCTCCAACTAACACCCCCCCCCCTTTGAAATTGTAGAGTATCATCACCCTGATCCAGACTATAGACTATTCTGTTCGATGGGTCAGATGGAGGAGTCATAGGCCACGAGAAACAGATGATCTGACTGAACCAGGATCGGGGGGGTGGGGGGGTTGTATGAAAGGAGAAATGAGAATTTTGACTCTGGCTTATCCCATTATCTATGTTTTCCTCCATTGTGTTAACTTAGTCGGTTCAGACTATTTCTCCCAACAAACTAGTTGAACTAAAAATATTATGGGAAAATATATTCAGAACCGAATCGATGTGATCTGCTCCATCTATGGACCAGAGCCCTCCTTCAGAACTCACTGAGGATCTATGACATAATTATATGTAGCCAGATTTTCTATAAGTCCCAGTTGACTTTGATGGGAGTAACCCGGGTTCAGAATTAGAATCAGATTCAGCGGTATATATATTGAAGTTTATTTGTGTCCGAAAAACTCCTGGTGGTGGTGAGCAATGATTTGTAAAACTGTGAAGTATGACTTGAAGAAACTGTGTGTTAAAGTTAAGTTAAAGTTGTCAATAAATAGACAATCAAGTTAACCTGTTGTTATTGTTTTATATACTATTCGAATATTCGAATACTAGTTAAATAGAAAACAGTCAGAAAATATAAAAGTAAATTGGCATAAGATAATGATATATAGATCAATATAGACCCCTCCCTCTCCCCTTTCCTCCTCCCCCTCCCATTTCCCCCCTCCCTCTCTGCTCCTCCCCCCACCTCCCTCCCCTCATCCTCTCTCACCCCACTTTCCCCCCTCCTCCTCCCACTAGGTGAAACAAGACAACTTGCTGTATTTGTTCAAACACACTATTTAAAGAAAATTTTAGACAATAACCATACAGAGAAAAAATGAAACAATATTTAGAGTACATAAGATATTCTGATGTATCTGTTTACACATGTCGCACATAATAGGAGTGCCTAACCTTGGCAAAATTGGCTCTGACCCCCCTCCCTCTCATCCTCTCCCCACCCTCCCTCTCCCTCCCCCTCTTCCCCCTACCCCCTCCCTCCTCTACCCCTTCCCCCTGAACCAATTGACTACTTAGCCGATCAGTTGACTGCCTAATGGACCTCTTAACTAGCTAAATATTTATAGAGGAAACAGCGTAGCAATCAGTGAAAGGGGGTCACTTACTCCTGCTCTCTCACTTATTACTACCCCTGAGACTGGGAAGTCTCCCATGGGTCTAACGCCACACAAATCAGTCAGTTCTCAGGCTGATTTCTATGTTCTGGGGTTCCTAACACACTCAACCATTTGTTCATCTTAATTAAAGGTGGTTTAATGTAACTTAATTTATTTTAATATGCCTAGACTCAAGTGGACATGGTCTTATCTGTGTAGACACAGATAGACTTGGTCTGATTCAGACAGGTTGATTAACTCGGTTTTGATGAGTCTAGCAGATCCCTCTCAGGTCCTAAATATGATCCGCTATATACATCAAGGGTATAACCTTATTCAAGTAGTTGTGGTATCATAACACATGTATGAACATAGAGATCATAACGCAAAAGATTCTCTTTCCTTTACCTGTTTATTTTTTTATTTTATTTTTTATATTTGCTTTGGGCACTGTATTATAACGTACTGGTTTACATTATTGTCTTCTATTATTGTTTTATATGTTATTGTTTTACAATGTGGAAAAAACAATAAAAATCCATTTGAAACTAAAAAAAAAAAAAAAGAAAGAAAAAGGATACGGAAACAGAGTACCTGAAGTTAAGGATGTATGCACCCTGTATTCTTGCAGTTGCAGTTGCACATTCCCTTATCACTAGGGAGACCAGTCATCCCGGTTTAGCCGGGACAGTACTGTTTTTTCATGTGCTGTCCCGGTTTTTTTATGTGCTGTCCCGGTTTTCAATTCTCAAAATGTCCCAGTTTTTACTTGGGGTCCTGGCTTTTGGGGCTGCGGGGAGCGGAGGATGCAGGGAGCGGAGGATGCTGGCTGCCCTCCCAAGCGGGCGGGGGGGAAGGGGGGTTGGAGAGAAAGCAGGAGAATGCCGGCTGTGATTGTTGGAGAATGCCGGGAGGGGGGGGGAGTTTTGACGAGGTGCTGCAATCCGGGCCCTTCCCTCAGCACTGCCCCCATCCCTTCTCTCCTCCAGTAATGCCGGGTCCTCCCCTTCCTTAGGCTCTGCCCCTCTGTCCCTCCCTTTAGACTCCGCGGGCCTGCCAGCCTCATCTGCACTGGCTACCTATGCTGCTCCAGAAGCCCATCCACGGGCCCCAGGTAACCCACATGCCCCCTTATACCTCCCTCCCAGGCACCTTATCCACCCCAAGGGGGGAGAGGCCTTATTTGTGTGTGTGTTTGCAGAGGTGGGCTGATTGTGGCTGTGTGTGTCACTGTGTGTGTGTGTGTCACTGTGTGTGTGTGTCACTGTCTGTCTGTGTGTGTGTCACTGTCTGTGTGTGTGTGTGTGTCACTGTCTGTGTGTGTGTGTCACTGCCTGTGTGTGTGTGTGTGTGTGTGAGTCATTGTCTGTGTGTGTGTGTGTCACTCTCTGTCTGTGTGTGTGTGTCACTGTCTGTGTGTGTGTCATTATGTGTGTGTGTGTCACTGTCTGTGTGTCACTGTGTGTCACTGTGTCACTGTGTGTGTGTCACTGTGTGTGTGTCACTGTCTGTCTGTGTGTCACTGTCTGTCTGTCTGTGTGTGTCTGTGTTACTGTCTGTTTGTGTGTCACTGTCTCTGTGTGTGTGTGTGGCTGTATCCTCCCCTCCAAAGTCCATCAACGTGGCTGCGCGACGTCACATAATGCTCATTGCCATAACAACGTGACACTCCATGACGTCACGCGGCATCCAGTTGACATGACAACGGGACGTATTATGGCGCCGAGGCTTCACGTGATGCCACATTGTCATGGCAACATGTCACCGCCTGCCGTCAGTGTCTCATTGTCATGGCAACGGGGTGCGTCACGTGATGTAATTTGTTTTATAAATAATTTTTTTATGTGTCCCGGTTTTTCATTTTGAAAATCTGGTCACCCTACTTATCACATGTCTAAAAAACACCACATATTTGTGTGGTTGGATGCAATGCAGGTATTGCAATAAGGCTGTGGAACATATTGATAATATGTGAGCCTGGGAGTTTATGGAAAAAGGATAAGGGCCTTTTGTTGACTGGCTCACTGGTTTTGACAGCTGCTTGCTTCGTGTACAGAGTTTGGAATGGATCAGTTAAATATTGCTTTTTGTACAGACCGTTAAATTGCAGACAACGGGAAATAAACCAATCTGCTCACAATATGACTGGCTGAGCTCTGTTAGGGAAGCTGAGATTCATATGACTGACAGCATTTTAATAAACCAAAGTTATAATTCAAACTCTCCTAAAGAAAACTTTTTTTTTGTCTTGGGCCTACCGATCATTGGTCGACTCTACTATGGTCCCTATTCTCCAGGGGGGTGAGCAACTCCAGTTCTCAAGTGCCACCAAAAAAGCCAGGTATTAGGGATATCACTGCTTCAGCACAGGTGGCTTAATTGAGTATTTAATAATTGTTACAGTATGTATTGAGGGTGGGGCAATAGGAGAAGGGAAGATGCCAATAATAATAGGGACATAACAGGAAAAGTCTCCCGTAGAATGCACTTACAAACCCACTCACAATATGTAATCCAATATATATATATATATATATATATATATATATATATATATATATATATATATATATATATATATATATATATATATATATATATATATATATATATATAGTCCTGATCAAAAACATTAAAGAGTTATTGAAGAGTTATCCTCTTATAAGTACTCAATTATTATCTCTAAATTGCCCTCCATTTTAAGGGGCATAGACTGTTAAATAAAATCCCATGTTTATTGGTATACACAAAAAGGGAAACAAATAATAAACATCTAAAAAGTTCTCTCTGGTAAAGTTAAGGAAGAAAATTCATGACCCAGATAATTGGGAAGGGTTGTTATACTGTATGTATTGAAAAAAATCTTATTTTCTAATGCACACTCCCAAGTTACAGATACTGACAAAGAGAGGATTCCCTCTCAGGTATATGGAGAAGACAAATATAATACAGTGTGGTACAATCCTAAATACAAATCAGCAATCACTAGTTACTGTTAGCCTTTATAAAGTCCATTTAAGCTATTATAAATATATTTTCTCTCTTCATACGTTTCTTCTTCTGGAAAGTTTACACTTTTGGGCCTCTCGCTACAGTTAAAGGGGTACAGGGGCTACCTCTTGATTGACACAATCCCAGATTGCTCTTTGACTCAAAGCCAAAGCATCATACAGCATGGACCAGTGATTTCAAAATTCTATAATCAGTGATAAGTTGTCATTTTGAGTATAGCGTTGGTCCCCCCTGTTCCCCCGTTTGTCCCCTTACCTTCCGATTGGCAACGGAGGCTGGGGAGAGAAGCATGGCGGGGAGGGGCGTGTGCAGGTGCGTCCGGAAGTGTGTGCAGGGGCGCGGCGGCTGGTAAAGGGGCGACCAGGTCACCGGCGGCTCCTGGCAGCTCCCTTTGCAGGGAGCCGCCATCTTGTTGGTGCCTGCACATGCACGAGATTGTGCGCAGGAGCAAGTGCGGCACCCATTACATAGGCGCGCATGCGCAGTAGAACTAGCAGTGCGGTGGCCATCTTGTATTAGGATTTGCAGGGGAACTACAACTCCCAGGATTCCCTGGGGCGGACGGATGATGCAAAGTGGCTCAGCCAATAGAGCTGTTGCATTTAGAACAGTTAGGTCAGTTGGGACAGTTAAGGGAGTTGGAGCCAGGACAGAGAAAGGGAAGGTAAGGTGTGGGTGTCAGTGGCACCCAGACTTGGTCAGATTAACCCCCTTAGGTCCATGATAGTCCCCAATCAGATAATCAGATTGTGGCTGCTACAGGAAATCCCCTAGCTAGGGACATTTCCCCATTAGCTGTATATAGTTAGTGAATAGTGCCAGTGAAGATGCCACGGTGTGAAGCATAGCCAGGCTTACATCATTAAAGACTATTTCATTGGGGCACACTCCAGTGGAAACCCCTCAAGAGACAACCACCTGGGTATCAGAGCGGGAGAGAATTCATCCGAGCGCGGTGTGGGACTACGCCACGTATCCACAGACTCAACAGTTCGGTTTACCTGGTCTGGACTGAGACCAGGGAGGTATTATATACATGTGCACCAACGACCCAACACACTGTGGGTAGCGCTATCCCACACATGCTCTTTGGGGAAGAACTGATCTGTGGACACTAACGGGTTGCATGCCCGGACACTAACGGGTTGCGTGCCCAGACACGCCAGTACTTTGGGGGGTTCCACCAGGGAGGTGTTACTTTGGGAGATAGAATATTGTATGGCCATAGATATATTGTTGTGTCTTGCTATGTGGCAGTAAATACTGTAGTTATATACCCCGTTGTGTGCGTAATTACTGTCTGCATTGGGTTTCTGGGAAAGGCTATCATACTGCATTAGGATCTTTCCCAGGTGGAGGTTCTGTGTACCACGAACGTGATCACCCCAGTCTTCCAGCGGCGGAGGATCAGGCCTCCTGTATGCCACTCAGGTAATATAGCACTGGTAGTCCCTTTAGTCAGGGGGAAAGAGGGCTACATGAGTGTTGCCTTTTTATTTCTCTTAGTATTAATTTCTTATATTTTTTTTAATGTGTTTTGTTTTCTTGTACATTATGTGGCAATATGGATAATTTCAAATTGATATTGTGTGAAGGAAAATACACTATCCAGTTTAGCACTTCTACGCATCCCACGCAGTCATTTATCAAACCGAGCTGAATAATACATTCAAGGGTTTTGAGATCTCTGTGGTTCTGTATGATTTAACCTCATTAAATGTTTAACACTGCCATCATGCAAGTTTTACATTGTTTAGAAAAGTTACCAAGTATGTAGGAAAGTTTTGTGCAGCTAAATCACTGCAAACTTGGACTCCAGTTTAAGCAGGGTTTTGGTGACAGAGGTTTTCGATTATTTGTCATTTTAACTTCATCAGAAAATCAGCAATCTTGATACACAAGATACTGTAAGGTCCTTCTCAGGACCCTGATTTATGATTGCCAGAAATCTTAGCTGCTGATGTGCAGTTTATAAACTAGGGGAATGACTGGTCAAATTAAGTAGAGTTAAGACTACAGTATAAATGGGAACTATATGTCACATACACAGACGCCTATCTCCTACACACATTGGGGCGTATGTACTAATGTACCAAGATTACATTTCACGCTTTTTTTAAATATGCAAATGTTAAGAAAATGTGCATCATAGGGTGAAGACTGCAGACATATGACACATTATTTGTTCTTTTAAACGACTTTTGATGCATTTTTCATGTTGAATACCTGATTTATATGATTTAATTTAAAACAGAATTATATGTTTTATTTATTCCAAGTACAGTATTAGTAAAAAAAATGGTGTGATTATTTCTAATACTGTAGCTATACTGTAAGAAAAAGACACCATATATAATAAAATGTCCATGCAACGTCAAATACATATTTGGGGTCATACTTAATTCAGCAAAACTTTATTAATAGTGTTTTTAGTGTTAAGCCAACTTGAGTTCAGTGGATGATTTTGACGGAAATCTTATTGATATTGTAGAGCATAGAAATATTATTTTTCAGTACATATTATTTACATCTGTATGTCAAGTGCAGTCAATTTTTGTGACCTAAAATAAATGAAAATAGTCATTTTTGACGCAGATAGAGACCTCTGATCTTAGTACATACATTAGGCACTCTAATTGAGATTGCGTTGACATGCCAAGTGTGCTCAAAAAAAGTCGTTTTCAACGCTTAGTATACAGGCCCCATTGACTTATTTAAAAAAAATGCTGACAATGCAGGAATTTTGTTGTTAACATGCTACATGTTGTATACATTTCACCAAGTTGAAATAATCTGGGTAATACTAATTTGCTGAAAGCATGTATTCAAGTTGTCATACTCTGAATAACATTGCTGCAGAGGTTGTATAAAATGCTTTAAATCTTTGAATTGAATCAATAATAAAGATGTGGAGATATATACCTTCTTTATCTCATTTTAGCTTGAAAAAACATGAATATATTGCACTTTGTGGAAATGGAACTTAGGTTTAAATAAACATATTGGTATTACCAATTTAAATGGTATTTATATTAATTATTTGTAGTTTTGCGATACAAGGCCCATGTTTTAGCGAGTTACTATTTACTAGATATATTGTACATTCAACTTTGACAGGCATGCACTTAAAGAAGCAATCCTGATTTCCTTTTTTAATATTCTTTTTAGCATTATAGGTTTAGCTGTGGGTCTCTGGAGCTGGCCTGCATTAATTTCCGTTCCGGGGACCACCCGCTTCCCGAGATATTTCCGGGGAGACAGGCGGTAGCAGTTCCGGCTGGGTTGTGTTGGGCAATGGAAATGGCGGATTTAAAGCTCCCGCATCATGCGGGCCAATAGGAATCTGTGATGTCATGCCTTGCAGCTTCCTATTGGTCTGCTTGACCCGGACCTTTAACCCTGCGGAGCTGCTACTGGCACCCCCTACTGAGGTATGTATCTCAGGAAGCAGGGATCCCCTGAGCTGAAATGTATGAGTTCAGCTCTGGAGATGCACTGCTTACAACCTAATAAAAAAAAAACAGATGTTCAGCTGCTTTAACCAGTAAAAAATTAACCATTTTAGAACTGGGGAGTATTACCAGAAGAACAAACTCATATGGTTTGTTAATGGAAATTTCCACAACAGAAACTGTTTGCCAATATTTATTGGTATTGATCAATCACTTTTATGTGTATATAAATATGAACATTAAGTATTGTGTCTTTGTGTGTGTGTGGATGTATATACATTATGTGCATTGATAAGATTTTGTAAAATATGACTTCACCTAAGTATACTGATATGTTCTGAGAGTTTTATAAATTGTACACTCTGGGCATGGAAACATCTGTATAATTATATTGATTTTGCAGTTATCTTGGATTTATCTTTGATTGAGGTCTTATAGCCGCTGTGACTTGAATGGATCTCATTCAATAAAGTCTGCTTTTAAATTCTCTCTGCATTTACAAAAAGTACTAAATTATTATAGTGAATTCTATGTATTTGAAAAGAGTACAGGAACTGGTGTGGAGAGGTTGGGCAATCAGAAAACCAATATTTTTGCAAACAGTGAATGAAAACCAGCCTGCTGCACTTTTAACAGCTTGAATATACCTGTTAACAGAGAATTAAGCCTGCTCTAGTTCTTAGGGGAGAAGAAAACCAAGTAATGTTTACATGAAAGGTTCTAGCTGTGCTTCTAATTTGGGGTTGTCTGAGGAAGACTCGGATATCTGAGATGTTTCTCAGTTTCTTTTGAGATCCTTTACAATGTTTGTCATGTACTGTATGGCCCACCTGAGAGCATATGGGACAAGGGTTAATACACCACTCGCAAGTGGTCCCACATTTCACCTCCGCAAAGGTCCCTCAAATTGACAATATCTCCTCTAAAGGACAAAGGTTAATACACAACTCACAAGCTGACCCACTCTTCACCTTCGCAAAGGTCCCTCAAATGAGTAACATCTCACTTAAATCCATCCCAATATACCACGTCACGATCAGCACACAAATGAGCCTGTGACTTAGATATGCAACCAGGGTTAATACACACGGCTAATCTAGCCAACTCACCTTTCTCCTCCGCAAAGTAAGCTCCAATTAGTTAATATTAACCCCTTACACTATTGCAATTGTATCTATACACTGCCACCACCCAGGAAATGCAAATAAGATGTCAAACTAATATTTGACAGGGCCCCAGGTCCCTGTTTATTATAGAAAAAGAACTATGCACTTTAACACACAAAAATTCATTGTTGCAAAATGTGTCCGAAAATGTAAATATTCTCCAAAGTGTGCAACAGTTCATTCAGAGCTAAAAAGCATTACTTATTAAATGGTTTAATATATATATATATATATATATATATATATATATATATATATAAATATATATATATATATAAAGCAACTGTAAATATTACTGTATGTTCATTTGCATGTCTTAGACAGGTCTGCAACCCTGTCTTTCCCCATTGTCACCCACCATACAGCACTTCCACTGCAGCAAAGGATTCTGGGAAATGACATGCAAATGAGCACTCAGTGCCACCTTTTGTCTCAAGCTCGTATTACACAAGCCAATCCTCAAGCCAATGCATGCTGTTTTAAACACAGCTTTTAGACAGAGGCTGGGATGAGATGCAAAGCCATTAGACCCACTCACATACATGTTTCAACCTTGATGGGTATCATCAGTGTGAGGTTGGTCTTAATGGCAAAGCAGGTTTGAGACTGGACTAGGTAATCACCACTGTCATTAAGGTTATGGTGGGTAAAAAAAGTGACAAAAACCCTCCACAGTAAAGCATAAAGCAACTGTAAATATTACTGTATATTCATTTGCATGTCTTAGACAGGTCTGCAACCCTGTCTTTCCCCATTGTCACCCAGCATACAGCACTTCCACTGCAGCAAAGGATTCTGGGAAATGACATGCAAATGAGCACTCAGTGCCACCTTTTGTCTCAAGCTCGTATTACACAAGCCAATCCTCAAACCAATGCATGCTGTTTTAAACACAGCTTTTAGACAGAGGCTGGGATGAGATGCAAAGCCATTAGACCCACTCACATACATGTTCAACCTTGATGGGTATCATCAGTGTGAGGTTGGTCTTAATGGCAAAGCAGGTTTGAGACTGGACTAGGTAATCACCACTGTCATTAAGGTTATGGTGGGTAAAAAAAGTGACAAAAACCCTCCACAGTAAAGCATAAAGCAACTGTAAATATTACTGTATGTTCATTTGCATGTCTTAGACAGGTTTGCAACCCTGTCTTTCCCCATTGTCACCCAGCATACAGCGCTTCCACTGCAGCAAAGGATTCTGGGAAATGACATGCAAATGAGCACTCAGTGCCACCTTTTGTCTCAAGCTCGTATTACACAAGCCAATCCTCAAACCAATGCATGCTGTTTTAAACACAGCTTTTAGACAGAGGCTGGGATGAGATGCAAAGCCATTAGACCCACTCACATACATGTTTCAACCTTAATGGGTATCATCAGTGTGAGGTTGGTCTTAATGGCAAAGCAGGTTTGAGATATATATATATATATATATATATATATATATATATATATATATATATATATATTGTGACAAACGGCTTACTCCGGGGCTCCGCCGTCTGTCCGGGACTGTTAGAACACGGTCTTTTAGGGTAGGTTAAATGATGAGACGTCACGTACTGTTCCTTTAAACAGGCTATGCCTGGTTTATTCAGTCCCAGGCACTGAGACTGCCACAGTTTAAACAGAAAACAAAGCCAAACAAAAAGCTGCTCGTCTGAGCGATAACTTAAACTTAGATGTCCCTGACTCAGAGTTGGAAGTGGCTTGTCCACTTCCACCAACAAAATAAGTACCTTTGCAGTCTTTAGACAAACTAACAGAATGAATGAAGCGATTTGGGAAAGAGGCTTTCTCACCCCTCTGCAGTTCAGCAGCCTTCCAGGCTCTTGGGCGGGGCCCAGAGGAAACAGGAAACAGGTCTTATATACCTGAACTCTAATCAGCATGACAGGTGACAGAAAACAGGCAGCAGACAAACTGTGGAATGGAGTGCCTGTACCACAAGGCTGCCCTGTTCAGCTTAGACAGGACAGAAACTGTTCAGTATCCTTGGAGCCCTGTATATGGAGTTTATTACCAACCCCTGGTTTCTGTCACATATCCTCCCCCCCAGCTCAGACCTCGAGGGGTGAGCGACCATGGATATTAGGGAGTGCATCCTTGACAACCCGTCGGCATTGCCATGTTTGTGCCCCGACCTGTGTTCCACAGAAAATTTAAAGGGCTGTAGGCTTAGGAACCACCTGGTCACCCTAGCGTTCTTCTCCCTATTTTGACACATCCAGGTAAGGGGTGCATGATCTGTGACCAATCGGAACTTTCTCCCCAACAGATAATACTTGAGTGTCTCTACAGCCCACTTTATTGCGAGACACTCTTTCTCGACTATGGAGTAATTTTTCTCCTGGGGATTTAGTTTCCTACTTAAATAAAGGATGGGGTGCTCCTCCCCTTGAGACTCCTGGGAGAGTACCGCCCCCAGCCCTACCTCAGATGCGTCGGTTTGGACTACGAACTCTTTGGAGAAGTCAGGTGTGACCAACACTGGTTGGGCACAGAGAGCTTCTTTCAGGCTTCTAAAGGCCTGTTCGGCTTCGGGGGACCACTTTACCATTAGCGGTCCTCTTGCTTTTGTGAGGTCGGTTAGTGGGGTTGCCTTAGTTGCAAAATTGGGAATAAACCTCCTATAGTAGCCAATTAACCCCAAAAAGGTCCTTACTTGTTTTTTTGTGACTGGCCTTGGCCAATTTTGTATCGCCTCTACTTTGAGTGTTTGTGGTTTGAGTAACCCTCTACCAATAGAATACCCCAGATACTTGGCCTCCTCCAGACCAATAGTGCATTTAGCGGGGTTAGCAGTTAGTCCAGCAGACCGAACTGCGTCGAGCACAGCTTGGACCTTTGGAAGGTGGGACTGCCAATCTTCACTATGGATTACCACATCATCCAGGTAGGCGGCAGCGTACCGAACATGTGGTTTTAAAATTTTATCCATCATTCTTTGGAATGTGGCGGGAGCTCCATGTAAGCCAAAAGGCAGCACCTTATATTGAAAGAGGCCGTCTGGGGTTGAGAAGGCTGTTTTTTCTTTTGCCCTTTCTGTGAGGGGAACCTGCCAGTACCCTTTTGTTAGGTCTAGGGTTGTGAGATATCGGGCTTTGCCCAGTCTCTCTACAAGTTCAACCTCTAAACTTATAGCCTCTCTCTTGGCCTCTGGGATTCGGTACGGTTTAAGGTTAACTCGGACCCCCGGTTCAGAGACTATGTCATGTTTAATTACGTTAGTTTTACCTGGCTGTGTAGAGAAGATTTCTTTGTTCCTTCTCACTAAACTCTGGACCTCTCGTTTCTGATGCACGGACAGTGTTTCAGCTATGCTAACCTCTGGGTCAGTTTCTTGATTCTCTGACGGACCTGGGGGTACTAGGGTTAACAAGACCTCTCTATCTTTCCAGGGCTTGAGTAGGTTTATATGGTAAATTTGCTCAGGTTTCCTCCTACCTGGCTGCCTTACCCTATAATTTACTTCTCCCACTCTTTCCAAGACCTCATATGGCCCATGCCATTTAGCAAGGAATTTACTCTCCACGGTGGGAACCAGAACTAGTACCCTATCACCTGGAAAAAAAATTCTGACCCTAGCACCCTTATTATACGTATTCCTTTGTGCTTCTTGAGCTTTCTCCATGTGTTCCCTCACTATGGGTAGGACTGCAGCAATGCGGTCCTGCATTTGGGCAACATGCTCTATTACACTTCTGTAAGGGGTAACCTCGTGTTCCCAAGTTTCTTTGGCTATATCCAGTAAGCCCCTTGGATGTCGGCCATACAATAGTTCAAACGGGGAGAAGCCTGTGGATGACTGGGGAACTTCCCTAATGGCAAATAACAGGTATGGTAACAAACAGTCCCAGTTTTTCCCATCCTTATCGACCGCCCGGCGTAACATGCTCTTTAAGGTTTTATTGAACCTTTCCACTAAACCATCTGTTTGTGGATGATAGACTGAGGTTCTGAGATGCTTGATTTTTAGGAGTTTACATAGCTCTTTTGTTACTTGGGACATAAATGGTGTTCCCTGGTCAGATAAGATCTCTTTAGGAATTCCGACCCGGGAAAACAGAAGTACTAACTCTTTTGCTATGTTTTTAGCAGAGGTGCTACGTAGGGGAACTGCCTCCGGATATCGGGTAGCATAATCTAATATTACCAATATATGCTGATGTCCCCTAGCAGACTTTATTAGGGGTCCTACTAGATCCATAGCAATCCGGTCAAATGGTACCTCTATTATGGGAAGGGGTACCAATGGGCTGCGGTATGCTTTGAACGGGGCGGTGATCTGACATTCTGGGCATGAGGAACAATAGTTTGTAATTTCTGCCAGAACCCCAGGCCAATAAAAGCTTCGGAGAACCTTTTCTTTTGTCTTTTCCACCCCTAGGTGTCCCCCCAATGGATGACTATGTGCGAGGTGTAATACTACGTTACGGAATGTCCGTGGTACCAACAATTGTTTAGTTGTAACTGATTTTCTTTTATCAACCCGATATACTAGGTCGTTCTCTACCTCGAAGTAGGGGTAAGCAAGTGACCTATCTGGTTGGCCATGAGTACTATTCTGGTCCCGTATATTTCCCCTTGCTACCGCTAATGTGGGGTCCTCCCACTGGGCCTTCTTAAAACTCCCAGGACTGACCTCTAGGTCAGCGAGGGTCTTATCCTGTACTGGGGTGGTAAGTGCCTGATCAACATCTTGATTTGGGGTATTCCCTACCAAAGTAGTGATGGGGAAGGGAATTTCACAGCACTCCTCCTTTTCCCCCTTCTTATTTGGGCCCTCGTCAACCTCCATTTCTGAAAAAGGGAAAGGATTTGTTTCTTCTAACACTTCGTTATGGTCTGCTATTGAACTCTGGGCGCTATTCTGAGCTGGGGACCACATTTTTAGAAAATGGGGAAAGTCGGTCCCTATTAACACATCATGTGCCAGTTTGGGTACAACACCCACCTTGAAATCTAAAGAACCAAATTCTGTTTCAAAAAAAACATCAACAGTGGAATATTCATGATTATCCCCATGTATACAACAAATTGCCACTCTTTGTGAACTGTTTACCTGTTTCTTCTTAATGGGCAATAGGTATTCGGACACTAGTGTGACCATACTCCCAGAGTCAAGAAGTGCCCGAACCCTCTTACCATTAACCTTTACAAATGCCCACAGATGGTTATTCAAGGGGTCCTCTGGGCTAGGGCCCATACATTGGGACAACAGCGAATAAGGTTCCACGCTGTTGCATTGCATGGGCTCATCATTTAGTGGGCAGATTTTTGCTGTGTGGCCCCTCTCATGACAATTTACACATTTAGGTACATAGTCTGTGTCCCACTTAGAGCCTTTCCCCGGCTCCCCATGTTGGCTATTGCCCTTAGTGTGCGAACCACTGTTGCTGGAGCGGCGTGAAGGTGGTCGCCGCTCTTCAGCGCCCCTTAACCCCGGTACCCTTTTACCGTCTCTGGAAGAGTCCTGGAACCTCGGATAGTGGGGTTGCTCCACGACTGTGGGTTGCGGGTGCTCTTCTGCTGCACTGTACCTTTCTACAAGGGCCACAAGCTCATCCGCATTGTGGGGGTCACTCCGACTGACCCAACGGCGTAAGGCAGAGGGAAGTTTCCTCAAGAACTGGTCCATGACCAACCGTTCCACGATGTGGCTTGCTGAGTTGATCTCGGGTTGTAGCCACTTCCGGGCGAGGTGGATGAGGTCATACATCTGGCTTCGGGTGGCTTTATCCATCGTGAAGGACCATGCGTGAAACCTTTGGGCACGAACAGCCGTGGTTACGCCGAGGCGGGCGAGGATCTCGAACTTCAATTTTGCATAGACGTTAGCTTCGGCTGGCTCTAGATCAAAGTAAGCCTTCTGGGGTTCGCCGCTTAGGAAGGGTGCGATTAGACCAGCCCACTCAGCTTCTGTCCATCCCTCTCTCTGTGCCGTGCGTTCAAACGTGAGAAGATAGGCTTCCACATCATCCGAGGGTCCCATCTTCTGAAGGTAGTGGCTTGCCCTGGTCATTTTCGGAACTGGGGCTGCCTCTGCCAGTGGAAGGTTACTGATAGTCCCCCTCAGGATCTCGAGTTCCTGCTGTAAGCCCTGAGCGAACCGCTTTTGCTCCTCTCTCAGCAGGCGGTTTGTCTCTTGCTGGTTTGCATTAGTCTCTTGCTGGGCTATTAACAGCTGTCGCTGGGTTTCACTCGCCTGTTGCTGGGCTTCATTCGCGTCTTTCTGGACAGCGACATTGCGTACCAGCGCACTCACCACGTCTTCCATCTTGTTTGGAGAGAGAGAAAAAAAAACCTTCTTTTTTTTTTTTTTTTTTTTTTAAAGTTCTTTAACCCCCAGACCTTTCAGTGTTCTGCCCGCATTCTCCACCATATGTGACAAACGGCTTACTCCGGGGCTCCGCCGTCTGTCCGGGACTGTTAGAACACGGTCTTTTAGGGTAGGTTAAATGATGAGACGTCACGTACTGTTCCTTTAAACAGGCTATGCCTGGTTTATTCAGTCCCAGGCACTGAGACTGCCACAGTTTAAACAGAAAACAAAGCCAAACAAAAAGCTGCTCGTCTGAGCGATAACTTAAACTTAGATGTCCCTGACTCAGAGTTGGAAGTGGCTTGTCCACTTCCACCAACAAAATAAGTACCTTTGCAGTCTTTAGACAAACTAACAGAATGAATGAAGCGATTTGGGAAAGAGGCTTTCTCACCCCTCTGCAGTTCAGCAGCCTTCCAGGCTCTTGGGCGGGGCCCAGAGGAAACAGGAAACAGGTCTTATATACCTGAACTCTAATCAGCATGACAGGTGACAGAAAACAGGCAGCAGACAAACTGTGGAATGGAGTGCCTGTACCACAAGGCTGCCCTGTTCAGCTTAGACAGGACAGAAACTGTTCAGTATCCTTGGAGCCCTGTATATGGAGTTTATTACCAACCCCTGGTTTCTGTCACAATATATATATATATATATATATACAAATACAACTGTATGCTCATCTGCATGTCTTAGGCAGGTCTGCAACCCCGCCTTTCCCCATTATCACCCAGCATACAGCACTTCCACTGCAGCAAGGGATTCTGGGAAATGACATGCAAATGAGCACACAGTGTCACTTTTTGCCTCAAAAACCATTTTTAACATGGTTCCCTATAGTTATATATATATATATATATATATACAAATACAGTGCTTATATTACAGAAAAAAAGTATTACAAGAACATATTACAATAACTGCAGAACAGTTTCTCAAAATAAAAAGGATAACACATCAAATAGAAATGCCTATACAGTACATTACCCAAATGTCATAGGTTTTCTCCCAGAGAGGTCACTGGTGCTGGGAAAATGAGACATAACATTTTTGGTCCCAAATACACCTCTGGTGAAATCTGATTTTTCTCATACATTGCTATTACTTAAATACATTCATTCTCCATGTTGAAACAACATAAGCCCACCCCGTCGTAACTCAGCTGTGAGATTGACAGTTTTACGACAGAGTAATAAACCTCCTACTAAATAATGTTTAACCGAGACACTCAGTAGATACGTGCTCAGAACTTTCCTTAACTAATACTTACACACACGTGAGTCACATCAATAAATTCAGGCGCTCATGGCGGATGCAACAAGATTAAACCGTCTTACCACTAAACCGGAGCTTAACACCATTAATTTTAGCTCTGAGGACTCCTTACTTCCGGCGATACATACCCTCGAAGTAGGTGCCAGTAGCAGCTCTCCTCGGCTGCCAGGGATAAATGTAATGGCCGCTGTTTAAAGATCTCGTGCCCTGGCGGTCAATAGGAAGCTGTGATGTGATTAGTGTGGCTTCCTTTTGGCTCATGTGAAGCGGGAGCTTTAAACTTTAATCCTAGTTTGCTCAGCCGGACCAGCTAACAGCACCTGCTTCGGAGGTAATTATCTCTGGAAGTAGGGGGTCCCTAGATCTGAAATTAACGGGGTTCAGCTCCAGAGACCACCTGCTTCAATGATATATATATATATATATATATATATACAGTGGTCGACAAATCACCAAAAAATCTACGCGCCGAACAAAAAACTCGCCACCTAGTACCAAACGTGTGCTGCTTGGGCCAATAGGAGCTCGCCACGATGTTAAATCCACTCGCCCGGGGCGTGCAAATGTATAGGTTTGTCGAACACTGTATATATATATATGTATAAAAATATTTGCAAAAAAAATTCCAGCTTGGATTGCTCATTTTAAAACTTATTGAAAATGGCATTGAGTTGAAAAAACAAAAATGGTCACTATTATCAAATGCTACAGAACAGATTTATATAAAAAAATATATATCAGATTTCAAATTTGCTACTTTAAGGTACACAGAGGGGGAGAAAAAATGTAAGTTGAAACAACAGGTTAATTGATACATAGGTGCATAAGTGCTCATGATACCCTTCAGTCAATATATTTCCCTTTTTTGTTTCATCTTAAGAAAGGATCTTTGTGGTCTCAATGGTTAACATATAACAATATTTGTAAATGATTTGTGTGTTTGGCCAATACAACGGTATCACAATCAGCAACCATATTTCTACTGATATGCATTCACGGTACATCAATATTATCATAATATCTTTTATTGAAAGCTATTGTGTTTAATAATGCTAGCTCAAGTTTTCATACGGTACTTAGGGTTTAGAGTGTAAAAAAAGGTGATCTGCGCTCAGAAAAAATTGTGATAAAGTGCTAGGTATTTATAACCAAACCTGTGCAAATGTGATTGACAGTGTATACACTCAAAAATTGAGTGCTGTGGTATTAAACAAGTAAATAATAAACCTGTGTTGTATGGAGGTAGGTGCTGCTGTGCTCGTGGGATGGCCCCACAAACCGATAACTAATACAAGAACAAAAAGAGAAACAGCGCAAAAAAAATGCTGTTTCTCTTTTTGTTCTGGTACTTAGGGTTTTTACACAGTAAAATGTATGTCCATGTACTGTATATAGTTCATCTAATGTTAAAAAAAAAGTCATCAAATATAAATACACTTTCTAGAGCATAATGAAAGTGTAACCAATTTACTAAAAAGAGTATTAGTAAATCTGAAAGGCAAATAAAGGAATACATGGAAAAACAGAATGAATGTTGGGAAATTCTTACTTTTAAGCATTTGTATATTACCGAATGTATTTGGGAAACAATGACTAAAGTCCAGAAATTATAGTTTGCTGGTTAAAACAACTGTATTGTATGATTACTTAAACTGCCTTCATATGGCATGTTCATGACCCGTAATAATATATTCCCACACAACAAGTATAACACCCCTGAATCAAATTAATACACAAACATGAACATTTCTATTGAATTGTGACCTACATTTTTCAGCAGCTATCAATGTGTTTCAAACGTGTGAGGCCACCTTCAGACTTATGCATGCATATCAGCAGAATGTCTATTTTTGCTAGTGAGGAAAGGTCTTTTTACCAGGTATTATTAGTATTTTTTTAAATTATTATTTATGTTGCTTCAGTAGATTTTAGCACACACATTAATACAACAGCAATAGTAACTACAATCAGTTTTGTTATTTGTAATCTGTGATATGTACAGTACATTAAATATAAGCTTTACAGAGTCATTGGCAGTCATAGTTCACATACAGTAGGAAATAAGGAAAATGAGTTGGAATCCTAGGGATAGGGAGTGAAGGATGTTACAATCTGTAGACAGATTGCTCCCTACAGCTATTTCAGCCAATGGCGTAGCTATAGCTCGGGCAACCCGGGGGCCAGTGCTCTTGGGTGATCCACTCAAAGCCGCCGCCAGGGGGAAAGAGCCGGGACATTTGACCCAGCCGTCTAGCTAGCCGATTAACTACAGAAGTCAGGGCCTCCTCCCTACTCTCGGCCCGGTAAGAGCCACTTGCCGGCAGGCCCACTCCTCACAGCCTCCAGAATCCCCTCTCTTCCTCATTGGATAAGACTGCAGCAGATAGGGAGGCGCATATGACGTCACTGGGTACGGGAAACTCCATTATTCAGCGCTACGTGAAGAACATGACAGGAGCAGTGTTGGGGGCAGCAGATATAAGCTACCAGCTCTGTTACTCCAGCATCCCTCCTGCTCCTTTCAGGCCCGTCCGCACCCACCTCCTCAACAGCCGCTTGGTCAGCCCTCCACTCCTTAGCTGCTCCCCCACTCCCTGCTCTTCGGCCTCCCAGTCAGACCCCCACCTGCTCCCCATCATCAGGGGACTATTGCAGTGTGCATGTGTGGGGGGTTTATTGTAGAGTGTGGGTGGAAGGAAATGTTATAAAGACTCAACAATTAAATCCATTTGCTACAAGGTTCCCCAGGAAGTAAGCCCCTCTGACCATGCAGGGGTTAAAAAAAAACAGCCTCTGAAGCAGTAATTTTCAACTGGGGTTCCGTGAGCACCCCTCAGGGGTTCCGCTACCACCAGAGAGGGAGAGTTGGGATAACTCCCAGCTGTCCCAGGCACAGCACCGCGGTGGCACCCCCACATAGCAGTGACCCAGAAGCAGCTGGCAGCTCTTTTTCCTCTCCCTACCTCTGTCGTCAACTTCCGGCTGACAGGAGGGAGAGGAAAATCAGTGTGAGAGCCGGCTCCCTTAAAGAGAGTGTCTATATCTGTGTGTCTCTGTGTGCGTGTCTGTGTATCTGTGTGTGTGTGTCTGTGTGAGGGGAAGAGGAGAGAGAGTGTGTGTGTCTTTGTGGGGAGGGGGAGAGAGTGTGTCTTTGTGTGTGTGTGTCTGTATGGTGGAGGGGAGAAAGGGTGTTAGAGGGGGAGAGTGGGTGTGTGTGTGAGAGCAGGAGTCTGTGTAAGTGAGAGGAGGAGAGTGTGTATAGAATAGAGGGGGAGAGTGAGTGTAAGGGAGACAGTGTGGGGGAGGTGGAGCGTAAGGGGGAGAGTAGGGTGGGAGACACGAGAGACGGGGGTGGCAGGGGCGAGAGACGGGGCAAGGGTTGGGTTCCCCAGAATTTCACAATCGAATTCTGGAATCCCCCACCCAAAAAAGGTTTGAAAACCTCTGAGTTTGAAGTGTGAGAGCCTGGGTTAAAAATCAGTGGCAGCTCAGTGTGGGCAAATTAGATGCTCAATTCCTCTGCTGTGAAGATATTTGGTATGTAGATTGTTAACTCTTTGGATCAGGGAGTCTGCCTGTGCTGAATAGGTATTCTGCAGGCTGTAAAGCAGCAGGAAAAGGGAGCACTGTGATAAGGCTCAGAGCAGTAAAGTGTGCACTGCAATAATAAACCTAGATTTGGTTATTAGAACGGAAGATATAGTTCAAAATGGGCATTCTGATGTATTTATTAGGGATTTATTAAGAATTAGCCATTCGAAATAATTTTTTGGCAGGTTGTGCCATTGTGCGACTTGATCTTCAGGATTCATGCAGAACAAAATGTGAACCTGACTGTGACAATACAAGCACATTAAGCACTGTACAGTATCATATTATCTTCTCAACTTTACAAATACTGTATCAGTTATTAATTTAAAGAAGTCATATAAAATCTATATAATCGAATCACACGAGTCTGTTTTCAAATTAAGAAATACTTAAATGATACATTTTCAATATCAACTGTTAAAAGTAGTAAATAAGGATAGAAATGGTTATTTTAGTGTGGGGGGTTATAGTAGTGTGTGTGTGTTTGTGTGTGTTTGTGTGGGTGGTGTGTTTGGGGGAGGTTATTGTGGTGTGTGTGTGTGTGGGGGGGAGTTATTGTAGTGTGTGTGTGTGTGTGGGGGGTTAATGTAGTGTGTACGTGGCGGGGAGGTTATTGTAGTGTGCGTGTAGGTGGTTATTCTAATTTGTGTATTGTGTGTGTGTGGGGGGGTACTGTATTGTAGGGGAGAATTGTATGTGTGCTGGGAAATTGTGTGTGTCGCCTGGAGGAGTCGGGGAGTGGGGGAGAGGGGGAAATGAATGTGAGGACGGGAGGATTGAGGGAGCTGGATTGAGTGGGGAGGGAGGGGGGTTACTGAGTGATAGCAGAGGGGGGGAAGAGTGTGAGAGGAAAAAGGGGGGAGTGAGGGAGGGGTTGAAAGAGGGGGGAGAGAAATACATGAGAAGAGAGGGGTGAATAGAGGAGAGTGAAGATTTGTAAAAGAGGGGGTGGGGGGTTCGTGGGCCTGCCAAAACGCTTGGGGCCCCGATGGAGACTCCAGAATCTACAGAATATGTTCACTCATAATGGGGCCCTGAATATTGTTTTGCCCGGGGGCCCGCACCTGTCTAGCTACGCCACTGACTTCAGCAATTGTACTACAGGTATTTGCATGAAACTTCAGAGAGAGTATGGATGTGATATAAGTAGCGGCAAAGAAGTGAAGAGCTGAGACAGGTCTTGAAACAGTGTTAATATTCCAGTCGTGAAGTATTGTATATATTGTAAGGTGTGATGCAGGAAGTACAGACAGCAGAAGGTTACAGTAGCCTGAATGGTAGAGGGTATGTATCAAAGTATTAGATGCTAAGTAACATTAAAAAGTGCGGATGACAGCAATGTTGGGGCGGAAGAAATAATATCACTTAGCAAGAATGTGAATATAAAAGAAGAATGAAGGAGAGGAGTCAAAAGTAACACAGGAATGGATTGTAGCGTTCGGATTATGATGACAATTCTTTTCCCTATACAGGGACATTAAGTACCAGCAATTGCTTATTACCATGAAAGCCAAAATGCACTTACAAATTATAAATGTTGCTTAGGCTACAGCTTCTGAAAATTAACTTACAACATTTCAATTTAAGTGTGGAGAACAGCTTTCTCTTAGATTATTTAATCATTGCACTAGCTTCTCCTTGTGTTTTCCCTTGTGCGCTTTATAAAAATGAAGGTTGCCCTAAGATAATCAGGGATATTTGTGCACAGGGGCTGTTAGTCCATGATAAGAGGACCTTAGACTCCTATTTGAATTACAATTCATATATGGAGTACAGGCTGTGCAAATTCCATTGCTTGGAAACCCTGGGCAATAAAATCCAGGCAACCAGTACTTGAGTAAACAAATCATAAAGAAAAAGAGCCAGATAGATCTTTACATTTGTGTTCCAGTGTGTTTTAGCCTTTTGAAGAGATGTATGTTAATCAAAGCTACATAACGGTGATCCTTAGCTGGGGAAAATAAATAAAATATGTGTGTGCTGATTCATTTTGAATTCCATTTTTTTTTTACTACTGTGACATTGTTAGACATGTCATGATTTAAGAAAGTAGTAGCACATTAGAGCCCCTAGATCAGGGGAGCGCAATCTTTTCCCCCTGCGCCCCCGTGCCGGCTGTCCTGCTCTTTGTGCGCCCTCCTTCCTCCCATGACCCTGCGACTCGTGTCCGGATGCCGGCTGAACCACGGTAAGTAAGGTATACAGAGGCTTTTGCCAATTCCCCAGCACTTAATTTAAACCCTGCGCCCCCACAGTTAATCTCGCGCCCCCCAGCTTGTGCACCGCTTCTTCAGGAGAAGAAGAAACCTGTTGAGGTGAAATGTGTTTGCTGCCCGAGAGAATCGTTTGCTGCTTGAACATCCGGGAGATCACCACCCGAAAGCACGGAGACGCGAGAAGCCGACGGAGCTGAACCACAGAAGGGAGAACACACTCCAGGTTCCAGTTGTCGGTGTAGATCATTGGATCAAACTGCTTTTATTATTCTAGTACCATGTGAGTGCATTTCAACATTTATCTACAATTATAAAGTGTCACATCAGTCTATACTATTTCCGGTCCTGTATTTACCTTATGAAGGTTCCATCCATGTGTGTTTCCTGAGTATCCTGCCCTGATGCTGTCATTGGGAAATCCCTTAAAGATACCTTTATGTCTAATGAAAATATTTGGAATTTGTGAATACCATCCATTCGGAGATTTGGAAGATCTAAACTTACAACATTTGAAACATATTGCACTCAGATATATGTTTTTTCTTTCATGATTGCGCTCCCCATCAACTTGGAGATCAAAGAAAACTACTACTTGGATTGAGAAAGCAATCCATATTTGGGTTGAAGCTGCATATCCAGTTTGTCTGTATATTTACTTTTCATCACTTTTTTGATTTCACGTGCACATTGATTTTATGCACCGATTAATGATTTATTTTTCACTCACATATATATATATTTATATCTTCACTTGATTAACTCATTTGATTTAAGAATATTTGTATTAATTAAATTAGATAGCGCCACTTGGATAACACTGTTTATTTGCACTACAGGCAGTCCTCATTTTACAACGCTTCGCTTTTCAACGAATGGCTTATCCAACGCTGTGCAATGCATACCTATATTCATTTTTACAACGCCAAAATGGCTTATCCAACGCTCTTACGACGCTTTGCAACATTGTGTATGTGTGTATATATATATATATATACACATTCACATAAACAACGTTGCAAAACGTCGTAAGAGCGTATATATAATATTATACTATATAATATATTATACTATATAATATATTATTTATTATGTTATATTATATATATAATACAGTATATACACTATATAATTTATGTGTGTGCTGCATATCTTATTGCCTGCATAAAATATTTGGTGTATTTTAGTGTTAAAAATGCCTTCAGGAACGGAACCTTTCATTTAAACAGTGTTCCTATGGGAAAGCGTGTTTCGCTTTACAACGTTTCGCTTTACAACGCCATTTTGAGTAACGCATTGTGTCGGATAACCGAGGACTGCCTGTATATGCATAACCTGTAGGAAATGAGGAGACAGCACTCAATTGTAATCCAAGTTATATATATTATTAAACGGCACACACAGTGATGTGGGTCTCGGTGTGTGCTGTTTTATAATATATATAACATGGATTACAACAGAGTGCTATCTCTCTTATCCTCTTCTACTACATTTATATGGGACAAGCACCAACACTCACCTGAACTACCGTGCCAACTGTTGCATTACTGCTATCTATATATATATAGCCCCCTTTCCCCATGTATAAAGGAAACTACCTGTGCTGCCATTACCTGATTGGCAAACAAGAGGCCTGATCCTCCACCACTGGGAGCCTGGGGTGATCACTTTCGCAGCGCCTCCACCTGAGAAGGATCCTATCCTAATAGGATTGCCCCTACCAAGACAATACAGCAGCAAATACACAGAGAGTATGATAAAAGAGTATTTACTGAACACACAACTTAGTGAATAGCCATTCCACACAGTACACACAATATTACACAGAGGAATGTCCCCACAGTATTTGGGGTGCTATGGCACCAGTATCCCTAGTGTCCTTTCCCCAATTTCAGTCCCCATCCAAAAGTGTAGGAAGTAGCGCTACCCCTGAGGACTAGTGGTGCACATGGAATACCTTCCTTGTCTTAGGCCAGACCAGGCCAAACTGCAGCGTGAATCCGTTGACCCGCGACGTGATCCCGTGACGTGATCTCGCTGCTCCTTCCACGAAGACGTCCGCCTCTGAGGGAGCTCCTGTTGGAGTGTGTCCCTTTTAATTGTGTCTTTAAGTGGCCCCATTGGTCTGGTCCGAGACAACAGGCCGCAGACCGCTACATGGCTCTAAAAATGATATAGCAGCACTAGAGCACACTAAAGAGGGTGTCGGGGATCTAGCTGGGGCCTACAGGGGAAATCTGGCCTAGTCCCAGGGCTACTGGCACATGGGACACTACCTTTCTCCTCTGCGTCCTGCTCCCGACTGAGCACGAGGTGCCTAGCATGCCAAATGTATCTTATTCCCCCTGATGGATTCTGGGAGCCTATTGGCTTCTGCACATGGTGATCAGCCCCTAGGGCTGTTGGACCTTTAGCCATGTGCGGAGCCTTTCGCTAATGGCCGCCGCACTCTACATTGCGTATGTGCGAAGACTGGACCTCGCATGCACGAGGACTTTAAGATGGCATCCTCCCAACAGACGGAACCCCGCGGAGCGCCGGAGTACCGGAGCGCTCCATTGGACAACATAATTATCTCTTGCCTAGCCGGGTCCGCCAGTGACTCCTGCGGCACCCGGACTGCTGCAGCCTCCCCCGCAGCAGCCTCCCCCGCAGTAGCCTCCACCTAGCCGGGGACCATGAGGTAGGGGACCTGGCTACATATATATAAAATATATAATATATATATATATACAAATGTAAATACAACTGTATGCTCATCTGCACGTCTTAGGCCGGTCTGCAACCCCGCCTTTCACATTATCACCCAGCACACAGCACTTCCACTGCAGCAAGGGATTCTGGGAAATGACATGCAAATGAGCACACAGTGCCACTTTTTGCTTCAAAAACCATTTTTAACATGGTTCCCTATAGGCTTAAGCTTGCTGCATGGTCACAGCTTTGAGCACAGCCAGGGTTAAGGTGCATACCCAGAAAACCCACCCACAGACAGTTGTTTCGACCTTTATGGGTCTCATCAGTGTGGGGTTGGTAAACTGGGTATGCAGAGAAGCTAAAGGATGGGGTTTACCATACTGAGTTAAGTTATGGTGAGTAAAAAAAGTGACAAAAACCCTCCACAGCAAAGCAAATATGCAAATGTAAATATATATAAGCAACAACTACAAAAAGAGTGCTTGTGCATGTCCTGCACTGATCCCCCAAAGATCTGCAGATCAACATTCTGGGTAAGGATATCTAAATTAATACTTGTGTGCTACAACAGGGGTGCCCAGCTCCAGTCCTTAAGCCCCCCAACAGGTCAGGTTTTCAGAATATCCCAGCTTCAGCACAAGTGACTCAATCAGTGTCTCAGTCAAAGATTGAGCCTCTGATTGAGCCACCTGTGCTGAAGCAGGGACTGATTGAGCCACCTGGGCTGAAGCTGGGATGTCCTGAAAATCTGATTTTTGGGGGAGGCTTGAGGACTAGATTTGTGCACCCCTGTGCTACAGAACCATTATACCTATGGACAAACTAAATGTATTATGGCAAAAAAGATGTGATACAAATATATCCTCATCTTTCATTTCTTATCTATAGATATATTATATGCTACAGTTATTTAATTAATCTCTTTGATGTCAAAAATCTACAAAAGAATTCAAATGAATAGAGTTTTCATTAGGCTTTTAATTTTGTATCTATTGTAACAAGACTTTAGGAACTACAGTATACATTAAACTAACTCCATGCAGTTCGTTTTTGATGGATTACTCCGTCCATTACCATTTGTGCCAAATAGAAGTATTTTCATTAATTGCATACATTTTACACAAATTTCTTAAGTAGGTTGGTTTACAATTGTCCAAACCTAACAATTTATTTAATGTACACTGATTACAGCCCCAAAAATGTAAAAGAATGTAAACATCTATTTATGAAATAATCATATGTTGATTGGGAGTCAAGGCGTGCTAAAGCTTAGCACACTTTAGCAGCAAAATGCATTATATGGAAACTTACTACCTTACTTCCCTTGAGTGCCATCTAATACCTAAATAACTGGAGCAGTTGTATGGGAACAGGACTACACTGTATGCATCACTCACATACTTTATGTACTGTATGTACAATGGGACAAAATGTGTTTATTGAACTACAGTACTATAATTTAGTCTTGTAGTGTTAAACAAACAGAAAATGAATTTCCATGCACCATGAAAAAGCACAGACAAACCACACCCGTCAGTCACTGGCTCGACTCCTGTTCAAAGTTCTCCCCTTACATGTATATACGTGATCCACGTTCCATAAAAAATATTGAGCCAGGAAGGTGGCACACCCTGAATATATTCCACAATTCCAGAGGGGGCTGGTGAATTAATATTAATATGGTGTAAATTTAATTTAATTTCTCAAAGTTGACACCACATGTGTGGAAATCATGCTAATCACTTACGCGATTGTAACCCCCGTTTCCTGGCTATGAATGGTGTCACATCAGATTAGTTCATGAAACATAATTTCTCTGTCTCTCAGCCATATATATGGTGTATGGGTTAGTGCTGGCCGGAATGGGCCATTTGACCACGACCAAACTGCTACTGGCGCCCCGTTGCCACACATGTCGCTGCTGAGACATCTCACTGGCGGCACACCTGGCCGCAAGACACTTCACTGTGTGCGCTTCAACGCTATCTTTAAATGGCAATGTCCGACTACGTGCTTAAGCACCGCCACACGCTCTGTTCGCACCCCACACCACTCAGGAAAGCTAAGTTTAAATGTCATGCATGGGACCCGCTACACGTCCTATACCATTCGCTCTTGTGCAGGACCTTTAAAGTGGTGCGTTAGAGCGGGCTGTGTAGGACGTGTAGCGTACCTGTATGTGACATTTAAACATGGCTGTCGGAGTGGGTAACACGGGAGTTTCTCGAGCAGGCAGCCCGGGAGTGCGCGGAGCTTGTTGGAGTGGACGGAGCTTGTCGGACGGAGCTTGTGACTGCAGGAAATTGTCATTTAAAGATGTCCTAGCTCGAGTGCTGGCTGGATGTGGATGAAAGTGTAGTATTGAATTGGGCATCAGGAGCTTTTATAAAAGAAAAATGTGTTTATTTAACAGACATCCAAAAATAGTTCACATATATTGGCATAGGAGATACCTTGGTGAAACTCATGACAAATAATACTTTCAAGGGATTCATCCTCTAGTAAGCTTCAATCCTAGCCAGAGACTTGATTTGTGTTACCCATTGATAAGGATGAAGTGGAAACAACTTTCAGGGAGACCCCGATGCATTGGAAGCTTCCGGTTGAGCAGATTCAAAGTGAGCAAAGGCTGCAATATAGGCAACTTTATGAGGACAATGAGTTCAGACTGCGGTAGGAGCAACCCTATGAGAGCAGGAGAGTGTTGTATCTTTCTCCCACAATCTTAGGTTAAAATCTTTATAACAACAAACAGTGAGACAACTCATTTAATTTCCTACCACTAACACTTAAATGCTATTTACAGGACTTACAGTGAAGACCCCAGTCAGAACTCCAAAGAACCTATTTCTAGAACAAACAGTGGGGCTATTTAAACCCTCTATACTTCCTATTGTGACATTGCTGGTCACAGGGTAGAAAAGGGAGGGGCGAACCGTGTTAACCCCTTAAGGCAGTTAACCCCTTTTAGAAATAGTGGCCATCCAAGAGGAATGTACATGATGAAAGGCAATTGTGGGCCTGACATGGCATTGTTTTGATGCATTGCCTGCTCCTTTGGAAATAATTGGCAATTGACTTGCACCATAAGATGTCTTCTAAATAGTGATCCTTATGAACTAATGCTGCAAAGACCATGAGTTTTTGAAAATGGAGTGTGCTGTCTCCTTTTTTATATATTCTATAATCATGATAATCAGTTTAATAATAAAATTACCTAATTCTGTCAGAATTAATGTAAATAATATTTAGCAGAGCATGAATGACAAAATATACCCTAGCAGAAAAATATAATTTGTGTTAGAATTTGTTTATAAATGTATGCATTTGCCTTTTGGTCTCTAAATTAAAATCTAATTTTTGTCTTTCCAATAACTACTGCATACATTTTTACTGCATGTGCTGTCTATTAGTTACAGTCCATAGTACATACAGTACAGTAGGTACTGGCACAGTAAAGTAGGTACTGGTACAGTACAGTAGGTAGAGGATGGTAGTACCTTCAAAACAAACCAAGTGGTCCTGAAAGATTGCACTCTTTTTAACCACTGGTTACTCATTAATGGTATAACTTCTGCCTCAATTTTGCTCAGTCCATTTTACACTAATCCCTAAAAGTGTAGATTGTAACAGAAAACCGAAAACTTCTAATATTTCTCTAGCTTGAAGGAGATGCACATGAAAACAATAAAGTTCTGTTTTTACATTTTCATAATTATTGATGTATTATTCATTCACCGTATGGTAATAGAGAGAAAGATGCACAGAGCTGTGTCCAGCAATAATAATAACCTTATTTCATATACTGTAGTGCTTTTATCCAAATTGGGACTCAAAGTAGTTCACAATTACAGTATAGCACACAGTATGTGGCACTTTACATAGACTTTTTACAGACACAGTTGCCGCTCAGATGAGCTTACAATCTGTTTTTTGTGCCTGAGATAAGGAGATAAAGTGATTTGCCCAAAGTCACAAGGAGTTGACATAAGGATTTGACATAGGCTCATCTGATTCAAACTTGATATTGGTGTTTACAGTCTGTGGCTTTACCCACTGAGGGCTGTTATATAGTGCGGCCAGGTGCTATGCCATGCGCGCGCACGGCAGTTATAGATGGCTGAGGTTAGTCAGCCCTTCTAGGCAAGAGCCGCACACGCGCATGGCAGGGAGCGGGTGGCCGACAGACAGTGGGGAAGACAGAGAAAATCATATTTTCGCATCGCTACCGGCGCTGAATGTATGTATATATGTGTGTGTGTGTGTGTGTATATATGTATACATGTGTATGTATGTATATATGTGTGTGTGTGTGTGTGTGTGTGTGTGTGTGTGTGTGTGTGTGTGTGTGTGTGTGTGTGTGTGTGTACCAATGTTTTTTTTTAAATAAATAATAAATTACACATACAAACACACACACAAGCACACAAGCACACAAGCACACAGTACCTTCACAGCTCACAGCATACACCTTCAAAAAGCATGCAGCACATGCACGCGCCTTTGAACAGGCACGCACGCAAGGCCACACACACTCTATAACAGCCCTAAGCCACTCCTTCAGCCCAATGCTAAGGGAATATATCTTTATAAATACATAATTAGAATGTCATGTTTAAAATTGTTATTTTTAAACAATACATTTCAGCCACAGCAGTGGCATTTGCAGCATTTTGGCAAGAAATGGCAAGGGACATGCACGGTTGAGTATTTACTATTAGGAACATTAATAGAAAGAGCTGTTCAAGGAAACAGTTGATGAACATCTGAAAAGCAACAGCAAATATATCATTACTGGGGAGAGATTTCTTTCATTGGATAAGATAGTAGGTGAGGGTGGAACAACAGATGAGGCTTGTCAATAATTTAGTAAAGCCTTTCATAACCTTCCGCATTAGGAGGAAGTGTGTTGCCAGGCAAATGATTGATTTAGACATTGATAGAGAGATGAGTGACAGGCAGTTGTGGTAAATGGACCTCACACTAAGGAAGAACCAGTAACCAGTGGAGTGCCTCTGGCACCAGTACTAGGATTAGTGCTCTTTAAGTAACATTAACTCAGTGTTTCATTTCACTAGTTAGTTCTTGTGTAATACTGTTACAGTATTTAGTTACATTAAAGAGTACTAGAAGGGAAACTGTACATATGACTCCAAGATTAGCAACAGGATTCAATTTACAGGACGGGTGAACAAAATTATGAATTATTTATAATTTAACAATAATTTAGGTAAGGTGAATGAATAGAAGTTGAATGGTCAATTTAAAGTAAATAAATAGTAGATAAATGGTCCAAAAAAAGTTTACATTGAAGCGAAGTCTTTAACATGCATACAGCAAGAATATTAATTGCTATATGCTAGCATGAGCAGAACTAACATTCAAAGTGGTAGTCACAACTACACAGTGAGTAACGCATGACAATCGTTTCGGGTCCAAAGACCCTTTATCAAATGAGTTCTGTGTGGTAGATGGTAGGTTCAATAGAAATAAGGAGAAAGAGTGCTGGGTCCATTAAAGTGGCTTTAAGCAGAGATGATGAAGACCAACGCAATAAATAAAGTAATAGCTGCTTGGGAAATACACAAATGTAGATACAGTACAAACCAGGAAGCAGATGGAGTTTCACATCAGGTAATAAGTGTATCAAGACTGGGAGGGTAATTCATTAAGGTGTGAGAGCATTGATTCAGCACTACTGCACAAAATCTCTCATTGATTTGAATTGGAGATGCAGTGCAGCAGTGCCAAATAAGCCTTGGTGTACCTATTGAATTACCCTCTCACACAAGTGGTCCTTATCTGAAATACATGTATTGGTATCAATTTCTATATATCACACTGCGGTCTCCAAAATACCTGTAGATTTTGGGTGTCCTATGCAAGTAAGGTAATTTTTACTTTTGTTTTCTAATTCCTAATAGCTTTCAATAACCTGTTATCCATCAAAGTTTTGTTTTATACGTATGTCTTAGGTAACTGACAGCATGTGGATTCATTGAAGGTTGATCTTGAATCTCAAGGATTTTGCACAGACAGCAGTTCTTGAAGTTTTAGGTGGAGTTTGTATTATCAGCCTATAAAGCAATTTAATCTGCAGTCATGACATTTGTGCTATGTAAGCTCTCTGAAAAGTTTCTGTTCTTTTCATTTTTCTTTATCAGTCATTCATATTTTTAAATAGAAGGTCACGTAGAACAGTTATGATGCTAATCATTGCTTGTTGGGCAAGGAACTATTTTTTGCATCAGTTACAATGCATTGCAGAGCAGCAAGGAAAGATTTACATTTGTTGAACGGATTGTTGATGCTTCTGTATTTCATGTAATGTCCTTCAGCATTAAAAAGGGGCATAAAACATTACAAAAACAACTCTTAGATGCCATTTTTTAGAATTAAATATGCAGCCTAGTATTCTGCCAGGTAATACAGAAAGAATAGCTAAGGCAAGAGACATGTAACTACAGGCCAGTGAGCCTGATGTCAGTAGTGGGAAAATGAATAGAAACACTGCTGAAAGACAGAATTGTTTAATATCAAAAGCCATACATCTGGCAAGTCCTTTAACATATAAGATCATAGACAGCATACATTTTTTGGGGGGGAAAATCAGTTCAAACAAACCTAATTGATTTTTTTGACTGGTTGAGTAAGGTAATAGAATAGGGTGGAGAAGTAGATATAATTTAGGCTGCGCTTATAGTGCCGGCGACAGCGATGCAACGTCGCGGCAAAACAAATGCAATGCCGCCGTCACGTGCGCTTATAGTAAGGGCGGCGCGACAGAGCGACGGATTGGTCGCGATCGCTGGAAGTTATCTCTATTTGATTTTCCAGCGACGGTTGCATTGATAGCACTATAAGTGTAGCCTTACCTAGATTTTAATAAGGACTTTGACACTGTCCCATATGACAACTGATCAGTGGCGGATTTCCCATTATGCCCGGGCCTAGGGTGGGAAAATTTGGAGGTGGCAAAAATGTCCGCCCCATATACATTTCCTGCGCTCTCGGGTCAATCGGGCCTAATGGGAATTCACTTAGCTGTGGCGGCCGCCTCCTTGCTGCCACCCTCCTTCTCCTTTAGAATCGCAGCGCCAAATGACGCCACGGACGTCACCAACGTGATGTCACACAGCGTCTTATTGCCATGGCAACGCGGTGTCGCGGTGTTAAATGATATCATGGCGTCGCGTTACCATGGCAATGCAATGCATTGGTGACGTCCGCGGCATCATTTGACGCTGTGATTCAGAAGGAGATGGAGGGCGGCTGCACGGAGGCCTAAGGGCACTTAGATTTCCAAACCCGCCGCTGCAACTGATAAACACAATGCAAGGTTTGGGATTAGATTATAACGTTATTGAATGGATAAGAGATTAGTTGAAGAAAATGCGTCAGGGCATTTTAGTAAATGTAGTAGATTCAGAGGAGGAACAGGTGACCAGTGCAGTACTGGGACCAGTGCTGTATCTTTATCAGTGACTTTACAAATGGTCTGTAAGGAAAAGTATGCCTTTTTGCAGATGACAAAAGGATTCATGATTTAGGTAGATTAGAGAAGGGGTGCGCAAAGTTTTTTTAGCTGTGCCCCCCCCCCCACCCCTGTGTCTCGGTCCCTGCACTCGCGCCACCTTCCCGAGTGACCCTGCAGTGTCATTTGATGCTCGTTGTCATGGTAACGTGAGCAGAAGCCGGCTGAATCCCGGTAAGTAGAGTTTGCAGAAGCCTCACGCGGTCCCCTGGCATTTAATTTAAATGCATGGGGGAAGAGCGCGGGGCCTCTGCAACTGCCCCCCCCCCCAGAAAAATCCTGCGCCCCCCAGTTTGTGCACCGCTGGATTAGAGGACTGGCCAAGAGTTGGAAACCTGTAATTTAATGCCAAAAGGTGCCCTATTGTGCACTTGTCACACAAATGCAAAGGCAGAATACAATGTTAATTGCACTATAATGTACAGTAAACAACTATAGAGGAAAGGGATCTGGTAGTCATTATTTCCACTAACTGGTACGAAGGCCAACTCCAACATGGCAAGTGCAAAATGGGAGAGTCGAATGCGTTAATAATATATACACCTTTTGAAAAAGTCATGGAATGACATGTGCTAGCCTAAAAGAGCTTGTTTTAATAGATTAAAGTCAGTAACACGTTGTTTTTTTATTAATTATCAGTAGCCTTAATTAAATCAATACTTGCAGCCAGTCTAGTGAGTATAATGCAAGGAGCAGGTTAAAGCAATAAAGTTGAAGAGAAATCTTGGAGCAGAGATGCATGCTAATGTGATTAAAGTTTATAATAGGGCTGGAGTAGCTGCACAGCTCCTTCTCACAGTTTCTCTAGCCTAAGACTCTTTTAAAATAAGTTTTCATCCATTTATTTGTTAATAAAGTGGTATTTGCAAACAGGCATAAGTGCCACCTTATGTTTCTCAATAAAAGTGAGCTAATTCATTCATAAAACTAGTTTGAACAGTCACCCTCATTTTTTAACAAAAATGACTACATGGGTGATTTATTTTAGTTTAATATATATTTAGTACATGTTGATAAAGGTCAAGTATTTCCTCACATTTTGTTTTAAAGATCTGTGATTTATTTTGTGCCGTTGCGACAGAAATTTTTAAAAGCATACAGATAGCTTAGTGAAAACTGGTAACTTGCGAAAAATGCAGCTCACAACCATCACTGAGGAATATATGGTATTTTAAAAGAATTTGTAGCCTTCTAGTGAATGGGTTCCATCATATCACAAAGAGGATACCGATATACAGTTGAATTGAGTAAAATAACTCGATCAAGTTATCTTTTTAGTCAACTGCATCTCTGTTTTGATATATTGTCTGATCGTACACAGAATTTTTAGTGATCAATGTTACATTTCTACTAATCCCACATCCCAGGGGATGATGCTGCAACACAGCATAGAAATGTGAAGTCTGTTTTGCTTTTCTACTTTGTAGCATTTGTAGCGTAGAGAATGGAATGGATAATTAAGATAAACATATGCATATCACTAATTGCATGTACAGGCATACCCCGCATTAACGTACGCAATGGGACCGGAGCATGTATGTAAAGCGAAAATGTACTTAAAGTGAAGCACTACCTTTTTTCCACTTATTGATGAATGTACTGTACTGCAATTGTCATATACGTGCATAACTGATGTAAATAACACATTTGTAACAGGCTCTATAGTCTCCCCACTTGCGCACAGCTTCGATACAGGTAGGGAGCTGGTATTGCTGTTCAGGATGTGCTGACAGGCGCATGCGTGAACTGCCGTTTGCCTATTGGGCGACATGTACTTACTCGCGAGTGTACTTAAAGTGAGTGTCCTTAAAGCGGGGTATGCCTGTACTGTGTGCCAAAAATTGTGGGTTCTAAAGGTAGTTTTACAAAATGTTGAATTGCAGTTTTTAATGGGATACGGGTACAGGATCAGAAAAAATAGGGATGTGATTCAGCAGATATTAGTTTCCCCCCTAATTAAAGCAGCAATCCCAAACTGCTCAAATTTTTCTTCTTCCCCCTTCATGGGTACAGAAAATAGCCACCAAAACAGCTTTCTATTTAATATATAGACCGGGCGGGTTTCCTGGAGTTGTAAATCAGGCACATTTAGGGGCGTTATGAATGTAGGTATATTTTTATATATGTAATGCGAAAGCAGGGCAGATGCAATGCAGTCTAAAATGTAAACATGGTAACAAAGGAATCTCTGACATGATGACTGCACAATATCTTCACAAGGATTCCAAGAAATGTGTGCAACTGCGAAAAGGTTTTCCAAATACTATTGTGTCACAGGCAGCCGAAAAACCCAATGTCTTATTTTCTTTGGGAATACTACAAAACTTACACATTGTCACCATATTTAATCAAGTTTTGCACCCCCCCCCCCCCCCACAAAAAAACCTATGCATTCAAAAACGTAGCAGTAAAAGTTGGTCTTCCATTTAGATATTTCATATTTGGCAGTTTTCTGCAAAGTCATCATCTGCAAATGTAAAAAATTTGCCATGATCTTGCATCCGTAGTCATGGAGAGTTATTAAATAAACTACGATAGTGTCTCCGTCAGTGGGAGTTTCTGTGCGATTGTGCCCTATTAGCACTATCGCACTTTAATGACTAACCTCCATAGCCTCATTGTTAGAGATCTCTCTTTCAATTTATTACCATGCAAAGTAACACTCAAAAGCAATATTAACTTAACTGTTAACAGTTTATGATAATTGACCCTGTAAGCCCCTATTTACAGTACTGTATAATGCTGCAAACGTGTTACTACCTCATAATATTAAAGGAACACTTCAGGTGTCACTATAGGTTTTTAAATAGTTTTGAAGCAGGGGGTCTCCGGAGCTGAACTGCATTGATTTTAGCTGCGGAGACCCCCTACTTTCAGAGATACTTACCTCTGTAGGTGCTGCCAGTATCTTTGTGCAGTTTTAAAGCTCCTGGTCACGTGGGCCAATAGGAAGTCACAAGGAATGACGTTGCAGCTTCCTATTGGCCCACGGGATGCAGGACTTTAAACCACCATATTATAAGCCCAGCTATGGCTGCTACCGACACCCCCTACGAAGGTAAGTATCTCAAGAAGCAGCGGGTCCTCCGTGTTCAAATCAACACGGTTCAGCTTTAGAGACCCCATGTTTCAAATCTACAAAAAAAAAAAAAGCATAGTGTCGCCTGGAGTACCTCTTTAAAACAGGAATCCTTCCCAAAATGGATATTGATTGTTTTACATAATTGGAACTGGGGAGTCCCTCAGAACTGATCCATGTTTTTGTCCCGCAATGCTTGTAGTTTTCAGCACTGGTACACTAACATTTAAGAGTTTGATGCTTTGGATCTTCTTTTTTGTATGTGTGTGTGTTCACTGTGTGCAAGTAATAAACAGGCCCAATGCTGCATGTTAAATATTTTGCAAAAGTAAAATTACAACTAAACTGCAATGCAACATAGCTTCAGTGCACTGCCATACACTTTCTTTTTTAACTACTTCTGTGGTCAGTGCTGTTACTTTTTTAACACCTCGCTGTATGAATACCATCCAAGGAAGGATGGAGAGAAAAAGTTATCTGCACAAACGCTCCGCAACTGTCTTCATACAGGCTGCCTATAGAGAGATTAAAACTCATTGGCTTAATCGCCGGTTATAAGCAACCTGTGTTGTTCAGTTAGTTTGGAGGATTCAGCGGCAAAGGAAGAAGTATGGACATTTGAAGCAATGTGTAATTGCACTCCAGTCGTTCTACTGTGCCCATATATTCTGAAACAGGTTCCTTAACACAAAAGGAACATCTATAAAGATTCAGTCTGTGACTAGAAAGAGACAGAAATGTGTCTGCTATAAACCCTGAGAAAGGCGTCACTGGTTATTCAGCGGTCCTTCCATCTGAATAAATGTATGCATCAAGAAAGAGAGGCCCAAGCCTACAAGTCTGCTGACTACAAAGCAGAGATGCCACAGGGTACAGTCAGAGTTGATGAGAACTTCAACAAGGTTGGGGTGCTAGATATTAAAGGAGCTGAGCCAGACACATATTGTCACGCTAGTGACAGGGAAGAGGAGATCGCACGACACGTAGAAGTCACCAAGCGAGTGAAAGAAGAGTTGGTAAAATGGAATGTTGAGCTGGAGCGAGAAGTCCCACGCAGGGTTGAGGAAGCTAAACACATCAGGGTAAAGTGACGAAGTTCAACACTGGCCTTGAACAGTTTCAAGACTCACCACTCTTTGCCCCGACATTAAAGCAAAGACAATGGGTTCGCCGGAAGCCTAGGAAACAGTGCAAGAGTGTGAAAGACACAGACAGAATTAAAGCATAGTTCAAGGACTTACTTGACTGGAAGTCAAAGAAAAAAAAAGAGGAGAATAAATTGAAGGTGGAACTCTCTGGCAAGGACAAGGAGATTGATGTGTTTGGAGAACTGTCGCCCCAAAACAGCAGATGCAATGTCTAATGGCGACTATGGGTCTTCGCATCTCCAGAAAAGAATTGCCGTAAGGAGCCCAGATTGGGGACATCGCCTGAACATGGGGTACACTGATAGTAGTACATGGTAGCTCCCCCCAGCAGGTCTGTCTATGTTAGAGAGAGCATGCAGTATGCATGCGCTCCAGCAAACAGGAGGTTAAACTCCTAGCTAGGCAAGCAGCTAGGGTGTCAGTTATGTGCCGATAGCAAGGGCTTTAATAAACAATCAGCAGCCTGGCAGAGCTGAGTTTTATCCCCAACCAGCGAGGACGCCTGAGAGGGTCACAGAGAGATACTTCTGGTGTGGTTGCTTACAGAGGTAGAAGGGCTAAGTATTGGTTAAGGGTCTATAGTTGAGGAACAGACAAATCTATTAGTTAGTGCTCCAGAGTGAGCTAGGTATTCTGTTTCTGTTCTGTTTTGTTCTTATTTTTTTTTTTAAAACCTGATAAGCGAGCCCTACGTTTCCTGCCTTAATGTGAGAGAATAGACCCTACAAAGTGAATGAGTTGTCACAATACATACAATATTGCTAAAGCTATGTTATTCTCTTGACATCTTTTCTTTGTTATGTTGCCTTTGTTTTGCCTCAATGCTGCATAATAACAATTAAGAACAGATTTTTTTTTACATTTTGCCTTTCTATATGATGCCTCTTACATCTGTGATACCATTAGTTTTTACTTTAAGATAAATCTTCCTGTGTGTATAAACCAGATTTATTTTTTATTTGACTGTGATTAACTACATCAGCATCCATGAAAAATACAGTATGGTTGTTCCTAGTTCTATAAGTCTGTCAGTGATTCAAGTTGTTTTTTTTTTTTTTTTTCACGATATATTCATTTCACAGTAAATCATCTCAGTTGACTTTTGCCTGACCAAATCCAATCAAAGTCTTGGCACATATCCCCTCTTTCTAGAGTCATACATATAAAGTCCAAGGTTAAATCAGTTTCAGCAACCTTACATGTTGATTCACTGTAGAGACAGTAATGCGACTATACTAGTAGGGAAAAATGAATTCTCTTCCATGTACACTTTATTCACAGTGACTATTGCTATCTGATTCATACTGTAGCTACAGAAAGCTAAAACCTCAAAGACCCTGTGCCTACTATCCTTCTGGGCAGATGTGAGCTTTAACAGTAGGTCAAAAATGCAGTTCCCTATGCATCTTTTTTGACCTTCTTACAAATCACAAATCCGTGTATTGTTAGAACAGCATATACCTTTTTAAGCTTTGTTCCCACATTTGTTTGATGTCAGTGGGAAAATAATCCATGTAGAACTTCCATGTAGTCAGTAAAACATACTGTACAAATTCAAAGTTAATTTCTCTTTCTAGCTACACAATGTATTGCTACAATAATTGTAGTTGTAGTATTTTCAATGCATTTTTGCTTCAAAACAAATAATAAAAATGCTTATAGCTTAAGGCAATAGAATTTCAAGTCATTGATGTTTGTCACAACAAACTGTATAAACAGTGGAATACATATTACATTTGGTTCTGTTTCCCAACTACCAATAATATACATTTGTGAATAACCTAATGCCAGGTAACACTGTAAACATGATATTGGATTTACAACTTTCTAATTAAAAATAAATACATCTGACCTGCGATCCATATTTAACACATTTGTTTACCTATTATAACATTCAAACAGATTGTTTATGCAAATTAATACACCCTAAAAATGTGAGTGCTTCAGTATGCTAGGAATATAGATCTTGTGCTGTAGCATTGATGGGGTTGATTAAAAAGTATTGTGAATATTTTGAGCTTAAAGCAGCATTACCTTCAAAATCCTATATTATTATTATTATTATTATTATTATTATTATTATTATTATTATCCTTTATTTGTAAAGCACCAACATATTCAGGAGCACAGTACACTGGGAGATACAGAGTGACCTCAATTACCTAAACTGAATGACATACAAATAAGGACAGACAAGCACAAACAGATACAGAAGGTAATCAGGGCCCTGCTCTTGAGAGCTTACAGTCTAAAGGGGTAGCGGGCATATTGAAACCAAAGGTAACGTGGCTGCTCCTTGAGGGGGAGAGGGAGTATGCCTCTGGTTAGCGTATGGTCCAGCCACACCGCTGCATCCATTAAGGTTAGGGGGTGTTATATAGCATGGAGTTTGGTATGTTTTTTTTTTTTTAATACAGCGGTGGTGTTGTTCATGAGAACACTTACTGCATTTTTAAATGTATTTATTTTGACTATTTTTGACTATGATTCCTGAGGCATTAGGCTTCCTTGGGTTGTTATACAGTAGAAGCCATGGAAGCACTTCCTCTTTGAAATAGCCAGCCATATTGCATGCCCTGGGAAGCAGGATCTTTGCTGATTGATCACGGAGAACTGATCAATCAGCAGCTTAGATAATTGCATTGCCGCAAATGTAAGGAACTGCTACATTTATTAAAAAGAAAAGGCAAGAGGCAATGCCCCTTTTAGTCTCCCAGTGTTCATTTTGTACTTACTGACATATTTCCCTCCACTTGCATTGGTGATTGCTTTAGGAAGTGTCCATTGGAGAATTCAAGGAGTTGCGATGTGATACAGATGTCTTAATGGAATGCCTTAATTTTTCTCATATTTTCTAGTATCAAAACTATGCAGACCTATGAGACCCTTCTGGTTAAATTTTTAGCATTTGATGGAGTAAACTTGATTAGCAAGTTTCATACATTTGGCAAATTTAACTGGGTATGCACTGAATGCCACTTACAAGAGCAGTCCTCACAGCTATGCATTAAAAAAGAAAAAGGGCTTGAAGCAAAGGTCTCTGGAGCTGAATCAACACTGCTTCCTGAGATACATACCTCAATATAGGGTGCCGGTAGGAGCTATGGCTGGGTTCACAATATGGCCGTTTAAAATACCTGCTTCACGCGAGCCAATAGGAAGCCGTGTTGTCATCCTTTGTGGCCTCATATTATCCAACGTGACTGGAAAATGTAAATTGAAGAGAGATACTGGAACTCTCGACAGAGGTACATATCTCAGGAATCGTGGTCCCTGGAACTGAAATCAACGTGATTCAGCTCCGGAGACCCCCCTGTTTCAAACTTATAAATAATATTGGGCAATACTTGAACAATCATGTGATGTAAACATGTATGTATGATGTATTGTCAGCATATGCAAGAATGAAATAGAATAACAATGTTTCATTCTTTTGTTTTAATCTTTGCATCCAGAGGTAAATGCCACTTAAGATCTATCAGCTTCAATTGGCACCTAAATGGGAAAGAATATACATAATAAGTGCTTTTGACGATTATATTCCTTTACAAACATTTCAGTTAAAATATATTTGTTATGCGAGGCACATTTTTTTGGGTGCAAATGAGTGTCATTTGCTATTTTTTGTTTCATTAAAAATGAAAGTATATACTGTTATTTTCACAGAATACTTTAGGAAATTACATAATTTACCGGTAATTTGGGAAAAAAAATAATGATGTATTGTGAGCTTTTGCTAAAATATTTGCAAAAATACGAAATCGAGGAAAGAATTGCTAAGCATTTGTGATACAATTTTGAAGACATTCTCACAACTCTATTTCTTATGCCCTCAGTATTTGATAAGACTGCAGTATTACAACCCTTCCTCTTAAAAGTGGGTTGGCTTCTGTTTGGATAGCATTAAAGAGCACAAAGTGTAGCATCTGCAATTTATTGGTGGGTGATGTTGTATATTGTTTGTTGGGCCTTTCTCTTAGAATACGATGCATTGGGGGTTTGGTAGTGGATATTCACAGTACGTTTTGATTTACAATATATTGCTCATTTGGGTTCTGGTCCTCTGTCTGGCAAGCATATGAAAAGTTTGGTTTGCAAATAATCTAGTGCTTTTTTCTAATTTGCAGGTCCAGGCAGGATAAGCTGTCTCCAGCATAAATCATGATTATGAAAATTATAGTGTAGCAGGTGTCTGGATGTGAGGCTTGTTTAACCTATGAGTTGTTGGTTCAAATTCCCTATAGCATTTCTCCTTCTTAGAAAGAAACTTTTAAAAATAGGTTAGACAATTATAATAAAATTGTTTATTGCAGTGAAACTTTTTATATGAAAACACTATTATTAGTTGTTTGTCTACTCTAGATATAAGAAAGAGAATAGGCAAAAATTACCTTTGCCTATTCTGTATGTTTACTTTCCATTTTTATTTTTATTTTGCGCTGACATTCTATGTTAGAGACAGAGTACATTATTTATTTTCACAACAGATGAAACACAAAGGTAAAGTAGCAAAACATGTGAAATCTTATGGTTTTTTTTAAAATAAATCAGTTCTGTAGTATTAAATAATTCTTACTGTATTTTTTTTAATCTATTATTATTATTATTATTATTATTATTCAACTCGTATTGCCATTTTTAATGGGTTTTAAAGCATCCTATAATTTCTCTAGCAGATTTTAACCCACCTCCCAAGCAGTGCAAGATCATTACAACACTTTGCTGTTTGATAATTTGTTGCTTATATTCCCAGCAGTTTGAGCTGCAAACTGTAATAATAGATAATGTTACCTTAGTAATATAACAATACCTTGTAGCTGCTGAGTTACACTGACTGAAGCAGCTCTTAGGCCTAGTTTATAGTAGGTGACCAAGTGACGTTAGCCGTCGCCATCCTACAGCGATTCCTGCACTCTGATGCAGGAGACCAGAGATCGCGACCGGGGGGCATGGTGGAAGCGTGGCTGTTAGCGGTTCGCCCTCATTTGCTGAACCGTTCACGTGCCACTGACATCACGCGGAGATCGTTGTTGAAGTCAAAATATCTGACTTCCAGCGATTGCGACTGCATGATGTCACCCATCCCCATTGCGACCTTTATGGGAACCCGCGACGGAGGGCATGTATTTGCTACGGCGCTGCGCAACGACGCAGCCGCCGTAGCAAGTACTATAAACTCGGCCTTATATTAGTCACACAATCAGGATTTTGACAGATTTATAACAGGAGCACTAAACAATTACCAGTTTAAGTAAGAATGTAGAATTATACATTGTCACATGTTCACGTATACAAATAAGTAGAAAAAAAGAGGGTATGGGGGGGATGTACGTACTTTTGCTGCTTAAGGCAGCGTCCATGCCACAGGCGCGCGTGCACGCGATGGAGCGCTCACATATAGCTGGGGCGATTCTTGTCCTGTAGGTAGACGCGACGGGGAGGTGTTTCGGGGGGCGTGGCCTTGACGTCACGGAGCTGGTTCACCCTCATTGGGCAAACCGCTCACATAACCTGGCCGTCGCACGACATAAACAAAAAAGTTTGTCTCGCAACACATCGCTCTTCCCCACACTCACGTGCACGCGCAGTATGGACGCTACAATTCACTTACATTGTTTTGATCGTCCGCGCGATCGCGGTAAGCATGGACGCGGCCTTAAACATGTCTGCAGCTAAAATAACATCTGAAATTAAAAGACTAGACTAGCTGATAAAAAAAACACATGACCTCCACTGTAAATGGCTATTATAAACAAATGCAATTGAAAATTCTATCTTATCATGATAATTACTACAACTATCACTCCCACGATATATTATTTGTATCAAAGGTTCTCATTAACCCTTTCTCTGGCAGTGGGCCAACAATAACCACACACAGGAAGGAATCTAAAGTTTCGTCTTATGTATACAAAGTTTCATTGATCCATTAAGTACACTATGCACTCAAACTGAAATGTATTTGAAAAATCCTGAATGTCAGTGTATTGCATGCACTTTACTTTGCAGTTGTCTCTGAAGGGAAGGACTGTTGCGTACAGTAGCTGAGTGATCTTTTTTTATTTAATTTTCACAGGTGGGATTTTGTGCTGAAATTGAAATGCTGCTTTGGTTTGATAAATTACACTTGGAAGGGATCTCTGTCTGTGCATGAAATGTTAAAACACCTGTTCCAAGCAATAACTGTTGGGTATAAGGGCAGAATAAGTAATGACAATTTACATTTTAATTAGCCTTTCAGAAAAGCTTGAAGTTTAAACAGTGAATTTCATTTCTATAAAGCATCAGCTAAACCATTCTTTCACATGGCAATCACGGCCCTTACATGTAAGAAAACAAACAGCTCTCATGTCAATTTTTCAGATGTAGTATATACACATGGGTGGCAATTACTGTGTGCTTGAAATTTGTGAACAAAAAGTACAGTTACTGTAATATAGTTAATATAATACATGTACTTATCTGGGAAAAGGAAGTGTGCGTTTGGATTGGGCAGCTGTATTGCAACTTTGAAGAAAAAACCTGTGAAATTCCTTTATTCGAAACAATTTATTGACAAATATTGAACAATTTATATCTAGAAACATGACTAAAAAATGAATAGTCCTATCCTTATTACTGATTGTAATCTCATAAAAGTGACAGCCTGGCCCCTTTGAGTAGAGTGTGATAAGCAGTAGAGATGAGTGAATTCTTTTTGTGGATTTGGATCTGCCGCGGATCCTTTAGTCCACGGATTTCCACGAATCAGTCTCCAAAAGGGGGATTCATCTTTGCGGGATTTTTATTATCACTGACAATCCACATGGCGGATTCCGCAATCTATTGGCGGATTTTAAAGAATCCAATCGTGGCATCCGGAATTTTTTCAAATCTGCCAATAGATTGAATTCATAAACATCTGTATGGATTGTATCCAATGGTGGTTTGGGATGAATCCGCATGGATTGAAATTGAAACAATCAGTCAATGGATTTTACACCGCGGAATGGAATTTTGAATGGAAAGGTCAGGAAACAGATCTTTACACATTTGCCCATGGTTTCACTTCTATCTATTGGGTAGATCCTAATATGTGTCTCTCTGGCTCTAACTCTAACCCATTTGATATTACTTGTGGACCCAGCAAGGTTCTGTTCTGGGGCCCCTACTCTTTTTAGTCTTCATTAATGATCTACCTACAGCTTGTAAGGCCACTTCAATGCACATGTATGCAAGTGACACAATCTTATATGCACACAGCCCTAGCCTCTCTGACCCATGTATTTCAATCTGATTTTTCAAGACTTGAATACCGGATTTACCAAAACAAACTCTTTAAACGCTGAAAAACTGTAATTATGGTATTTGGAACTATGGCCAGATTTTGACAGCTATCAATGACAGAGCTTGAGATCAGAACCAACTTTAATACTATTCTAGGCCCGGTCCGTAGTTTTAAATATCTGGGCATATGGCTTGACTGCCATTTAACATTTGAGTTGCATATTAATACTCTGACTTTCAAAACCTATACCAAATTAGGTGTACTTAATAGGAACAAAGCCTGCCATTCAGAAAGCACATCACACAGCAGATGCTAATGCCAATTATAGACTATGGGGACATCATATATGTTACAGCACCCCAAATTCACTGTAGCAAACTAGACACCCTCTACAACTCAATATGCTTGTTTGTCCTACACTATAACTACTACACACACCACGGTGAAATGCTCCAAGAACTAGATTGTCTTTCTCATGAATCCAGATGAAAAAAATGTTTTTCCTGTCGTGCCTTCAAAACCTTTCTGGACAGCTACCATGCTATCTGAACAAGATCCTCACTCCTAGCACACCCAGCAATTATCAGCTGAGAAATGACTCCAAAAGATTCAACAAATAATCTGGTCACTCCTTCTGTTACCATGCACCGCACGACTGGAACAACCAACCTGAGACTCTCAAAGCCACCTCCATTTTAAGTTCTTTCAAGACTTCATCTGTCTCACATTTTATTCTTGTCTGCAACTGTTAGATATGCCCATAACATATATATAGTCCCTAACTGTCCATGAAATGTCTGTAAATATAATGTATAACAATGTTCTGTCATTGTAAACCTGTATCTAGGTTATACTTGAAAACAAGAGCTAAATTTAAATGTATTATTTCCTGGTAAAACGTATTATAAATAAATACCTACTGTAGGTTATCAGTTCTTGGAATTTCACAAGCTTAAGTAAATGATACAGGTAAGCAGAAAGTGAGGTGTTGTGGATGTGCTTCACAAATACATGAGAGCGAGAATGACTAATAGAGAGGGAGAGATGCTAGTAAGACTGAGAGAGAAACTGTCAAAGATGGAGGCATAATTGCCAACTCTTCATACAGATGTAGCTAACTTAACTGTCTTTGATGCGGAACTGGAGTGTTAACGCTATGGGGTGTCCCATTCAAAAGCACTGACCTGACTTAACACTACTGCAGCACACACTGACCCCGGCACCGCAGCGTTTCACGTTTGTGGTGGCGCCACCAGAGACAGCAAATCTAGCTACATCTGTATTTAAGATTTAATATCCCTACACTGTAAAATGTAGCATTTGTCTTCACAACATCAATGATTTCTTAGAGCAACAATACACTTCTACCAACAGATAATTCCTGGGCTCTACCCAGTTGGGGTTTACGCAATCGGAGACTTTCACTAGACCTTGGACTTAGGTGTACTGTCTTTATTTGAGATAATGGGGACCGATATCCCTAAAATACTCAATTCTCACTGGTCTCCTTCTGTCCACTTGATCTTCCGATTGCATGTCTGTTCTTCTGGATACTTGTCCTTATTACCTCATGTAGTACTATGGCTGTTCCTGTCCCTAGTTTACCTCCCAAGATTTTAGAAATCCCCCTAGAACTTTCAGAACCAACTTACCTCCTCCTCTACTGGGGACTGCGGTTTTATACAAAAACAGATTTATCGGGCCGCTCACCATTAATATAGTCCTAATAGTTAGTGAAAAGCAGGTACAAGAAGGAGGGTAATAGCTATACAAGACGGATCCAAGTAAGATTCCCCAAATAACTGCACTCAGTGCTAGGAAGTAAATATATAGCACTGCAGTGGTCCACCAGATAGTATATCTGTAAGTCAGTCAAGTGACCAGTAGAATCAGAATAGTTAAGACCAAAAATAATAAAGTTTTAATACATCAAAATATAATAACACAGTGAAAGAAACTACATACAGTGTATAATAAAATATATAAAATGTCCCTGTAGTGGAGTAGAGTGTAGATGGAATGCTGGGGTATTAGGTATCTATCTATTATCACATAGAAGTAAGGGTTAATACCCATTGTGTGTGATAGACCTTAGTGAGTCTACTCTGACATCTGAATTGGTATCAAGTCCAAAATGTTCTAATAGAGTCAGATTGGACTAAAGCTCAATGTGGTGTACTTCTAGGAATAAAGGTAGAAATGCTGCAGTAATTAAAGGCTGACCCCCTGTCACAACATATGTAGTACCATCAATGCTAGTGTGTACAAAGAGGTAGCAAGGGTGTAAGGTATATTGCCAAAGTTTCTGGCTCTAGGGTATATGTTATGAATATGTCAAGACATCAATGCTGTAGCTCAATGTGCAAAGAGGACGCAGAGGTGTTAAGTATATTGCCAAAGTATATATCTTGTATGAAGATGGATAATATGTGTAAATATTTTGAACAGAAAAGTATCACAAAGTCGCTGTAGTTTGAGAGCGCTCCAAACCAGGAACACATAAATATATTAATCTCAAACATTGTGATGGCGGCTAGATTTACTGTCACCCTACATTGGAAGAAACCTTCAATGGGATATATTAAAAACAAAATATGGTCCATTCTCCAAATGAAAAGAATTACAATTTTTTTTTAAACGTATCCTCCTCCAAGTTCCAGAGGGTGTGTAGCCGTGATTAATACAGTATATATCATAGTATCTGAGGCTAGGCTGCCCAAATACTGGGCGATTCAATGGTCCTGTTTTAAACCCAATGGAGCAACAGCGGCCCGCTCACGCCATCTATCACCCACAAAGGGCAGCTGACGGCCACTGACTAAACCATAGGTTCCTAGAATCAAAAGCCATCAGCAGTCCTTGGGCTCTTATACCGCCCTGGAGTAGCGTGTACCAGATGCTGCTGCACCTGTATTCACCTGAACTATTAATATGCACCTATTATATTGCATATTTCTACTAATTTACAACTGTATCATTGATCTGAGTTGAGAAGTCCAGGACTACACTCCCCCCTTTTATTTTCTCCTTTAATTTCCTCCTGCCACACTTTTTTTTTTATTTTGTGTTGTATGGATACAGAATCTGTGTATAAAGAAGTTTTTTGTTTTTTTACGGAAACTTTGTATCAACAATGAAACAATTCATCACACAAGAGATGAGGTAGACATTGTAAAACACTGAGTTGCTATAGATGCATTAAAATGTAGACTATATATATATATATACCGTATTTCCTCGATTCTAAGACGCACTTTTTTTCCCAATTTCACATCTCTGAAATAGGGGTGCGTTTTAGAATCGATGTACTATAAAAAAAAAAAACCTGCTTGGGGGCGCTGCAGACGGAGGGCGTGCAGCTTTCAGCGTTTTACCAAAAAGCGCGGTAGCCAGCTGCTTGAACCACGGCCCCCCGCCTGCTCTCCCCCTTGTCTCAGTTGGTTGCTTGAAGTGCTGGACCCCCCTCTGCGACCCACAGCAGTGCGGCTGTAGCGGCACCACGAGCTGACCGCCCCTGACTGCTACTCACAGCTTCCAGCCCCACGAGCCCTCTGCTACTCACAGCTTCCAGCCCTCTGCTACTCACAGCTGTGACTGCCAGTCCCATGAGCCCTCTGCTACTCGCAGCTTCCAGCCCTCCGCTACTCACAGCTGTGACTGCCAGCCCCACGAGCCCTCCGCTACTCACAGCTTCCAGCCCTCCGCTACTCACAGCTGTGACTGCCAGCCCCACGAGCCCTCCGCTACTCACAGCTTCCAGCCCTTCGCTACTCACAGCTTCCAGCCCTCTGCTACTCACAGCTGTGACTGCCAGTCCCACGAGCCCTCTGCTACTCGCAGCTTCCAGCCCTCCGCTACTCACAGCTGTGACTGCCAGCCCCACGAGCCCTCCGCTACTCACAGCTTCCAGCCCTCCGCTACTCACAGCTGTGACTGCCAGCCCCACGAGCCCTCCGCTACTCACAGCTTCCAGCCCTCCGCTACTCACAGCTGTGACTGCCAGCCCCACGAGCCCTCCGCTACTCACAGCTTCCAGCCCTCCGCTACTCACAGCTGTGACTGCCAGCCCCACGAGCCCTCCGCTACTCACAGCTTCCAGCCCTCCGCTACTCACAGCTGTGACTGCCAGCCCCACGAGCCCTCCGCTACTCACAGCTTCCAGCCCTCCGCTACTCACAGCTGTGACTGCCAGCCCCACGAGCCCTCCGCTACTCACAGCCTCCAGCCCTCCGCTACTCACAGCTGTGACTGCCAGCCCCACGAGCCCTCCGCTACTCACAGCTTCCAGCCCTCCGCTACTCACAGCTGTGACTGCCAGTCCCACGAGCCCTCCACTACTCACAGCTTCCAGCCCTCCGCTACTCACAGCTTCCAGCCCTCTGCTACTCACAGCTGTGACTGCCAGTCCCATGAGCCCTCTGCTACTCAAAGCTTCCAGCCCCCCTCTGCTACTCACAGCTTCCTGCCCCATGAACCCTCCCCCCCCCTCTGCTACTCACAGCTTCCTGCCCCATGAACCCTCCGCCCCTCTCTGCTACTCACAGCTTCCAGCCCCCCTCCCCTCTGCTACTCACAGCTTCCTGCCCCATGAACCATCCACTCCCCCCCCCCTCCCCTCTGCTACTCACAGCTTCCAGCCCCACGAGCCCTCCGACCCCTCCCTTGTCTCTGTCATTCTGTGTGTGTATGTGTCTCTCTCTGTGTGATTCTCTGTCACTCTGTGTGTGTATGTGTCTGTGTGTGTGTGTGTGTGTGTGTGTGTCACTCTGTGTGTGTATGTGTCTCTCTGTGTGATTCTCTGTCACTCTGTGTGTGTGTATGTGTCTCTCTGTGTGATTCTCTGTCACTGTGTGTGTATGTGTCTCTCTCTGTGTGTCTGTCACTCTGTGTGTGTGTTTGTGTATGTGTCTCTGTGTGTGTGTGTCTCTGTCACTCTGTGTGTGTGTATGTGTCTCTCTCTGTGTGACTCTGTGTGTGTTTGTGTATGTGTGTGTCTCTGTCACTCTGTGTTTGTGTATGTGTCTCTGTGTGTGTCCCCCTCCCCTTCACTGTCTCCCTGCCCCCTCCCCACCACTGTCTCCCTCCCCCCTCCCCTCCACTGTCTCCCTCCCCCCTCTCCTCCACTGTCTCCCTCCCCTCCACTGTCTCCCTCCCCCCCCGTCTCCCTCCCCCCCCGTCTCCCTCCCCCCCCCGTCTCCCTCCCCCCCGTCTCCCTCCCCCCTCCCCTTCACTGTCTCCCTCCCCCCCTCCCCTTCACTGTCTCCCTCCCCCCCTCTCCTCCACTGTCTCCCTCTCCCCTCCCCTCCACTGTCTCCCTCCCCCCCCTCCCCTCCACTGTCTCCCTCCCCCCCTCCCCTCCACTGTCTCCCTCCCCCCCTCCCCTCCACTGTCTCCCTCCCCCCCTCCCCTCCACTGTCTCCCTCCCCCCTCCCCTCCACTGTCTCCCTCCCCCCTCCACTGTCTCCCTCCCCCTCCCCTCCACTGTCTCCCTCCCCCCTCCCCTCCACTGTCTCCCTCCCCCCTCCCCTGTCTCCCTCCCCCCCTCCCCTCCACTGTCTCACTCCCCCCCTCCCCTCCACTGTCTCCCTCCCCCCCTCCCCTGTCTCCCTCCCCCCCTCCCCTCCACTGTCTCCCTCCCCCCCTCCCCTCCACTGTCTCCCTCCCCCCCTCCCCTCCACTGTCTCCCTCCCCCCCTCCCCTCCACTGTCTCCCTCCCCCCTCCCCTTCACTGTCTCCCTCCCCTCCACTGTCTCCCTCCCCTCCTCCCCTCCACTGTCTCCCTCCCCTCCTCCCCTCCACTGTCTCCCTCCCCTCCACTGTCTCCCTTCTCCCCCATCCCCTTCTCCCCCATCCCCTTCTCCCCATCCCCTTCTACCCCATCCCCTTCTACCCCCATCCCTCCATTCCCTCCTTTCTCCCCCCCTTCCCTCCTTTCTCCCCCCCCTTCCCTCCTTTCTCTCCCCCCCTTCCCTCCTTTCTCTCCCCCCTTCCCTCCTTTCTCTCCCCCCCCTTCCCTCCTTTCTCTCCCCCCCCTTCCCTCCTTTCTCTCCCCCCCTTCCCTCCTTTCTCTGCTCATCCGATACTGTCTCTCTCTCTCTCCCCATTCTGTGTCTGCCTCTCTCTAGTGCAGATAAATGTATGCTACTGTTTGCTTTAAAAAAAAAAAAAATCTGCACTTTTAATATATTGGGGGTTTTTTTTCCACATTTTTTTTTATTAAATCAAGGGTGCGTCTTAGAATCGATGGCGTCTTAGAATCGAGGAAATAGGGTATATATATATGCCAATCTGTTCTGCCAAAACTGAAAAGTGACTTTCTTTCCACCTGTCACTTGAAACCCCTTACATACCTTCGCTACATCGATGACATCCTCCTGATTTGGACCTCTGGCGAACAGGACCTCCTACAGTTCTATGACAAATTCAATACGTTCCACCCGACCATAAACCTCAAACTCACCCATTCCCCGGATGAAGTACATTTCCTAGACACCACCATTACTATAAAGAACAACCAACTACAGACTTCTGTATACCGCAAACCTACAGACAGAGCCAGCTATTTGAGGGACAACAGCTTCCACCCGACACACACCAAACATGCAATCATCTACAGTCAAGCCATACGATACAACCGGATATGCTCCGACACAGCAGACAGAGACCAGCGGATTAAAGCCTTGAGATCAGAATTTATAAACCGTGGATATAACCACAGAATTGTAGACCAGCAAATTCACAAAGCCACCAGAATACCAAGAAGTGATCTCCTTGAATACAAACAGAAGGAGACAAGCGACAGGGTACCTTTGGTGGTCACATATAACCCACACCTAGGAGCCCTACGCAAGATCGCCAGGAAACTACAACCCATCCTCCAGGAAGATACAAGATGGCAACAGGTCTGCCCTGAAGCACCCTTATTATCAAACAGACAACCCCATAATCTCAAGAATATTATGGTGAGGAGTAAAGTATTCAGTAGTACAACTGAATGCGGGACAAAACCATGCCAGGACCCAAGATGCAAAACCCGCGCAATGCTCTACACAGCGGACACAATACAAATACCACACAGGAATCGGGAATACAAAATCAGAGGAAGGTTCACCTGTTCCTCCAGCAATGTCATGTACCTCATCATGTGCATGAAATGCCCAGGGGACTGCTACTACATAGGTGAGACAGGGCAGGGGCTAAACAAGAGAATGAACCTGCACCGCCACAGCATCACACGCGGAACAAGAGACAGTCCTGTTGGCGAACATTTCTCTGACTCTGGCCATAAGATGAACGATCTGAAGGTTGCCATATTCAAAGGTAATCTTAAAACATCGAAAGAGAGACGGTTGCATGAATACAAATTTATGCAACTGTTCGGGACACTTAGCAGTGGCCTAAACAGAGATCGAAATTTTATGAGTCATTACTGACAGTAGTGAACTCTCGTCCCATGAGCGCTAAAGGCCATGTCTGTACATACTGTGCTATATGTATGCACACACAGCTGTCCCTCACACATACTTATACTCCTTGTTTTTCCATCCCTATACACCAATAGGGACCACATAGTATCCACACACACTTTTAGTTGTGCTACTAACTCTCACATTTCCACACCCACCCACACCATTTATATCCACTCCCTCTCCACACACACCTTTTGTAAAGCACTGTATATACTGTGGGCTCTCCATTCATTTTTATTCACACTGATACACATACACACTCTTTCATCACTTGCTTTCAGGAACCTTTTGACACCTCCAGCCATAAAACACATCCACACCGGGGGAAGGACCAGCACAGATAACATTCCAATAGACACTGTTTATAGTATAGCTTTTGCTTGCTTCATTCATTGTAACATCGCCGGAAGAAGAGATCAGTGTATCTCGAAAGCTCGCACAAATAAAAGCATTTCATCTATTTATTTTTTGATTATTGAAGCTCGGCTAACATGGTACTGATACCTCTACATGTGTATATATATATATATATATATATATATATATATATATATATATATATATATATATATATATATATATATATATATATATATATATATATATATATATATAGTTGTGTGAAAAAGAAAGTACACCCTCTTTGATTTCTATTGTTTTACATATGAGGACATAATAACAATCATCTGTTCCTTAGCAGGTCTTAAAATTAGGTAAATACAACCTCAGATGAACAACATCACATGACATATTACACTGTGTCATGATTTATTTAACAAAAATAAAGCCAAAATGGAGAAGCTATCAGTGTGGGGTTGGTTACACTGGCTATGCAAAAAAAAAGCAAGGGATAGGTTTTACCATACTTAGTTAAGTTATGGTGGGCAAAAAAAAGTGACCAAAACCCTTCACAGCAAAGCATATAGCAAATGGAAATATTACTGTATGCTCATTTGCATGTCTTAGACTTCCACTGCAACAAGGGATTCTGGGAAATTACATGCAAATGAGCACACAGTGCCACCTTTTGCTTCAAAACCATTCAACATGGTTACCCTATAGGCTTAAGCCATGTTGAATGGTTTTGAAGCAAAAGGTGGCACTGTGTGCTCATTTGCATGTCATTTCCCAGAATTCCTTGCTGCAGTGGTGGTGCTGTGTGCTGGGTGATAATTTATTTATAAATTATTTTACCAGGAAGTAATACATTGAGAGTTACCTCTCGTTTTCAAGTATGCCCTGGGCACAGAGTTAAGACAAATAATACATGGTTACAAATACAGTTACATAAATGAACAGGGTATACATTATATACAAGACATTGCATGCACAGTTAAAGAAAATGATGGGCGTATGAAACAGTTACAAACCAGATTAAAATGGGAGACAGTCTTAGATTTGAAAGAGTTTAAACTGGTGGTGGATGTGAGAATGAAAAGCGGGGTTGCAGACCTGACTAAGACATGCAAATGAGCATACAGTAATATTTCCTTTTGAGATATATATATATATATATATATATATATATATATATATATATATATATTATTCACTTGTCTGATTTGTTCATTCTGTTCATAACCTATATTTAAGGATAGATTTTAGGAGAAATGTAAAACCCTGATGAAGCACGATTTAACGAATCAGAGTTACAGTCCAGATTTCTTCTGGTCCGACAGCATAGATCCTTGTCATGTTAAATGTTTTCCAATGGATTTGGATGCCAGGACAACTGGAGAGAATTATTCTCTCTAATTTTATAACTGTGCATCTTTTCTTTTTTATAAGTGCAATTATAATAGTGTTACTACTATTTTTAGTTCTCCTTTATAGATTTTTTCTTTTAATCTTTTGGTGGTTGCTGACATAGTTAAGATTGTAGATTTCCTGACTATGAGTAAGAAGATTTGTGGAAGTCATTATTCTCTCCACTTTATTAAAAGATGGTATTTAACAGATAAATGCTATTTTAGATATTCTAAAGTACAAAGTGCAAAGAACGGATAAACATACTGTAGTGTGATCATGATGTGATAGCACTATAATAAACAGACATACTGTATCTATAAGGCAACTATTTCAACAGTTAGAGTAGTACAACCAATGAGACATAAACCGGTTTGGCTTTTTTTTTGTAGATAGAAATTAAAAGTTGTATGTCATAGTTCCATAGTAGATGAGGTTGAGAAAAGACATACAGTATGTCCATAGAGTTCAACTTGTGTTAAATTTAGACTACAGATAATTTATTTGTATTTACAGAATTTTGATCTAGAGGAAGGCAAACAAAACAACCCCAGGGAAATATTATCAAGTGATATCTCATAAGGGGAAAAATAAATTCCCTCCTGATTTCAGTATAGGCAAACAGATTTCACCCTGGATCAACATCCTTCCCATGTTTATTTATTTGGTATATCCCTGCATACATTTCCTTTCTAAACAGACATCTAACCTTTTTTTTGAAGATATCTATTGCATCTACCATAACTGTCTCCATGGGTAATGAATTCCACATTTTAATTGCCCTTATTGTAAAGAACCCTTTCCTTTGTTGCTGTAAATCACCTTTCCTCCAACCTTAAGGCAGGGGGGGCGCAAACTTTTTTCCCTGCGCCCCCCTGCTGGCGGTCACCGCACCTCCGCGCCCCCCCTCACCCCCACTTACCTCGGCTCCGGCGTCATGATGCCGCGTTGCCATGGTGACGTGTGTAGCCAAGGTAAGTAAAGTTTTACAGAGGTCCTGCAGCTCCCCCGGCACTTAATTTAAGGGCCTTATGGAAGCGCCCGGGGCCTCTGTAAACCACGCGCCCCCCGCAGGCAGTCTTGAGTCTTGCTCCCCCCCTGGGGTTCGTGCCCCCCAGTTTGCGCACCGCTGCCTTAAGGAATGACCCTGTGTCGTCTGCACTGCCCTTGGGATGAATAGTTCTTTTGAAAGCTCCTTGTATTGACCCTGAATATATTTGTATATAATTATCATATCCCTGCTTAAATGCCATATTTCTAATAGAAAAACATCCAATTTAGCTAGCCTTTCCTGATGTCAGATTTTCAATTCCCTTTATTCATTTGGTGGCTCTTCTCTATACTTTTCTATTTTCATATTGTATTTTTATGAAGTTCTCTATACTTTTCTATTTTCATATTGTATTTTTATGAAGTGATGCCCAAAATTGTACCATGTATTCATGGCGTGGTATTACTAATAATTTATACAGTGGCATAATCACACTTTACCTTCCATCCATACCATTTTTAATGCAAGATAAGATCTTATTTGCCTTTGCAACTACTGCTTGACATTGGGTTCTATTGATAGCTTGCTGTCTACAAGCACTCCTAAATCCTTCTCCATCAAGGATTGACCTAATTTTGCCCCATTTAATTTGTAAGAAAGAAAGAAGGTATAGGTACTGTGTAAGGAGAAGGACCAGAGGCACTTGGAGTATTATTATAGAGACAATAATGAATAATTGTCTTCCAAAAACTGCAAGAACAGCCTCTGGGTCTATGGTAACAGTGATTTACAATTCCATGCATTATCTGTTAATAAATGGTTATTGTTTTTATATATTGCACATGTGTTTGAAATGCACTCTGCCTCGAATATAAATATCTTACAAGAGACTGATCTAAATTACTTTTATTTGTGATAATATAGCTACATACAGTAGTAGATGAGGTTTCAAAAAGACATATGCCAACCGATTAGACTATGTAAGGTTTTGTATAGCCAATTTTTAAGGAGGTTTCTGCAATTCCTTTCTTTGCAAAATATTGCAGGTACAGTACCTCCAATACTGTAAATAAGGAAAAGTAGATTATTATACATTTGCAATGAAGCTGAATAAAAAACTTATTATAATTATTATAATTAAATTATAATTAATTTGATTTTTAGAATTTTGAAGCATTCAGTTACTTAAACTCTTAGCATAACAGTTTTTACCGTTTGGCTTAATTGCTAGACCAAAGTTTAAAAAAAAAAAAGAGTATTTAAAGCTAGTCTCATATTCTCAAATTTTATAAGGATCTTCATCACCTCCTTGTTTCTTTTGGTGCAAGCTTCACACTTTTTTCATAACTAGCTAATATGAGCTTAAATAATATTGCCTTCTATTGCCTTGGTGATTAAAAAAACAATAAAACACATGTATACTTAGATCAGGAGAACTTCAGCCACTTCTGAAATCTGCAATTAAAAGGGGAATTTCTCTCATTGCAACAGTGGACAAGTCTTAGGAGTCCTTTAAAAAAAAGCCAAAAAATAACAGCTATGATATGTTTTTAAATTATTTCTTTTATTAGGCTTATGGAAAAGGCATTGTTTGATGTTTGAGAGCACTGATTAATAAGAATGAAGTTCATTTTAAATTAGATTTAACTTTTAATATTTAAACAGACAAAGGTAATTAGAGAGGAGTAAATGTATTAGTTCGTCTAAAAGTCTTTAGCATTCATGTGACAGTGCTAAGTTCTCGAGTCTGGATGAAAGTTACTAAAAACATTTGTCACTATCCAATAAAGTACTTCTTGTGCTATGAATAATAACGAGAAAAGCTCCGTGGTCACTTGGCAACGAGAATGGAAAGCATTTGTGCTATAGTGGAATTAGAGTTAATCAGTGTACACGTATTATTTGTTAAATTGGCTGTTGATATACTGGTTATGGAAATTAGGTAAGTTAATTGCTTTTGATCTTGTCACTTACTGTAGCTTTTAAAGCTTTTCCATTATCATTAATGATTTATTGAGCTGTAATTTTGAATGTATTGATTTTGAGAGAAGTATGTCTAAAATTAAAACACAGATAAAAAGTTAGCTTGTGAAATTGAAGGTGAACACTGTGTAGTTTTGTTCAGTTATGTAGGATTGTCAGTGTTGTTGTTGTTGTTGTCTTCAGTAAATGAATAAACATAACAGAAAGGTACAGGTGCTTTTTCTGTGTTTTAAAGGCATTTGTATTGACTGGTTTAAATGTCAGATTTTAGCCCATTTTGATACACAATCATGCTATACTGTATATCAATAAAAAGCTGCTTGCAAGTACTATTCAGGAAGATTACCAGGGTTAGAAATTAAACTTCCCCCCTGGTCTCCCCCCCCTCTCCTAACATTTATTTACTGTGTTAACCTCAATGACCTTCAGTGGATATGCAATTCCAGGGGGAACGCCTCTTTTGCATAGCATTATTACTAACGACCAGAAACATTTAACCATGCGCTATTTAAAGGAGTTAACTGGGTTAACGTTCATTTCTGTAATTGCTTTAAGTGGATTACTATCAATGTTAATTTTGGTTAGCACTATACTAAATACACTGTAGCCTAACAGAGCATTGTGTATCTTAGAGAGGGATAATGGAGGAAAGACTGTTGTCTACACAGAAGTCTTTATAAACTACTTCAAAGCTTACAATTTCAAACTGGTACTTCATCTGTATTCAGTTTTTAAACTGCAGGGCGTTCATCCGAAATTCATTTCACTTGAGTTACAGATCTCATGCATGTATCTTGACTCTACTAAAAGGAATTGGGAAACAAAGCACACACAATAACCTTGCAGCAGAGTCATTACAGGTCGACTGATGTCAAAAGTGCATTTCTCCCTGCATTTTTTTTTTGTTCCACTCAACTCTGCATTACGGTATCGTTTTTTCTCCTCTCGGTTTTTCTCCTGCTCACTAAATATTAAATTGTTTTTATTTGTACAAAATAAGCTGCAAACCAATGTTAAAAGTTCAGGGTAAAACAGTTTCTTTCATAAGTCTCTTTGAAGTCGGTGGTGCGTGGTGCTCGGTGCTGCGTGGTGGGATGGAGCAAGTTACAAAAAATCCAGCAGAAGTGACCATGTGAATATTCTATTGTACTGTAAGTGGTACATATAGTTACATAGTAGATGAGGTTGAAAAAAGACATATGTACGTCCATCAAGTTCAACCTACTTTAGACAACAGATACTTTATCCTATATCTATACTTACTTATTGATCCAGAGGAAGGCAAACAAAAAACACCAGTGTTATATCATCCAATGATTAACCATCACCTTTATTAATTTTGTGGCTCTTCTCTGCACTCTCTCTAGTTCCATAATGTCTTTTCTAAGGAGTGGCGCCCAAAATTGTACTCCATATTCAAGGTGTGGTCTTACTAATGCTTCGTAAAGGGGCATAATTATGTTTACTTCCCTTCCATCCATTGCCCGTTTAATGCAAGATAAGATCTTGTTTGCCTTTGCAGCTACTGCATGACTTTGGGCACTATTGCTAAGTCTGCTGTCTACAAGCAGTCCTAAATCCTTCTCCATCAAGGATTCCCCCAATTTATCCCCATTTAATTTGTAAGTCGCCTGTTTATTCTTGCATCCCAATTGCATAACCTTACATTTATCTGTATTAAACCTCATCTGCCATTTACCTCCCCACGTTTCCAGTCTCTCCAAGTCCTTCTGAAGAGAAATTACATTCCTGCTCTGATTCTACTACCTTACACAATTTAGTATCATCAGCAAAGATGGAGACTTTTCTCTCGATGCCAACCTCAAGGTCATTAATAAACAAGTTAAAAAGCAGGGGTCCCAGTACCGATCCCTGAGGTACTCCACTCAAAACCCTAGCCCAACTTGAAAAAGTTCCATTTATCACAACCCTCTGTTTGTCCTTCAACCAGTTTTCAATCCAGGTGCATATATTTTTACTGAGTCCAATTTGCTTTATTTTGTACACCTAAGTATATGCAATAAGAAAATCAAACAATCAGGTTTAGTGACCACAAGTCTCTCTTTCTCCCTGGCCCAGGGCTGTGCTTGTTTGAGCTTTCTATTTTGCATCTTTTTGCTTTTTGAGTGCTGCTCTGGTTACTGGGGTTTCAGGGTTAAGGGAAGTACCTTTTGGTCTTTTTTGACCTGAGGGAACGGGCCTGAGGAAGGGGTCTCCCCCCTGAAACGTTGCCCCCCTGATTACCCTCCCCCTGTTTGTTTTTTCCCCACTCTCCTTGCCTAGTGTCTTTCCCACTCCCTGTCCCTGTGTATTTGCACCCCCATCACCATATATGCAGAATTTGTGTGTTTGCATTGCGCCGTATCACTCCAAGTATTATCTTGTGCTTTACATTAAATTACTTAATATTGTTGGCATAACCCACATTGTTGTAATTTCTCTGAGTCAGAGAGTGCTGGCTTCCCTTTTTTTGACTTTTAGTTGTGCGGGAATTTGGGTCCTCCTGTTTCCGTTAGCACCCTGCACATCTACTATTATATGGATTAAGTGAGTGCTGTCTACTCTATTTGTATAGGCTACTTCAATACATGTTCAGCAATATACATATTCAGTGATGTAATGTAGCAAGTATTTTATGTCTGCTAGATAGGAGCTCACAAATAACGCTATAAACATGGTGTGTCTTGGAAACATTACACATGTTACCATTTGTTTGAATTGAACTGCGTTGAATAATGTAGTGCATTAATGGGCATGATAACGACTGCTACATCTGTAGTTTTTAGTCTGGTGGTAAAAGTGCATAGAGCAGTTCTGCAGTTTTATCTTGGGAGAAGACATGACATTTTCATTTCTATGCCATGAAGCTGTTGTTCAGAATGTCTGGTATTTTAAGCTACAATGTGGTGCTTAGCTTATAATAAAACACAAGACCAGCATACTAAATGGTCTGTAACACTGCAACAATCTGGAGCCATTTCAGAATGTTGTAAAGAAATGAGATGAGTAAGAACCAATCCATCCTTGGGTAAGTCGACTATATTATTGTCTGAAGTTTACAATCCTCTAAAATGGTAAACGGGAAGCTCTTTATAATCAGCTTCAAAGGATTAATGTAAGGAGTTCAAATGAAAATAGGCTGAAAATACACCAAACATGAATAGGAAGACATTCACAAACCGATATAAAAATGGCACGAATGGTAAATGGATAATGATTGGAATAAAATGTCTGTACGTGGTTGACAAAATTAAAAATGTTTTGAAGAGTCATTTCAATGTAAGAGGGGCCTGAACTATATTAAAACTCAAAGCATGACAGCTGCCTGTGTTTATTACCTATGCCATTACAAATAAGTCACCTAAATGTTGATAAAAATACATTTTTAAGTTTGGACCAAGAACATCATAAACTTCAGAACCCAGATTTCCTCCATAACTGTACAAGAGTCTCTTATTTGTAACCTTCTCTTATAGTTGATCATAATTGTAGAATTAAAACTGCAAAAACACACTTAGGTTACTGTTATTTTCATACTGAGTTTTAAATTCTCCATATTGGTTTATTTATATATTTAGTGGTTTAAAAGATTCTGCACAGTTCCAAGGTGTGTGGAAACAGTTTAAGGCGAAGAGAATCCTGCTTGTGCAGCCAACACAACATAGACAAACAAATTCTTCAAAATGCAGGTCTCCTCTAGGACAGAGGCACAAAGTAGAGCTCTACTCACAATAAAATTCTTCATTCATTGTAACAGCCAAGAACAGAGGAGAAACAATGTTTCAGGTCCCATATGGACCTTTCATCAGGTGTGATTAGAGCTCTACTTTATACCTCTGTCCTAGAGGAGACCTGCATTTTGAGGAATGTGTTTAAAACATTCTGTGCAACAGGAATGTAGCTGCTAATATATCATAACCAATATCATAACCAACTATGTGCATGCATAAACCCATTTCAATATAAAGTTATTAGTTGTACCATTGAGTACAGTACTACAAGTAGTACTTTGAAAATTGACATACCTTATGGTTTCAGGCACATTTCATACAGTAACTATAGAGCATTCATCCAAAATCACTTGCCACACCAGTGAACTCTTGCAATAAAAAAAAAGGCATTTCCTCTGCCAGACTTCTACTACTATACAGACTATTTTCAGTTCAAAAACTGCCTCCTCTACAATTTTATCAGGAGATATACAGTAGGGCATTTGTAATAATATTTGAGAAACTAGTATTATTATTCATGTATAACAGCATTTTGTGGACCAATATCAGACAATAATATTTCTGAAGATTGATCAACTTAACTGCATCCATCATTGGGACCTATTCATTAAACTGCGATACAGGCATTTCTGTGCAAAAATATTAGTTTTTTCACAATTAAATGAGTCGCATTATATTCCTTAAGCAGTCGCTGGATACCCAAACTGTGTGTAAATGTCTTATCCAGATGCAATTTCTACAAAATCTTTTATGCAAATTAGACTAATGTGTCAAAATGAGGCTATTCTACAAGTTCAGTAGATAAAGAGTGGAACACCCCGCTCTAACCACTAATTTATATTAATAAGTAGTGTTTAGCATGTGTGCTACCAGGGAGATGAATGCTATATCAAAGAGAAATGGATTGTGTTCTATGAACACTTCCCATATGGAAAGATCCCTATTGATGGTGCACAACAGACTTAACAAATTATAACTAGGTCTTAAGGATGAGTTCTTGGTAGCCTGTTAAAAATATAAACTTTATTAAGATATCAAATAGAAATAAAGTTAAAAATAGATTGGTAAACCATACGTATTCTATGCAATCCCAGAGAATGGGTTGCGTAAATGTGAATATCTACAATATTCTACAATTCTAATATTCTACAAGTTGCAATATTTCATATTGCTCAGAAAGTTAAAGTCTGAAATCAATTTGGAGATGGAGAGAAAGGGAGAGAGAGGGGGGAGAGAGGGAGGGAGAGACCTTTCCAGAATGCCAGCATAGTGCCAGCCTTGTCTCACACCGGAGAATAATATGTTTATACAAGAATTCTAGATTCTGGATGCAATATAAGTTACAGCTCCATTTACAGGTGTTTTTTTGTTTTTTTACAAATTATATTACCATCATTCACCATATTACAGGCTGCTAATTTAATGTTCAGGGAAATATTGGAGTGAAGTGAACTCTTATAACAAGTCCGCCATATGTTATTAGATGTGAATGCACCTGTAAATGCTGATTAAAGCAAACTCTCCTTGTAGATTATTCACTCAATAGTATTTTGCTCCAGTTTACAGAATGAAACGATAACACTTTTACTAAAAACGATATATAGTTATACATTGTGGTTTCTTACTCACCAGCCATATACTGTAATGTGGACTCATTCCGTAATATCCATATTCAAGAATAGATCTGTAAAGACATTTCAAAATTGTGGGGCCTACTGTCCAAAGTCAGTAAGGGTTCATGTGCCGTATTATATATTAATATGTTGTGGCAGTGTGGAGTTTTATATGCAATTTACGGTACATAGTTCATTCAGGTACTTTACTGTATTACAGTAACAAAGTAAGAAATTTGTGGTTGCAGCTTTCTAGATAGTAATAATTAAATAAAAAAACAGAATTCGGAGTATAGTTACACCAGCGATACCGTATAACTTTCTTTGTCAGAGGGCCCAAAGCATACCTGTCACGTGAAACATTCACATGGGGGTTACTCGTGCTGCCGATGGTCTACCCACAACACAGGGCAAACAAATGCTAGCTGTTTCCTGGTGTACATTGTGTGCTTTGTGTGCTGCCGATATATTGTTATATATTTGCTATATTGTTATATATTTGCTCTTAGATACAATATTGACTACTTCATGCATTAGGAGATAAGGAAAAAAGTTATGAGAGAAGGGAATTGAGACTACCTGTTACTAGTTTACTACCTCTAATACTAACGATTCAGCTGTATACTTGTGATAAGGACTCACACTACTTCGTTTAAAAGCAGGGTAGCAGCTTACAAAAAACTGTAAAACAGGTTAGTCCCTCTTGGAATTTTATTAATCACTATACAAGCTGGGATTCTGGAGGAGTAATTATTGGGTAGTGTAACTGAGATCTCTCTGCTGCCAATCATCTCATAAATACTACAACATAGAAAACATGGGTTATCTCATAGGGACTATAACATCCCTACACAGATATATCTAGCTGACACTGGCTAGAATTAGATCACTCTGTAACCATTTTCTTTGGTAATGACTGATGTGGTTAAACTAGCTACTCCTATGTGAATTTCTCACTCAAACAGTCTAATACTACTAAAACTACTTTGTTGCAATTGATCCTACAGTGTAAAACGTATATGTGGCTCACTGTATAACATCTTTCAAGATACCCACTGTGCATTCCCATGGCAATAAAATGTGGAGTATTTACAGCACACATATTGTAGAGTGGTATTGCTTCACTGATGGAACTAGCGCAAGACAATGTGTGAAGATACCCACTGTGCATCTCCATGATAATAAAATACTGATTATCTCTAGCACAAATAGTTTGGTACTGACTCACTGAGAGGCAGCACATTTTCTTACATTTTACAATTTTTGTCAGATGTGTGTATATATTTTTCTCAGCGTTAGCAACATCTCATATATTGTATTACATATACTGCCAACTTTGTGTCCACGTACGGGGTTACTATCCATTAACCCCTCTTACCCCAACAAATATTTAGCCCATTAGTAGATGTGCACTAATTACGGGAAGTTACCGGGTTTAGCCCCCCCCCCCAGGGGAAACAAAATGGCTGCCAAATGTTGTGCCAATAGGAGACTGCCACCCCTCAGCTCCAATCCAATAAAAAAATAGAGGTTAATTGGTATGTATATCTTTATTTATTTAGTGCCACCCATGTACATAGCACTTTACAGCAGTAATACACGTGACATCATAGGAATAAGCACTACAACATAAAAGTCGATATTAGGAAAAGGAGTTGCTTCCCCTGAAGAGCTTACAATCTGAGTGGTGAGTATGGATAATTTACAGAGATAGTAGGAGGGTGTTCTGGTAAGTGTGTCTGCAGGGGCCAAGGTAAATTCATATGAGATGTATAGTATCAGCTACGGAGATACCAAATGGTTAATTAAAAATGTGTAGTTAGGGTGGATTGCTTCTTTAAATATTACAATGCAAGAAATTCTAATCTACTGTATAAAGTAATAGCATTACAGGGAGTAGTAATGGCGAGTGGCACCACTAATCATCTTTTTAGCTGTTCATCAATAGAGTAATTCTAGCCGCATTCGTGGCCAACAGCTATTTATCCAGCAAAAAAAACACAAAAAAAACCCTCTATTTAAATGACTCCCACAATGTCCTCATTTGGTTGACCTTATTCTCTATTTTATGTTCCTGTCCTTACAAATGTGTGCACAAGGCAAAAAAAGTATAACAAAGTGTGCAGCGGGTTTTTTTGTTCAGCTTCTCACCATTCCATGAACAGCATGGGGCTTATTCTTTATCAGCTGGAGGGGACGATTAGGCAGTTTTTGGCTGCAAATGGGGAATTCCGTCCTTAAACTGCCCAATCGGCTGCATCGGCTTATATAGAATAAGCCCCTACTGTATATCTGTGCCAGGTCAGAACATCATTTTTGTTAATTATTGCCTTCCAAAGTTTACTACAAACAACAAGACTATTACTTTGAACCACAATTACTTTAATGTTGCAATTTTATGCTTACTGTATGTTCATTTTCTCAATTGTTATTGCCTGGAATTTCTCCTGGATCATTACTACATCTATGTTGTTGCACATTAGACCTCTCTTTGGAGCATGAACAAATCTGGCATCCATGCTTGTCGTATAAAATACATTGCAAAAACACAAGTTAAACCATTAAGATAACATTTCCTATTGTCTGCTGGCTTTTTCAAGTCTCCGATTTTGTTCCCATGTAATTGAAGTCGACCTCACCCATATTAACTCCCCAGCTGTAAATGTTGAACCAGCTGCCTTGCTATCGTGTTCTATGACTGGCAGTTCGGTCTATTCCATCCCCTCATTAACCCCATTCTCTGCATGCTTGCTGTCAGCACATCCTTACAGGTTGTTGCTGACAGCAGAATGCCCTCACTGGTCCTACCGTGCTGTGTGGACAGATGGCCAGGGATTTCTTATTGTATTCTAATTATTCATTTCAATTTCGCAAGTAACTTAAAAATAAACTGTACAACAAAAGTACTTCTAAATAGGATATTGCCACAGAAGATATATTGCACATTATGGATTGTCTATATACTTTGCCATTGTCCTTCCACAGTAGTATGTGCATTTGTTGTGCCTGACATACGTTTTCTATTTTAGAGCTATAAACCTGTTACATGTGTACTTAAATCATATTTGATTTTGTATTGTGTGTACAATGTTTCATTTTTCACCAAATTCGTTGTTTGAAATAAATGGACGCATTGCGCCATCTTGAATGCCCCGATTGACGCAATTTAAATATAAACAGCATTACAGTATGTGTATTTTTTATTGATAACTTGTGTGAAGTCAAAATGATTACTGTAGTGTTATTTATACTATTCGTGCTGTACAAATAATACATTTTGTAAACCTATACAATGAAACATCTGTGCTGCATCAAATAAATGTATGGTTGATAAATAGCAAATTAAATCTACGCTAACAATATAAATGGCCATTTGCGAGTTTACGCCCGGATTCAGCTTGGAAGATGATTTTGACGCATGTCTACTTTTTTTGGGGTGCACAGATAAAACATTTTTTTAGTACTTACAGTACCATTAACATCTGTGAACCAAGCGCTTTCCAGTTCTGCAAAATTTTGCCCTGGGAAAATCTCACCTCTTGTTGGTGAAACAAACTAATGTGAATAAAAAGCAACCAATTTCTGTGAATCTGGGTTATCTTACCAAAAATATGACAGTGTTATCCATGGCCAGCCACTTATTTCTCCAACGCTGCGTAGGAATTTTATTAATCACTATACAAGCTGGGTGTAATGGACGTGCTCGCCACAAACAGGGACCGGACCACGGGGCTGAGGTGGGGATTTGAATACACCGACATTAGACCACGAAGCCGGTTCTGGATTGCGCAGTTCGTAGTCAATCGTAGCCGGTTCAGGGTTGGAGAAGGCAGGGTAATCTATGGACAAGCCGGGGTCAAAGTTGGAGACGTCAGAGTAGTCGATATCCAGGCTGGGGTTCGGCAACTGGTAGGCTGGTGCGAAGTGCTTCAGCATAGCAGCTGAAGCGCGGGAATGGCCTCTGCGCTAGGAGCTGGAGCGGACCATGATTAAGGTCTCTGCAAGGGGTGAATGCAGCAGGTCTCAGGAACAAGGCAATACTCGCACTGGGGATCCAGCACTTCAGTACAGGAACCAGAAAGCAGACCTCTGCCTGGGGTGAATGCAGTAGGTCTCAAGAACAAGGTAAGGCTAAGGCAGGAGTGCTTGTGGCAAACACAGTTACATCCAAGTGAATCTTGGTTTATGCTCAGCCATGAGGGAAAGGGAGAGCCCAGTATAAGAAGGGCAGATAGCCAATCCAAAGACAGGGGTGTGTGGGAATTCCTCCATTGACAGAGCAGAGAAACAGAGCTGCAGTGATTGCACGCACATGTGACAGTGCTTGCAAATCCAAGGGAAGGTCTGTCTGAGAGCTCACACACTCTGCAAGAGTGAGCTCCAGCTAATCCCAGGAACGGATTCCTTACACTGGGATTCTGGAGGAGTAATTATTGGGTAGTGTAACTGAGCTATCCATAATAATAAATGTTTTTTTTTTTACTCAATGCTTATTGAAAATTTCCAACAGAATTTACAAAGAATAAGAAAGAATATACATATATACTGTAACAAATCACACCAAAATTATATAAATAAAAATACATTGATAACATGATAAAAACTAAAAAAGGGGGAGAGGGAGCACCAGTTTTAGTTTGTCTATCCAACTCCGGTGGACATCCATCACAGGGGTGACCTTGGAGTGACTAGGATGAGGACCTGGGGTGTTCTGATAAGTGAGGATAGGGAGTTAAGACCTGGGATGGCTGTGTAGGAAAACCATGGTTCCCAAACCTTCTGAAATTTTGTTAGATGGTTCTTGTTTTTACCCTGCCTTTAAAACTGCATTATAATATTTATTGCTTATGACTAGGACAAATAATTTTCCTTCTCATTTTCTGTTTGGGGACTTTCTCCCCCGTTCCCCCTGAGCAATCTTTAACAAATAATGCACATTTGTAATTATTTAAAGTGTCTTCTCTCTGCCAATATTTTGGGCTACCATATAACTCACTTAAATATTGTTGACCTTGTCATAAAATGTAGGCCTTAAATATTAATTTACCACTACAGCTTACATCAGCTTACAAACATGACCAATACAACTGGTGTCTTGAAAAAAATAAATCAGGTTATTGTTATATCTGATAATATAAACACAACACGTGTTTTCTCTTCTGTAGGAGTAAAGAAATATACATAATGGAAAAATTTGGCACCATACTGATTCTTCTGTTTTGCATGAAATTAAATATTTAATATACAATCTAAACTTATGTGCAAACCTTTTCTCCCATCTACATTGAACATACACATACAGTATATTTTCTAAAACTTGACAATTGATTTAATACGGGGTATGAGTTTGAATAAAGTAATACTTTAACCCCATCACCAATGAAGAGGTTAAATAACATAGATATTATTAAATAGAAAGTATGACATTTGAATCATTGTCAAAACCTGTCTGGAAAGTAGAAGTAAAAGAATATTTTTTACATAATTTTAATAAAATACAGGATTTAATCGCATTATATTTCATCCTATATGATCTTAGACATCGGAAAAACTGAAAATGAATATGATCAAATAAAAATATAACTAGTGAGCACATTCACGTTTCACACACATCCACAAACCTGCCTTTCTCCATTATCTCTTAGCATACAAGGCTTCCCTTGCAGCCAGGGATTCTGGGTAATGACATGCAAATAAACACTCACAGGGTCACCTTTGGCTTCTTACCTATTTTTACATGGATCCCTATAACCTTATGATGATAAACAAATATAAATACTTAATTTATAACAACTTCTCCCACCCATTGCAATACATACTTTTTTAGAAACATAATAGGAAACTCTAAAGATCTAAATATGAATGTCACCAAACAAAATGTAGTAGTAGATTTCCCATTGGAAATAAACTTTAGACTGTTTGCTTAAACTAGCTAACTTAAGGGAAGAGAGGAAATTGTAACAGTAATAACCTTGAGTATTTATATTTCTCATGGCAATTCAATTTTAAAGAAACAGTGTCTCATACTTGATTTTTTTCATAGAGGGCACTTTAGTAAGGTTTTTTTAACAGCTGTATCACTTCCAACTTTTCCAAAATTTACTGTACATACTCCCAAATGTTCATCCTGAGCATTACACATCGCTTGGGTCTCATCATTATCAGACACTCGAGATTTCTTATGTTTGTAGTCCAGGGGTGCATAATCTTTTTTTCCCTGCGCCCCCCTGCTGGCTGTCCCCCCATACTCGCGCTCCCCCTCCTTACTTTGGATCTGGCATCACGTGCCATAGTGATGCGTCGCCAGAAGCCGTCTGAGCCAAGGTACGTGAAGTTACAGAGGCCTTTGCAGCTTCCCCCGCATTTCATTGAGATGCCTTCGGGAAGAGCGCATGGTCTCTGTATCTGCCGCGACCCCCAAAGAGAATCGCGCGCCGCCCAGTTTGCGCACCCCTGGTCTAGTCCATGGGTGCTCAAACTTTTTTGACTGCGCACTCCTACCTGCTCTCCACCCCTGCTCGCGCCCCCCCTCTTGCATTCTCTGACGTCACAACATCATGGGACCCCACAAATCATTTTACTCCGCATTGCCATGGTGACGGGTCACTAGAAGCCACCAGAGACAAGGTAAGGGATTTACAGAGGCCTTGCGCGCTTCCCCGGCATTTAATCTAAATATTGTGGGGAAGAGCGCGGGGCCTCTGTAAGAACTGCACCCCTTCCCGAGTAAATTTTGCACCCCCCAGTTTGAACACTCCTGGTCTACAGTAAGTCCCAGATTTACTATGCTCTGTTAAACTAGGGCAAATAACGCGACGTTACCTTAAACAGGATTGGATTTTATTTTATCTCAGTTAATATGGTATCCACAGTGCTAATTATATGCAAAACCAACGACCATACTTCATCTCATTAGCATATGTTTAATATTATGTTATTGTAGCATGTTGCATTTTGTTCCACTGACGTGACCTTACGTACGTCTACGCGTTACTATGACCCAGAGACCGAAATAGGTCTGTTGCTGGAGGAGAAGAGATGGAAATAACTCTAAAAAATATTGCTGTTAATAAAATAATGCCTAACAATAGCATTTCAGCTATCCAGATACTGCAAAAGATCTATTTCAGGGTCTGGATGCGAGTAACACCCAGCTTAGCAATTACTTATATAATGTGGTGTTAACTCCCACCCTTAACCCTAGACTTTAGGGGATTGCTGATTCTATTATAACGCAATGTTTTCATATCATTATCACTAACATCCATTATAGTTTACACCACGAGTGCGCAAAGTGGGGGGATGAGGGTGTGCAGCTGTTACAAAGCGTTTAAAAGAAATGCTGGGGATCACGTGAGGCATTTGTAACTTTTACTTCCCTTCCCCTCCGGCAATGCTTCTCCATGGCAACCCGGCGTCAAATGATGCTGCGGGGTCACGTGATGTCACATGACCCCACTACGTCATTTGACGCTGGAGCCGTGCAGGGAGGGGGGGCGCGAGCCAGTGGGGAGAGGAGACGGGGGGGGGGGGGGGGGCGAATGTAGGAAACTTTGCGCACCCCCTGGTTTGGACTATGCATGTAATGATGTAATGTAATGTTAACCCAAGTTTAAAAAGGTTTATATGCTTTTGTTGCAACCTCAGTTAACTTTACCTTACAGACTTTAGTAAATACCCTGTTAGCATTAATGAGGCATTAACTGAGGTTAATGTCATGTTGAATGCTCTAGTAGAGCCTAATAAACCTAGGCCTAAGAGTAAAGCAATACCAACAGCCTAGAGTTTATGTTTCCTCACTGACAATCGGCAAAACAATTCTGGTGGATGACTGCTCTTTGAGCAGGAAAGGTTGTCAGAAATATCCTTATAGATACAGTTTTAGAAGTAAACCACATAAAGTACGTAATCACAGTTTTAGAAGTCACACACAAAGTATGTAATCTGATTCTACAGCATTGAGGGTAACAGGCAAACCTCAGGGCTTTACTTACAACACCTCAACCACTGGCTAGCCCTGCAGCTTGCTCTCTATCTCCCCACTGCATATGGAGGGTGATGTTGCTGGTGTTGATTGTACAGTAGCTTGTTCCCACTCCCTCAGCTGCCTAATGACAGTGCAAATCACTAGTTTCCAGTGTCAGGAGAGGAGTGAAACAATATTCATCAGTGTGCTGGCATTTAGAAGCTGACTGGGGGGGGCAGGGAGAATCTCCTAACCATGGCTTCAACGTTCCTGTTGGTGCACTATATATATATATATATATATATATATATATATATATATATATATATATATATATATATATATAGTCAGGTATGGAGATTAGCACTCACGGTTTTGTTGCAGGAGGCAGATGCTTGTCCCATAGAGAGTATGTAGACATATGGAGACCAGGGGATCCTGATAGCCAAAAAGAGACAGCACACTGCAGGTATGGTATCAAAAAAGTGTATTCAGTAACACAAGGCCGCCAACGTTTCGGTCCTCCCAACGGGACCTTCCTCAGGGCAGTGCACTGCCCTGAGGAAGGTCCCGTTGGGAGGACCGAAACGTTGGCGGCCTTGTGTTACTGAATAAACTTTTTTGATACCATACCTGCAGTGTGCTGTCTCTTTTTGGCTATCAGGATCCCCTGGTCTCCATATGTCTATATATATATATATATATATATATATATATATATAAATACAACTGTATGCTCATCTGCATGTCTTAGGCAGGTCTGCAACCCCGCCTTTCCCCATTATCACCCAGCATACAGCACTTCCACTGCAGCAAGGGATTCTGGGAAATGACATGCAAATGAGCACACAGTGTCACTTTTTGCCTCAATAACCATTTTTAACATGGTTCCCTATAGGCTTAAGCTTGCTGCATGGTCACAGCTTTGAGCACAGCCAGGGTTAAGGTGCATACCCAGAAAACCACCCACAGACAGCTGTTTCGACCTTGATGGGTCTCATCAGTGTGGGGTTGATTTTAACTGGGTATGCAAGAGAGGCTATGGGATAGGCTATACCATAATACTGAGTTAAGTTATGGTGAGTAAAAAAAGTGACAAAAACCCTCCACAGGAAAGCAAATATGCAAATACACACTGATGAGACCCATCAAGGTCCTAACTGGGACCTAGGGGCAGAGTATTGGCCTAGTCCAGGGGCCTACTAGCACCTGGACGTGTCTGTCCTCTCTGCCGGCTCCCTCAGAACTGGCGCGCTCGGTCCATTTCGCGCCAAAACCTCCTCTCTCCTCCTAGAAGGTTATGGGACTTATAGTCCCTTGCGGAGCCATTTTAAGATGTCCGCTGCAACTCACTGACTATCTGCGCATGCGCACGGCACTACTATGCGTATGCGCAAAATCCAAGATGGCAGCCCCCTCCTATGGGTCCGCCACGGAGCACTGGCGGCTTTGATCAGCCTCTCTGCAGCCTTCCCCTCCCCCGCACCAGAGGGAAGAGTGGACTCGCCTACATAAGCAAGAAAGTTAACCTCACCTCAGACCTGGTGGATATATTGGTGCACTGAATTATATATATTGCATTATTATCGGTGTGTCATTTAACTTCTCCCATTGACATTTGCCAAAAAAAGAAGCTGACACACATTACACAAAAAGGGAGCAAAGTCCTTGATACATTGGCACTGAGACAGAGGTGCAATACAACAATGATGCAATAAAGTATGTGCCAATTTTTTTATACAAAATTCACTTAGTATAGTGTTTCTCAACTTTCTTTGAACAGGGGCACCCCTGAAGGGTTTTTAAAATCTTCGGGCACCTATGCTCTTCAAACTTTACTCATTGCCTCCCCATTTACATGCATACACACTGAACTTCCTTTTCAAAAGCACACACCGAACACACTCACCCAGCTTCTCAACCAAACACTCTCCCACCCCAAACTTCACATTTATCCTCAGACATCATACTTACCCTGTTACTAAATGAAAAAAAAACACATTCCCCCTTCTCTTCCTTACACTGCACACCTCTCCCCACCACACAAAAGCACTAACCTACCTTAAAAAGACCCACACAACACCATCGCAGTCTCTTCCCCACACAACGCCATCACACTCTCCTCCCCACACAGAGCCATTACATTCTCCTCCTCACACAACGCCATCACAGTCTCCTCCCCACACAAATCCATCACACTCTACTCCCCACACAAAGCCCTCACTCCTTCCTTGTTTCCTCATACCTCAAACATGGAGATCAAGAAGCTCCTCACTTTCCTCTGTGCTGGGCTGAGAGAAGAAAGGTTGATCGCAGGCCTCTACATCTCCAAATAGGTAAACAATAAAATAGATAAGGCTGCGTATTGCAATTTTTATTATTTTTTTTAACTAATTAATACTATTGTTCCAGAAGCACCACAGCAACCTTACATACTAGCAATACAGAAACTATTTTATGGTCACATATTACATTAATTCTTTCAATTCATAAAGATTCAGGGTGACGGAACTATTGCTGTGCTTGTATGCAAGAAAATACAATCCTTTTCTATAGAAAGGGAAAAAAAGAAGCTAATTACAGTAGAAAAGATTTATAAGTTTTGTTGAAAGAATTGTGTAAGAACAGAGTTCCTCTGTAATGGATATTTTAGTGGCTAATTAAAATGGTGTGGTAAAAAACCCCAATAACATATACTTGGACATTAGTTACATTACTATTTATTACTATGATGTTCATTTAAAGGTTACTACATTGTTACGGAACAGCAGTTCTTTCCTCCACTTATGCAGTCAAAAATGTAAGGAACGCTAGTTTGCAAACAGGTAGCCCTATATCATCAGGCGGGGTCATCATGAACAAAGGAGTTACCTTCACCCTCCTATTTAGTTATATTGGCAAGATTAATCACCAGCCAGGCTCTTCCCCCTTCCCTTCTAATATATTTTGTTAGGGAATTTTAATAGTATTACGTTTTTTTCATATTCATAATACATTGAAATGTAATTGGATTAATAATTGCAATTACCGCTCCTCCTCTCACGTGCTCCTCACAATTGGAACAATCTACCTGAGACTCTCAAAGCCGCCAGCAGTCTAAGTTCTTTCAAGACTTCAGTCTCACATTTTAATCTGTCTGTAACTGTTACATACCCTATAACATATACAGTATTATATTTAGCTGTTCATGAAATCTCTTTAGATATAATGTATAACCTCTGTTCATTTAATGTAACCATATATTGTCATCATAACTCTGTGCCCAGAACATACTTGAAAACAAGAGGTAACTCTCAATGTATTACTTCCGGGTTAAACATTTTTATAAATACATAAATAAATATTGTCATAGCGTTTTGGTTGGGGTGCACTAAAGACTGGTTCCGTTTAAGGTACATAAGTCTTTGTGTGGTCAAATGCTTTGTGACGGTGTTGGGTGGTTCTCCCGGTTGGTGAATTCTAACCACTCTGTGTCACGGATGCTCACTACAAACTGGACTAGACCCTAGACCGCGGGGCTGAGGTGGGGAATGTATATAACCACCCTAAACCACGGGGACTGGTCCGGATAGCAGAGTCAGGAACGTATAGCCGGGTCAGGGTAGGAGAGTGTAGATAGACGAAGGTACTTGCCATGATCCGAGGTTGGAGAGAGGAGAGTCGTCATAGTCCGAGAACCAAGGTCAGGGAATGGAGAGAGTAGAATCTTCGTGGTCCGTTAGACAAGGTCGTGGGAGGGACAGAGCAGAAATCTGATAACAAGCCGTAGTCCAGGGTACAGAGGGAACGGGTCAGGCACAAGCAGGGTCACAACAAAGTTCAAGACAACAGAAACAGGTACTCAGACTGCAATGAGCATGATGCACAAACAACAGTCTATACTTAGCAACCAGCAGAGGGCTGAGTGGACATAAGAAGGGACAAGCAGCCAATGGGGAGGGAGCAGGAAGGAGTGGACCAGAAGTAAGTGGATAACCGATAGGAGGATGTTACCTGTGACTCAGGTGTGGCACAGCTGCTGAGAGTCTTCTTGTTCTTAGATCACACGCGACGTGCACACGCGTGACATGCATGCGCGGAATGTGCGCCGCGTGCATGCACGGGCGACGCGTGACTTACAGCAGATGAGCCGGCACAGCGTCATAATGGGCGTGCGTCTGTTTGGGGCCGTGTGCGTGGTTAGCAGGGGGGCCGCGCGTGTGCCTGGGAAGCTGGTGTGACGCATCAGAGAGGCGGGGCTTAGGCGCGATCCTGACACTCTGCAGGGGAGTGAATAGCGGAGGAGGTCACGAACCACAGCCCTGTTGTTGGGATCTGGATGTTGGAAGGGGAAGCCTGCCAGGTTACCTGCTTGGTCTTTGTGTAAAATGTTTCAAATACACGCTGTGGCCTTGTTGATTCCAGATTATGCCTCTTGGTCTTTATTGTTGTTATGTGGGGGCAGGGTGGGAGTGATTGTGGCCCACCTCAGTCATGTTGTTCACAGTTGAGTACCATATGGATATCATGTCATTGTGGAGCAATGTTTGCAACATCTTTTTTTTTTTTTTCATTTCTCAGATTTGATATATTATAAATTCAAATTAGGCAGTCTGAAAGTTGTGTTTTTTTCATTTCCTTTTTAAAACTCCTGGTTTTGACAAACATTGGATATTTATAACTTAATTGGTGCACAAACTCATGTGCACATTCCATTTTAATGACTTACTGTGCCTCCAAGAATAATGAAATTGCATTTATGGTTCAATAAGTGAGCCACAGACATAACAAGGCTTGACAGTTTTTCATCTATTTTATATTTTAATTCTGCCTTTACATCCAAAATGCAGCATCTGGTAAAGAAAATGCTTGTTAACCCATGTGCTGCTGGAGGGACTTTAATCATAATGCAATACAACGATTGTTTGTCTTCTCTAATAGAAAATAGATTAGGGATATGGAGGTCTTTTTTTTTATCATTCAAAGAGAGAGTTACTGTGCATATGAGCCAACTAAAACATATTATCATCTCCCTGATGCAAAACATAAAGTATATACTATAGCAGGGGAGCGCAATATTTTTCACCTGCGCCCCCATGCCGGCTATCCCCCTCTCTGCGTACCCCCCCCCCTTACCTTCGTTCTGGCGTTCTGGGCGTCATGACGTCAAGTTGCCATAGCAACCCCGTGACGTGGCGTCATTTGACGCCGCGTTGCAATGGCGACGTGTCTCCAGAAGCCGTCTGAACCAAGGTAAGTGCAGTTTACAGAGGCCTTCGCCGCTTCCCTGGCACTTAATTTAAGTGCCTTCGGGAAGAGCACGGGGCCTCTGTAAACCACGCGCCCCCCGCAGTCAGTCTCACGCCTCACAGTGTGCGCACCCCTGTACTATAGGATATACCAACCCAGCCATCTGGAAGTAACAAGTACAATCCTATATAATGTAAAATTCCTTGTATTATACAGTACTGTATGTGCACATTTAAGTTATGGTAATTAAAATAGTGTAAAAACCCCACCACTATACAGAATATAGCCATTACAAAACACACTTTCACATCTTCGGCCAGATCCACAGAGGTCCATAACGCAGGACTCATAATGTCTTATTTTTAAACTCAATAACGGATTTTATTTTTTCTGAGTTTAAAGCATATCCACAAAGTTAATTATATGCAAAAACAACATCAGTTGTTTTAATTATTAGCATATGCTTAAAGTCAGGTTAAGTTTGCACAGCCTTGGGTTACCATCAAATAACATGGGTGGCTTTAAGCATGTCTTTAAGGTGGCATTTCTCTAGTTTATACCCTGAAATATGAGTTTTGCATAATGAACATCTTGTTAAATTCCTGTATTAACTTTAACTGATCATTGTGCATAGGTTTGTTAGGGGAACACCTCTTTTGCATCTCATTAGCACTAAGTCTCTATAGTTAATGCAATGTCCTTTCCATGTGAAAATAGCACTTACAACTGCATTATTCAGCTTGGAAGATAAACATTAACGTTTAACGAGGCTCTAACTAAGATTTGCACCTTATTAAGCCCGTATCATACCTTTGGACCATAGACGGGTTCTCAATCCGGCCCTACCCCATAATCACGCTGCATACAGTGCTGCCATTGCAGCCAGGGATTCTGGGTAATGACATGCAAATAAGCACTCATAGTGCATCACTTTTTGCTTTGCTATTTGCTATTTTGCAGATAAATAATGGCAAAATAGAAAGATCTGTGAAAGATCCTGTAATAACTGATTGATACCATAAGAAACAAAATATTTTCCCCCTATTTTCTGAGATACTGTATATGCATGAATTCAAGAATCTTCAATAGGATTTAATTTTATAATTGGATACTGGGCTTTTAAAATTACTATTTACTAATGGGGCTTTTTTTTATTGTACAGAAAACAACAGTAGTATCAACATTAATTGTGCTGGAAAAATGCTAGTTTATATACATGTCCAACATGGTTTCTGTATCATTTGTCTTGTAATTTGTGTAAAGTGACCTCTTTCCTCTGAAACATCTGAGGCAAATTGCAATTGGCAGTTCCATAAAAGAGTCTAAATTATTTTCTTTCTTGAGTAATCTCAAAAAGTGACGTGTAATTGATGTTCCTTGTGAAAGGAGCTAGGGTTTTACAAGTGCCAAAATATGACTACAACTGTAAAATACATGGTTAAAATATCATTCAAGTGCACATTTCAAAAAGAATGTTTCGTTAAAACGTAACAAAACATGAGCTATTATCTTAAAACTAATAATTTCAGAAAATTAAAATAGGATTTATGTACATTTAATAAACTCCAAGATTTTGCCACATTATGTTTAACGTTTTCACACTGACTTTTTTGTCTGCTTAGACAATGTACTTATTTTTCTGAATGCTAAAAGGTAGCGGGAAGTAAAGAATCAGGTAAATAGAAATAATGGAAAGGGAAAATAAATGCAATAATAATTCTCAAATATAACAATCACGATAAATCACATCTCAGCATGGCTCACAAAAATCTATGTACACTGCGGAATTATAAATGATGTAAGTGTTCCATAGTTGCACTGTGAACTATTTTTTTTTCTGCCATCCGGTGAAAGGTTTATCATACTGTAGGACCAAATTGACCTACTGTATGGCAGTTGCATGTGAAGGAGGATACTATACATTTAGTGAATTCATGTAGTTTATGAAATCAGACGTACTGCACATACTCATTTGAGATCCTTTTTTTTACGTTGGCTAGTAAACACGGTGAGAAAACAAGCTGAAGCTTAGAGGAGGTTTACACTTCCGCCCTTCAATACGGACGAATAAAGACCTATTTTTAATCTACTTTTTGACTCACTCTCTTTGGCTGTGCGTTACACTGATTTGGATTTGCATTTGTCAATAGTGACAGCACGCCAAAAGACGGGCACAGGACAGGGGTTCTCCAGACATGCGAGTAACAGTCTTTACATTATTGTCTGCGTGGTTTAGTTATATCTGGGAATCATCCCAATGAGGTGTGGAGTGGTGGGACAATTTCCTTTACTCTGCCCCTTCAGGAATTATTGGTCCCCATGAAGATTTCAGACCAATGAAGTATTGTACCCATTATACTTACAGTACAAATAAAACCTGTACCAGTGCTGTGGATTTACTGTATGTGGCTGATTATTGCCAGTTATATATGGTGGATTCGGCACTAGAGCGTTTATATCACTGAACATTCTCTACATATGAAGCTTAGAGGAGGACTTTGGATATATCTACTTCCGTGCTGTCATTGTGTATAGAGCAAGGTCTGAATTTCATATCCATATAAAAAATGCTCTCTCCTCCTTCCTGCTTTTTCCTGGGTGGAAGAAGCACTTGATTCTTAGTATTAAGAATTGAGTATTAGTCTAATACAGATATTTTAAGAGGTGTGACTAATTTAAATATACTTTACATAACCATTAGCGTATCTCAGGTGTGTACTTGATTGACATAAATTCGGCACTGGGACTCTAACTTCACTTGTGTAATTTATAGTTAGATGGTTGCAGTACTGTAGACAATATAATTAATGGTTACTGATACCATTCTCCCTGAGACCTGTAACCTGCTCCCAATTTGTGACCCTTTTATTTTATACCTGGGGTAAAAAAAAGACTACGTGGCCTATTCTAATAGCACTGAATTGTGACAAATCACTTCTAAAGTACACTTTAGAAGCGAATGTGCTTGTTTTTCTATTCTGTAAGCCCTTTTCACATGTCCAAAACATGCAATAAAAAAGGCTTTTTTTTAGAAACATTTTCATTCTGGCTGTGCAAATACGGGCGGAATGACCAAGATCGCATTTTTTTCAAACATGCTGTTTTCTAGTACCTCCAAAAAGTGAAAAAGGATAAATCACTTCAAAACAACTTGCATTTTTTTCTCCCTTCCTAAAAGCAGGTGAGTTAAGAATTGTGAGTTCCCACGCATGCCTGAAATAGGACTTTTGCAAGGTGGAGGACTTAAATTTCTTAACCTAATAGGTATCTCCAGTTGTATATATGTTCCCTCAACCCTCCCTCCAAAGAAATTAGGGAGAGATGCCTGTGCTGAAATAGAAATACACCTCAGGTACTCTGGGAGATATGCTAATAGCTATATAAAGTATATTTAAATGTGTCCCACATCCTACAATATAGCCTTAAGACTAGTCAGTCTAAAGGCCCTTGTGATGGAGGGTGTACCAGTGTCACAAATGTGCGTCCTTGTTGGTGGCGCTAATACCAGCAGCACCATCAGCTGTCTATTGGCATTTCAACAATATGTTCTTATAGGACAGGGGTTCGCGACGTTGGTCCAAGGGTTTTGGATGGCCTGCAATGGTTGCAGGGCAGACTTTGCCATGTTAGAGCAATGGTGGGACTTTGGCAAGGTTTGCCTTTTCCTCTTGTGCCATGAGTACATCTAGCGGACAGTGCAATTCTGGGATTAAGGCCGTTAGAGGGAAGTGCTTAATCTCGAGAAGTGGCTGTCTGCGTCAGGGACCAATACCTGAAGAGTACGTATGTTGAGAGGAAGTGCAATCTCGGAAACTTGGAAGATTGATGAGCTCAGAGGCATAAGTGTGTTCCTGCATCCAGGTCCTTTGGGAGATAGGTTGCAGATCACACCTCTTTTATGCACTGGAGAGAAAGAAAGGAAACCGTAAACATGGGACCTGCTTACAAGAAAACTTCAATGATCATGAAGAACGAGTCATCGCTCATCTGGGGTCATTGGCGTATCTCTCAAAAATGCTTTCCATCAGAGGAAAGACTCTAGTGATCAAACAGCTGTTATCCAGTCAGCTGTGGCACCAACTGATTGCCATGGGTCCAACACCTGAATTCATCAGCAAGCTCAAGAGGAAGTTGCTGGATTTTCTCTGGATGGGGAAGCATTAGGTCTCTGCGGGTGTTGCGTGCCTCCCTCGAGGAGGAGGCAGGCAAGGAGTAGTGTGTGTCACAATCTACACCTCCAATACCTGCAGAGGTACATATTCTCAAACTCATCTCCGCAGTCGTGCCAGCTAGCAACCAGTTTTTTTTGCCAGCTGAGCGATATGTGGTATGACCGGTAACTGCTTATAATCATGGGATGGGTTAGCAAGAGACCTCTCTGTGCTGCCGGCATACTACTAGGGGCCTGGAGCCTGGTCTCTGTGACGAGGAAGGGAAAGGTGGGTGGTCGTGGGGATTGATTTTCTTGCCAAACCCATGCTATTTAATTTGGCAGTGGGGGCTCACATGTTGGACTCGCCCGACTCATCCTGGAGCGAGTGACCAGAGTCCGGGATCTCCTGGACTACAAGCAACTGGACTGGGTAGAAGCAGAGGTGCTTGCTCACTGTATGTGTCTACTGCTCGCGTCTAAAGCTGCAATTTTTCTGACTCACGCACCTTCATTGAGGGAGTATTTTAGACCAGATATCCCTGCCCACCTTTCAACTCCAGCACTCCGAATCTTTGCGTGTGACTAAAGCCATGGCATCCCCCTCATGCTCCTCATCTCCAACATCAGCAGGTTGGAGGGCATGTCCCCAGCATTTTTCTGCGGTATGCTTTGGAAAAGGCTATACTCTCTGGTGCTCCATATACTGTAATGCACTACCTCACCCTTGTCGTACACCCTGATACCATCTGGAAGGTGGGGACTATCAGCAAATGAGTGCGATAGGCCCTGGTGGAGGGAACTCTATTCTCCATGGTGCGCCGAGTACGGGAGAATACTTAGCACACTTCACGAACCCCTCCTCCTGCAATTTTGGATTATTTTATACGCACCCTCCTTATTTAGTGCACTTTAAATTTTTATTTACATGATTACCGGTTTTTATTTATATTTTTTGTCCGGCTCTCTTTTTCTCATTTATATTACAAAAGCCAGTCAAAATAGTCCTCCTCCTCCCTCTACTCCTCTTTCAAGCTTTGGAGGGAATTAACACCACATTGTAATGCTCACGCTACCCACAAACAAGGCATGACCCCGGTACTGAGGTGGGAAGGTACAAAGCCATGCACCCACAGCAGCGGAAGCGTGCCTGGAAGGCGGATTGTCTAGCGTTGCCGGGTCTGGGTTGGAGAGAAAGGGTTAATCGGTATACTTGCAGGTCCTGGTATAGGAGAGAGTAGAATCGTAGAAGTCGTGATCTGGGATTATACATGATAGGATAGTCCAGGTCCGTTTAGCCATGATCAGGGGTTGGAGAAGTCGCCGTAGTCGAGTGTAAGCTGAGGTCAATATCCAGGGCTAAAAGACAAGACTGAAACAAAGCAAGGCACAACTGTAGAAAGCAGCGAGGCTACACCGAATTATGCTGACAATGACTGAGAGCAGGAACAAGGTATATATAGGCAGACAGACAGGGGGCGGAGCGGGGGCGCGGCCCCAGCGGAAGCTAGGATAGGCTGCAGGAGGCAAGATGCACAAATGTTGCTTGACACGCAGCTGGGGATCGTTGCACGTCGTCACGTGCAAGCGCCGCACACAAGAGCAGCGCGGCGCATCCGTAGGACGGAGCCAAGCTCCATGGCAGGGGCTGAAGAACTGCGGGTGCGTGCACTCTCTGTAATTGGAGCGGGTTTGCGCACATGATCGGAGAGTGGAGCAACGGCAGCAGCACTAGGTAAGGAGGGAACACATCGCAAAGGACGTGTTGCCCGATTCCTTACACACATTCAGTTCATTTAACGTTTAAAGCCAGTACAAATCAGTCGGTTTGTCACTTTTTATAGAAACAGTTTAGAAAATGTGACTTGCATTAGAGAATACTGTTTTTTTTCACACATTTCATTCCACTTCTTGTTTGGCAATGACAAATTTGGATCTATTAGAATAACTTCCTACGTACAAAGTTCCCCATTTTTTTTTAACAGTCTCATTTTTACAGTAAGTTTATCAGTTTTCCAGTTTTTGCAGGTCCACATTATTCCAATTATATATATCTAGTTGGTTTAAGATCTGAAATGGAGTGTGTCAATCTCCAGCACTTCACATGCTTTTGACCTCCTTCTGATGCATGAGGCATACTGTAGCATATTTTCTTGACTGATATTTTTGGTATATAGTGGAGTGAAAGTCACCAGAAATGTTATGTCTCCTCTAGTGAAATGCTTTTTTAAAGTTTCTTCTCATTCTGCAGAATGGTGTTGAGGTGCAAACTATTGCTGTCAATTGAACTTAATGCCTGTGAGTCGTAGGCCGGGATTCACCATCACTAAGCTCTAATAAAGGTATCAGCATTCTATCCCGTGTTATCTGTCATTGTCTTGAATGACAGTTAATGCAGGATCGTGCTCTGATACCCCTTATTGGAGCTTAGTAAAATCTCCTTTTCGGACCTTATTAGTGAAGCTTTGAAGCAGATGGCAGTTTTTGTCCAATCACAGCAGAGTTTCATGAATGGCTTTATGGGTCCTATTTGATATTGTCTAAAAAAAATGACTTCAAGAAAAAATGTCACTGCTCTTTGCAGCGAAATTTTGGTCAATTTCACCTTTTTTACAAAATTACATATAAAACATTTTCACATATCGGAAAAGAAAGACATTTTACGCAAATGTAAGCAATATTTTCTTAAGCTTGCTTCTCTTACACTCTCTAGCCCAGTTCAGTTTGTTCTCTTTCAGGGATGTCTGGAATGTATTGCATTGCAAAGTATAGCTGCTACCTTGGACATAGAAGAGGAACCATCTGTTCATACCTTTTAGTAGCCACAGAGGAATTGAAGATATAAACAGTGCATTCCATCATGACTGCCATGGCAACTAAGAGAATCATGTACCTAATCCGAACCTATGAACCCAAAGACCTAACTATGCCAAATAAACTAGTAATTACCATATTAACCAATAACAAATTTGGGTTTAAAATTCCCCCATATCCCACTGGAGACCAAATCACTATCTGTGGGCAACCTACCCTATTAAGAATTCTCAACCCACACAACAAACAATCATCCACATATCCCCTATTTTATGTGATAGATGTCTATTGGCAAGATATCTATTATATGAAAAGAAAAGCAAGCATCAGGACTACAAAGGAAAGGAAGTGAAGTTAGTGCAGAGATAAAAGAAACAAGGATGAGAAAATGGGTTGTAGAAATTAGAGTTGTTTGGGTCTATTTACTAAAATCTCCTAGCTATAAAACGAGGGCAAAATCAATGCAAAACACAGCATCATAATGATCAAAGAAACTGACTGCCATAAAAAAACATTAGGATTGTTTCCTTTGATAAGTCCGGTGCAATTATTTTGCCCCAGTTTTTTTGCTGGAAGAATTTAGTAAATAACCCCCATTGTCTAGAGCAGTCATTTTCAACCAGGGTTCTGTGACCGCCAGGTGGGGAGAGCTGGGACGACTCTCCCAGCTATCCCAGGTCCGGCGGTGTGGGAGTATCCCACCCAGCAGTGACCTGGCAGCTCCCTAGCTCAGCTGCAGCAGCACCCGGGCACTGCAATCCTTCCTCTCCTTGCTTCTGTTGGTGCCGTAAGTCACGTTGACAGGAGGAGGAAGCTGCAGATCGCCATGGTGTGTTGGAGTTTAAGGGGTAGAGTGTGAGGTGGAAAGTGTAAGGGGGTAAGGGAGAAAGGGGAGAGAGGGGGGAGAGTGCGAGGGAGGAAGGGGGAAAAATGTGTGAGGGGGAGGGAGGAGACTGAGGGCAGAAAGGGGCGAGATTGTGAGGGTGTAAGGGGGTGCTGAGTGGGGGAGGGAGAGTGCGAGGGGAGAAGAGAGAGGGGAGAGTGTAAGGAGAGGAGAGAGAGAGGGGGGAGTGTAAGGAGAGAAGAGAAGGGGGGATAGTATAAGGGGGCAAGACAGAGGGAGGAAAGTTTGAGGTTGCTAGAGAGAGAGGGGGGAGAGTGTAAAGGGAGAGTGTGAGGGGGGAGTGTTAGGGGGGAAAAGTGAGGGGGAGAGAGTGTAGGGGTGAGTGAGTGTAGGTGGGAGAGAGCAAACGGGGGGGGGGGGGGAGAGATGGATGGGGGGAGGGTTGGGGTTCCTCAGAATTTCACAATCTACTTCTAGGGTTCCTTAACCAAAAAATGATTGATAACCACTGGTCTAGAGAGAAGGACATACAGATGGAAACAAAATGGAGGAGATCCCATATACATTCAATTTGCACACAAGCCATTTACACAGAAGGGAACATCAAGAACAAAGTAAAACACAGTATAGAGGCATGTGCAACTGGTGGAAAATAAGAAGTGCAGGAGCTCTGCAATGAATATTGCGAGGGCTGGAGGCAACTTGATGTATTCAAAAATTATGTATTGAGCATAAATCAACAAGTGAAGGTAAAATCCTCTGATGCGGGAAACGCATCAGAAGATTTTACTTTCACTTGTTCACTTATGCTGAATAAATAATTGTTCAATATATCAACTTGCCTCCAGCCTTTGCAAAATTCACTGCAGTGCTCTGCTACTTCACCACTTCTTCTTTTCTACCCGTTGGATGACCACTAGGCAGAAGAACGCCAGGAGGAACCTCCAGCAACTCGCAGGGGCACGACACTGTGAGAACTATCATTTCCATTCACGGATTTTCATTATCTCATACAATTCAGTGCATTGGCCAGTGTGATGTCAGACAAGGCTGTCCAGATCCGGGGTGTGAGTACGGAGCGGAGATTGGGGTGCCTCCGAGATCCTGTTTGCGGGTTCTAGGTTACACCTCTCCCCTCCTTCTCACCTCCCCTGGTTTGAGGTGTAACCTGTAGTCTGACTATTTCCACATACTGTATTTATGGGCACCATATCTGTACCACAGAATAAATTACAAACATTGTGTACCCCTTATTGCCAGTTGTACATATAACAAGCATTATGAACAGTCAATCATTTTTATATAAATTCACTCTTACAGAGGTTTTTGATGCACTAATCGGGGATTTACTTCCCCACAAACTTTTGCTAGAGGCATGTGCAGGTTTCTTTTTATTTTATAATTATCGTTGGTTTTTGTTGAATCATTTTGCATGGCTAGTAGATATTCTGGGTTGTAATTTGCATCTTCCAGCTTTACTAAATCTGACAGCATCACTTTTTTTCTGTGGCCCTATTTTTAGTTTACTAATTACCGTCTCAAGAAGTAAATTATCTTTATAGAATCATAATTAATGTCATGGTAATGTATCATAATTAAAGTTAACTGGAAACTGTTATTCATTATTTTACATAAGGCCGGTACTGTATTAGAGGATACCCTCTCAATTTATCATGTAACTTGACTAAAACTACTGACGGTTAGACTCACTAGAGTGGAAAAAGTGTAAGGGGCTTATTCTACAGTATATCAGACCAAGCAACAGATGGGGCAGAAATTCCCTAGTGACTTTCATGGGGAATTGTGACAGAAAACAGCCTTATCAGCCACTTTGGGGATATATAAGATATGCACCTTATTGCACTGGCACTTGCTCAAATGGTAGCACTTGCGTCACTGCAGAGTATTCAAATATATGGACCGCATTCTACAAGTGTCTTGAGTCTAAATGAATAATTTTGAATCGAGTGCAGAGATGTTTTATTTAATAAGGAAAAAGCAATAAGAGGCTGTACAAAAGTACATTATACAAAGTATATAAGGCCCACAAATGTAGATGTAAAAAAAATGATTGAAAAGGTCCTGCAGACAATGGCGAAGGTCTTGATTGCAAGGTACAGAGACACAGTTTTCTTTGTAGTTTATCGGAAATCTGATAAAACAATGAGAACAAACATTTTTTTTAAAGCCTAGGGCCAGAAGACAGTATTTCAATATCAGTTAAGAGAATATAAGGTTGTATCCAATATGTGGGTGTACTATAGGACTTTTTTTTAAAGTATATAATAATGAGCTGTAATGTTCCTGAAACTACAAATAAAATGAAACAAAGGCTTCTGACCTTGTAAATTACAATACACATTCAATAAGGTTTTACATTGATATGTTTTGTATTTAGCAAATTAGAAATAGCACGAATGAAAGAATTGGCATTAGAATAAAATTGTTACATACAGTACACTACATGCCTATGTAGCAATTTTTCAAGCAATTGTAAAGGATATTACACAGTTTTGTACAATTCTACAAACCAACATATACAAATATAGACTGCAAAATACTACAGAAACAAGTTATAATTGAGCGCGTGAATTTAAAATGTCATAGTGTCTCCAGGTGTATGTGTGTGTCTTTACGTGTGTGTGTCTCTACGTGTGTTTGTGTGTGTCTCTACGTGTGTGTGTGTGTCTCTACGTGTGTGTGTCTCTACAGTATATTTATCCCCTCAAACGTTTATATAGATATGCTAATGCAAAGTATATTTAAATGAGCCCCCTCACACACTTCCTAAAAAGATTTCCAGACCAACTATATAGAGTTGATAAACCTAAGGCACCAACCTAATGACTGGAATGGTGTCAGACCCAACCGGACTAGAACCCACAACCACTGCTTTTCTAGTAGCTTTATACATAAGAAAGATAAATCTGCAAATGCCTCATCACATATATTGTTAAATTGAATGAAATCTTATCGTCCGTTCGTTTCACAGAGCATCATATGGGCAGTTTTGCAAAACAATAGTAATTGATTTACCGTCTGGATTTGAACAAAATGGTGTCACAAATAAAACCAATGGATTTAAAGGAGTAAAATAAAATTTCCTTTTTTTTCCTCTTTGTTGGGTTGTTTAACTCTATATTGGCACATTTATACATATTACATATATATGTTTTAAATACTCTTCTTTTTCTTTAGCTAGACAGTTTTTACTCCAAAACAGGATTAGGCAGTGAAATCAGTGTCACAGGGGATCCTGATACAGACTGCATGTGTTTGCATATTAAAACTGTATCAAATGTAGACCTGGTAATCTGGTTTCTTACATTTGATTCTTTAATTCTATTAGATTCTATGCACAGAGGTTGATTGCAGCTTTAACCTTGGACCTATTCAAATTCTAATATTACGAATTAAAAGTGTAGTCTTTTTTGTAGATACTAATATTGTCTTAACTGGTAAAGCTTTCATTAACACTACATCTACAAAGTAAGAAAAATCGAGTATGATACAAAAATGGAGGTCAAAGCTATTGTTTTGCATCTAGTATCTGCATATTGGGCCAAAGTTACTAGACCATGGAATGGTATGACCATATTTTAGACTTCATATAATTCTGAATTTTCTTTTTTTAATTTATTTATAAAATGTTTTACCAGGAAGTAATACATTGAGAGTTACCTCCCATTTTCAAGTATGTCCTGGGCATAGAGTTAAAATGACAAATAATACATGGTTACAAGTACAGTTACATAAATGAACAGGGTATACATTATATACAATACATTGCATGCACAGTTAAGGAAGATGTATATTATAGGCTTATGTAACAGTTACAGAATGTTTTCATTAATAGCTTGGTAAAGGTTTCACTGAATATATTTAGTCTTGACCAGCACTTTCCCATGTAACACCTTCTGACATTGTTAAATCAGCTAAGGCAATATAAATGTGCTAAGCTAATTTTCTGAAATTAATAATTATACAGCTAAAATGGGCCCACTAAGCAGAGCAACGTCCATGAGGAAGAAGCAAAGAGAAATACATTGAGATTGGTCGCGTCAGACAGCAAACTAGATAACACAGCCCCAATTTGGGACTAGGCCGGGTTTCAATGGCTGAAATCAGTGGTCTGGAAAATGTTTAAACAATATCTATCTCGGCAGAGAAGTCTGAAAAAGCACTCTAAATATTTTTAAATCCACAGTGAGAGTGCAACAATAATACCTTCAGTCTCGTGATAAACAAGCAACAGTCTCCAGAAATTTCTAAGAAATCCAGGACTGAAGTAGCCACCAACTACATGAACAGTTAGAATGTAGCAGTGGAATTAGGCATACTTCATACACGTGTGGAACGTAATGCATGTTCCCTAGGGCAGAAAGACAATTTACCACTTAAAGGTTGTGCAGACTGTAACAGTTGGGTTTGTTCTCTATTGTTGTTATAGGTTGTGCGACTTCATGAAGACACTAAAAATGATAGTAATTACAATAGCACTCATTTTAAAGAGAGTACTGAGAACAATTACAAAGAAAGGACATAAAATATTGCGGATTGTAATGCAACAGAAGAACATTAATATTAATAAACTTTTATGTGAAAAAGTACTCATGTGGTCTCAAAAGTTAATTTATAAACAGCTGTATCAGCGCTTTTTTTAGTCCATTGAAAAGTACAGTATCCCTCCCTGCCATTAAATCTCATTTTTATGAGATCTGTATAACTACAACAAATATTCATTACTGTATATAATACAAGGTATTGACTAGACTGTATTTTGGCACGAAATCATCTGCATTTATAAGAGAAATGCAGTCACTGAAAGCTAAACTAAAAACTAAATAAAAATATGTCTGCCTTGTAGTTATTCTTTTTTATCTGACATTGCAAACATACTTATATAGGTTGTGACACCTTTTTGTGGACCACGTTAATTTTTCCATAGATTAAGTTAAATATACAGAATTTATGAAATCTCATAAAAATATATTGTGGCATCCAGTTGAAAGGAAGCATATGTATCTTAAAGTCATATAAACACAGATAAACTCTGTAGGGCATCTTCAAGTGCACTGGTGACAAGATACGCATGAAATTAACTGAAGCTACGTATGCCACTGTAGGTGCCGGAGTAGGTGGATGAATAGCAGAGGTGGGAAGATGTGTCAGACCAGGTGTGGCCAACTCCAGTTCTCAAGAGCCACAAACAGGTCAGGTTTTCAGAATAAACTTGCTTCAGCACAGATTAAGCCACCTGTTGGTGGCCCTTGAGGACTGAAGTTGGCCACCCCTGTGTCAGACCTTTGTGTCACACCTTTTCTAAAATGTGGGAAATAAATTGAACAAAATGTTTCTATAGGGGGCCATAAACCCAGATTCTTCATGTAATCCATTGGTTCTGGAGTCCAGACGTTTGATATATTGTCTCCTTTATATTTTTAACATTTCCTTTGAGAATTATTACTGCTAAAGAAGCATCCCCTCTCACCAGACATCCCCCCCCCCTTTTTTACCAGGTGGTCCCTGGAGCTGTACTACTTCAACTACGTAGATCCCTGGTCCCAGTATATCATTGTTTTGTTTCCCCTGGAGGGGACGGTACCAGCGCTACCTACAGCAGTAAGAGGGCTCCCTTGTGGTGAACATAGTGTGTTTAAGCTCTAGGGACTCCCTGCTTCTCACCCAGGTAAAAAAAAAGGGGGACGTGCTCCATTAAATATGACAGTGAGTGTCCTGCTTTGGAATAGTGTTGTTCTGTGACCATAGTTCAAATATAGTGATGTCTTAGTATGTTGAGAGCTGTATTATGTACCTTAAGGAGGCTTTTTTTTGTAGATTATGTGGAGGAGATGGTTACAGGGGTTCTGTGGCATAGATGTTCTGCACAAGGATAATTATAGATTATCCTTGGTGGAATGTATGTTTGTAATCTTTTGGTACAATGTTTTTCTGTCTGCATGTTATTAAGATGTAAATGTCACTGTTAAAATCTACATGCATAATACAATTTACACTTGCCACATTCACTGGCAAAATGAAATAATTTTTATATATATATATATATATATATATATATATATATATATATATATATATATACATATATATATATATATATACTGTGGGCTCTCCATTCATTTTTATTCACACTGATACACATACACACTCTTTCTTCACTTGCTTTCAGTAACTTTTGACACCTCTAGCCATAAAACACATCCACACCGGGGGAAGGAACAGCACAGATAACATTCCAAGAGACACTGTTTTTAAGTATACCTTTTGCTTCATTCATTGTAACATCGCCGGAAGAAGAGATCAGTGTATCTCGAAAGCTCGCACAAATAAAAGCATTTCGTTAGCCACAGAACGGTATCATCTATTTATTTTTTGATTATTGAAGCTCGGCTAACACGGTACTGATACCTCTACATATATATATATATATATATATATATATATATATATATATATCTTCGGGTGATGTTACAATTGATTAAGCCAAAAACCTTTCTTAGAAGCTGCGGTCTCGGTTTAGCCCCCCGTGAGGGTCCCGTTCAGTTTAATGAATTTGTATTTGTGCAACCATCTCTCTTTCGGTGTTCTAAGATTACCGTTGAGTTTTGCTACCTTCAGATCATTCCTCTTATGGCCAGAGTCAGAGATGTTCACCGACAGGGCTGTCTCTTGTTCCGCATGTGATGCTGTGGCGATGCAGATACCTCTACACACATGTGTGTGTGTGTGTGTGGGTGTGTGAAAAAAACAGTGGCTAGACTGTTGAATGTTCTCTGACATCTACAAAATCATAGAAAGCTGCAATGGGCTTTGCTTTGAAGTTGAAGGCAAGGTGGTCACCAGAACAGAAGGTGGAATTGATGAAGCTCTGATTGGTGGAAATGCATCTGCTGAATGCCCAGATGAAGGAACAGACTCCTCATCGATCAGCGGTGTTGATATAGTATTGAACCACAAACTTCAGGAAACTGGCTTCACCAAGGAGTCTTACAAACAGTTAATTGAGGTAATGTTGAGGTTTTAAGGTTTCATCAATATTGTATTATATATATACACACATACATACACACCATACTTTCTATAGGTTATGGTCAATGAAGAAGGTGACAACAAAACTCCACCGTATCACATATATCAAATAAAAATATCACTTGTGAGAACATTCACTTTTTAGACAGGTCTACAACCCTGCCTTCCACCATTATCACCTAGCATTCAGTGCTTCCACTGTGGCAAGGGATTCTGGTAAAAGACATGCAAATGAGCACACAATGTGTCACCTTTTGCCTGAGATCTATTTTTTACATGGAACCCTTCTAAAATACCATACCATACTATGGTAAACCTACCCAGCCTTGAAAATTGCAGAGCCAGTACAACCAGCCTCACACTGATGAGACCCAAAAGGTCTGCCTGTGAGTGGTTTTACTGGCTTTCCATCTAAACCCATGCTGTGCTTAAAAGCTATGTGAACAGCAAAGCATTAGCTTATAAGGGTTCCATGTAAAAATGGGTTTCAGGCAAAAGGTGACTGTGTGCTCATTTGCATGTCATTTCCCATAATCCCTTGCCACAGTGGAAGCACTGTATGCTAGGTGATAATGGTGAAAGGCAGGGTTGCAGACCTGTCTAAGATGTGAATGTGCTCACAATTGATATTTTTATTTCCTATAAAATAAAAAAATTAATAGTCGATACAGTTCTGTGGCTAACCAAATGCTTTTATATTTGCGAGCTTTCAAGATACACTGATCTCTTCTTCGGGTGATGTTACAATTGATTAAGCCAAAAACCTTTCTTAGAAGCTGCGGTCTCGGTTTAGCCCACCTGTGAGGGTCCCAAACAGTTTAATGAATTTGTATTTGTGCAACCATCTCTCTTTCGGTGTTCTAAGATTACCTTTGAGTAACCTTCAGATCATTCCTCTTATGGCCAGAGTCAGAGAGATGTTCACCGACAGGGCTGTCTTTTGTTCCGCATGTGATGCTGTGGCGATGCAGATACCTCTACGTGTGTGTGTGTGTGTGTGTGTGTGTGTGTGTGTGTGTGTGTGTGTGTGAAAAACAGTGGCTAGACTATTTCTAACCCCTAATAGTTGAGGTAATGTTGAGGTTTAAAGGTTTGATCAATATTTTATTACAGATGAGAATATAGAACACTGTAGGAATAGTTGTGATCTGTTCTGTAAACTTTGTGTACAATGAGAGTGTGTAATAGTTACTGTGTCTTTAATGGACAAAGGCTAGATTACTGACATAGCAGCTTGCCAGGGTACATTACCTACTCTTTTTCAGCATCTGTACGGATATTACATATTAATGGTATACCTTTCTGCCTTCGTTTAATAGTTTGGATTATGGAATGTTTACCTGGATAGGCATTGTATTTGTGTACTATCCACTAAGAATATGGCAAGACCACTACTTTCATGTCATGTGTGGCTTTACAGGTTTTATTTAGAACAGTAGCCTAGAATTGTTACTATATATAAGTAAGATTTAATGTGTCAGTGTTTGTTACATATGTATTAAATATGTGTGTTTTGAGTAATTATGCTTGTAAGGGTTGAGTGGGTAGTATTACTTACCTGCCAGAATATTATTATTGTCCTATTATTATCATCATCCTATTCTCTCCTGCGGCTCAGTAATAGTGTTTCATGATAAACACTACTGTTATTTTTCCATCGGTGAGGTAGTAGAATGATGGTTTTCAGCTATAGGGGGATTAAGGTTGTGTCATTAGAAAATAACATTCAATTGATTTAGGGTGTTGCATTTAAATATATTGTAACTATTTTGGAATGATACTGTATATACATTTTGGAATCCAACTTTGGTATGTGTGTCCATTATGTGATATACAAGCCATTATTTGTTTGACTTGATACAAAAATATCTTTATTGATTTTGAGCAATTGTTGTGATGCTAGCTATATATATATATATATATATATATATATATATATAGAGAGAGAGAGAGAGAGAGAGAGAGAGAGAGAGAGAGAGAGAGAATGGAAATATTACTGTATGTTCATTTGCATGTCTTAGACAAGTCTGCAACCCCGCCTTTAACCATTATCACCAAGCACACAGCACTTCCACTGCAGCAAGGGATTCTGGAAAATGACGTGCAAATGGACACACAATGTCACCTTTTGCTTCAAAACCATTTTTAACATGGTTCCCTATAGGCTTAAGCTTGCTGCATGGTCACAGCTTTGAGCACAGCCAGGGTTAAGATGCATAGCCAGAAAACCCACCAACAGACAGCCGTTTCGACAAAAGGTGACAGTGTGTGTCCATTTGCATGTCATTTCCCAGAATCCCTTGCTGCAGTGGAAGTGCTGTGTGCTGTGTGATAATGGTTAAAGGCGGGGTGGCAGACCTGTCTAAGACATGCAAATGAGCATACAGTAATATTTCCATTTGCTATATGCTTTGCTGTGGAGAGTTTTTGTCACTATATATATATATATATATATATATATATATATATATATATATTTATATATCCACACATACACACACAAATTAGTTCTTCAGTATTAGGTGATACCTTTTTTATTTGGACTAACAATGTATGTCATAGGACAAGCTTTCGAGAGTTCTCCTCTCTTCTTCAGGTCAGCAATACTGATATACAAAGGTTTCTACGACTTAGACAGAGATTGAAAAAAAAAAGGAAGAATAAAGAATTCCAGGCACTGGAAGGGTGTTAAAAGTGAGATAAGGAAGGTGAGAATTAGGGATGGGGGGCTGTATGTCCACAGCAGCACAGAGGGGGAAGAGGTATGGGATGGCACATTGGCAGGGAGGACCATTACAACAAATTATGATAGTGTGTCAGAAACCCCATGCCTGCATTAAGTCCACTTGTTTTGGTGTCAAAGAGTCTTATCATTCTGAGCTCAAATGTTTTCCGTTCCTGGTTGCATTCGAACATTCCATTGAGGATTTTGATTTTTAAATCATTTATGGAATGATCTGGTAGTGAGAAATTATGACCCACTGGTGAGCAGTATCTTCCTTCTTCGTGGTGGAGTATAGAGTGTCTGCGCATATTCATTCTGCCTTGAAGTTTTGGGCTGGTTTCCCCAATGTAGCATCCTTGGTCACATTTGTTGCACTGAATCATATACACCACGTTCCAGGATGTGCAGCTGCATGATCCTTTAACATTGAGTGTTCTATTGTTGTGACTGGCTGTGGGATCTTGGCATATATGTTTGCAGAATTTGCAACAAGTGTTGTTGCACGGTTTTGTGCCACTATCAGTGTCTTTAAGTTCGTTGTGAAGTTTTCTGTTAAATGTTTCTGTTTTTTATACACAAATGGATATACTTTAGTATATTGTAACATCATGGTTTTGTGTTTTTATGTATTTGTGACTCATATTATGTTAACATTTCATTCCACAAATTGTTCTGGTAATGTTTACAGTATTTGTTGTATTCTGGGGGGTGCTGGGTTGCCTAGCAATGAAGCAGCGGTGGATCAGTATTGCACTGGGTGGGTTCTTTTTCTGTGATTTGTTGACAATCCCAGTGGGATATTTATAGCACTTTGGTCACTTGTATTTGTTGTCTTCAAAAAGTTTTGTGTGAAAGTGTATAAGAAAAAAGAAGTGTGTGTGAAAGTCGTATTGCTGCTTTAATGCCACTCAGACTGCAGCATGGCATTATTTTGCCAAGACAGTAAACTCTACTTGACTCCAGCAACACAAAATGTTCAATATATACCTATTTAAAATCATATTGAGACAGAATTTGAAATGTTATTTGGGAATAATGTGTTGCTATGTTTTACTCTTCTCTAAGTGAATTTGAAGAAGCACCTTAGTTGATACTTCTGAGTTTCATATATAATATAATGATATTCATTTGATAATAAATTTGACTGCACATTTTCATCCCGCTGGTACGCATGACTGGAAAATACTTCTGACAAGTTTAAAATGATTTGGTCAGTAGTGATTAGGTGGTGCTTGTCTGAGGTTGTTAGAAGTCATGTTTCTGCACAGAAGAGCACCTCAAATACAATTTACAAGTGCAATTTTGTAATGTATTATAATGTTTATTGCATATTGGCCTGAATTCACAAAGCTTTTTTAAGTAACTTAACGTGACATTAACCTAAGTTAATGTTACATTATCTCTTCACATGTATTTTGAAAGCCCGCAACCAGTGCTGTAGTAACAAAAAAAGGAGCCTACTGAGTCCAAAATAGATGGAAGTCCAGTTGAAATAGTCCCAATCCCAAGATGATCTACAGTCACTAAATCCTTAGGTGCTCCGTTAGGACTTCATGCAGGGGAAGTGGAACATGGAATGAAAGAAGAGAGAAATTTAGTGCAACACAGCTATATAGATTACACAGACATATAAATGCAAACTGGCTGCCACATGGGGACAAGACAAACAGACACAACTAGACAAACAACATTAAAGCAAAGCTATTGATAAAAGTTAATTTATTAATAACTAAAAAATAATAATAAGATAGGACAAGATGCTGATGTGCCGCTCCGGTGGGTTAAAATCTAGATAACACTCACAGGACGGCAGATGTAAAATCGCATTAGACCAATGTGAGCTGGTAACCACGTGTAGGGGGTTCGCAGGGTATTCAGGATGCCGTGCACTCCTTCCGTTTCTCCTTGCTGGCAATGACCGGAAGTGACGTCTCCGTCGTGCCGAAACCGGAAATGTTGTCGCCGGATATGACGTCACGGACTCGCAATCTCCAGTGAAGCCTCAGGAAAACGGCAATCCGCACCTCCTTGCCCCTCTGTCGCTCAACAAAGGCACTCAGCAATTGTACTGCTTGTAGTACTTTTCAGCAAATATGTCAAAAAATAGATATAATATCTACGCGTTTCATGTGCCTAAACACACTTCCTCAGGGATATATGAAGTGATGGCAGTGAGGCCAGGTATATATATCCTCAACTTAGCTCCGATTGGTCTGTCAATCAGGGCAATCATGAGGATACACCTGTAAGCATGGTTAATCACTGACATTTGATTCAGCTTTGCATAACAAAAACATAAAAAACTTAACACAACATTTAACATGACATAAAACCAGATAAAATAGTGATTTGATGAAATCAATGGCATTGGCAATAAACAGTAAAGTATATAAAAATACATAAAAAATATTTATATAAAAAGTCCCCTATTTAAAGGGTGCAGGAATAAAAGAAAAACGTACACCTGATGTTATAAGAACGCTCCTAGCTCAAAGTCTATATTTAACCCTCTTGGGATAATGTTTTAAGCTCGTATATCCAGTATGCCTCACGCATACTGGCTCTTTGTAATCTATCACCACCTCTTGCACTAGCAGGAATTGTCTCAATGGCCTGACATTTAAGACCGCTAGGATTTTTATCATGATGTGTGAGGAAATGGTGGGATACGCTATGGGTTACTAGTCCTCTTTTTATATTGTATATGTGTTCATATACTCTCCTCTGATATGTTCTTCTGGTCCTTCCCACATATTTCAGGCCACAAGGACATTGGTTACCAGCTCACATTGGTCTAATGCGATTTTACATCTGCCGTCCTGTGAGTGTTATCTAGATTTTAACCCACCGGAGCGGCACATCAGCATCTTGTCCTATCTTATTATTATTTTTTAGTTATTAATAAATTAACTTTTATCAATAGCTTTGCTTTAATGTTGTTTGTCTAGTTGTGTCTGTTTGTCTTGTCCCCATGTGGCAGCCAGTTTGCATTTATATGTCTGTGTAATCTGTATAGCTGTGTTGCACTAAATTTCTCTCTTCTTTCATTCCATGTTCCACTTCCCCTGCATGAAGTCCTAACGGAGCACCTAAGGATTTAGTGACTGTAGATCATCTTGGGATTGGGACTATTTCAACTGGACTTCCATCTATTTTGGACTCAGTAGGCGCCGGTATCTCTTTTTGTTTATGCTGTCTTATCTGATTGTACCATCAGTTTTCCACCAGGCTGCCTTCCTACCAATTAGGGCTCCCCCGCATAGCAGCGTTTATTGTATACATTCCCATTAGCGCTTTTTTGCATCACATTTCCTTTTTTTTTAACAAAAAAAGGAGGGTACAATGCTACATGGGAGTTCAACATTTTTTTAAAGGGCCTCTCCAAATAAAAAATGCTAAATAAATCTAGAGTTTCCACCGGGGTCCACGTGTCAGCAGACTTGCCAGCACCTCCCCCCACCCCCCGTCTGTCACACATCCTCACTCTTACCCCCCTCTATTTGTCACCCTTTCTCATACTAAATCCTTTTCTTCCCCATGTATTTCTCTCCCCCTCACCCTCTCACTCTCCCTTAATTCTTACTCTTCCTCCTTTAATTCTCTTTCCCCTCTCTCTCCTCCACCTCTCTCCCCTATCTCTCTTACACCCCCTCTCTCACTCACTCTTCTGCCCTCCTCTCTTACACCTCCTCCTCTTCTCTCACCCCTCCTCTTCTCTCACTCCCCCACCTCTCTCCCTCACATTCAACCCTACCCCCCCACACACACAATCCTCCTTTCCACAATCAATCCCCCCCTCCATAATCAATCCCTCCACTCCACAACACCCCCCAGCCCCCACAATAAATCCCTCTGAGAATTTTACCTAGGGCCCAGGGAGGGGTGGTGAATAAGAGGGTTGACTGTAGCACTGCTCCAGTCAGCTGTGCAGTCAGTGCTGTACATGTGGCATGCAGGTGGAATTTGTCGCCGACTTCCGGCACCAGCAACCACGTACAGCAGTGGGGGTAAGTTGCTGCCTGAGGCTCTACTTGCTGGTGGGCCACAGTGCCATTCGGGAAAGTTGCCGGCGCTGGCTGTGCAACCCCCACAATACTCAGTGTCAGCTACAGAAGTTGGGCTCAACTTCTAGCCCTGGCCAGACCCCCACACACTCTCCCAAGTGAAGTTATTTTCAAACCATCAGGTATAACCGCTGCTTTACTGTAAAGTAGAGGGTATACCCTAATGGTTAAGAAATGTATACCACCGTATACACTCCACTACAGTGCTGCCATAATGTTAAGTCATGTTTTCGGATGGAAAGTAAAGTTAGTGATAATGAGATACAAAATGAGGCATTTCCTGTAACAACGTCTATATCCCCAAAGATACGTTAATGTTAATGCAGAGATTTAATGTTACATTAGTTAAATCAAACCTAAAAGTAGTGTTTCTCCTATCCAGACACTCTCTCTTTTGGTGAGGCATGCTTATTACCACGTTGTTCAACCACACATTACATAAGTTATGATGGGTAAAAAAGTGACAACAATTCTTATTAATCCACGTTATTGGAAGCTAAAGCAATGTTGTTCTTACGTGACATTAAGCCCATGCTAATAAGAAATATATCAGCCCATTGTCTACTAAAATCAGTGTACATTGTAATTGTTCAGCTCATACTAAAACCGTTCAACGTAAGCAAAATTATTAAAGTGTAAGACTACTTTGACTATTTTAGCTCTGCATCTGTGTTTTGCCACCAGATTATTACAGATTATTACACTAAATGTTGCTGATATAAGGATGAATTGCTGATTTGTGTGCTCAATGCATGTTGGCAATTGAAAAATTTGAAAGCTATTTACTTTGCCGGCTGCAAAACTGGAGCAAAGTAATTGCAACAGGTTTGTAAAAGAGAAAGCTCCAAATACAATACTTTCAATAGGATTCCTTTTCTTTAAACAAGAAGATCGGTCAAACTGGCACTCTCCCCTACACAAGGTTTAAATGTCGTTGCTCTGGTTCCTTGTCGTCATCTTAAAGGTCCTCTTTCTCTCTTTAAAGAGAATAGAGGAGAATGGCATACTAGTGCAAAAATAGTCGTAGGGTTTATTAAATATAACTTTAACCGGACATGATTCCTTCTCTTTAAAAACAATTGCAGCTCTTTTCTGTACTGGTTTTGCCCAGGTTTGCAGCTAGGAGACTTCTGTAAATATACCCACTTGTCTTATTCTGATCTAAATACTGTATATTCTTTTTTTTTTTTCTTTTAAATTCTGAGATATTTTTCGGGCTAGTTGCTTATTATTTATCTTTATTGAACTTGACGTGTGCTCCTTCAATAAGTTTGATTTTGTGTTTTTAAACTTCTATTCCAAAATGGTACTGTAGCCCATAATTCTTATTTAAAATAAAATTAGCTTGCAAATGACACATTGCAAAGTTGGTATCCCTAATAGTACATAAGTTGAACAGTTTAATTGCATGATTCTCTTTACATGTTGATATATGATGTGTAATGCCTACATTCCAAAAATGAATTTGAGTACATACTGTACTGTATGATAAGTGTGTGAGTGAAATAAAAATCCTAAATAATATAGTTGTGGTTGTTCTAATGTACATTAATATGTACAGCTTTCAACAGTTACTAAAAGGTAGCAATCTTCACCTAGGTGCATCTTTTTGTTCTAGCATGTACCTTTTCTGGAGGATTCCCGTAGAGCTGAACTCTCGGTTCCGAGGCCCCCCTGACTGCAGGGAAAAAATATATATTTAAATTGGCAGTAAATTTAAAAAAAAAATTGGTCTCAGGGTCAACCAATAGGAAGTCACCAATGTGATCTCTTGATGCTGTCTCGGATTCCTATTGGCTGCTGGAAGAAGGCTGACCACGGTGACCAAACTGTTTCTCCTGGACAACCAAGGGGCTGAGGAGAATGGAGTGGTGCTATTCAGCACCATGCGCCCCCCTTGCCGCCACCCCAGTGCAGATAGGTTAATGTTGTGTTATACTCTATAAATAAGTGGAGTTTCTGCACAATCACATGCAGATAACACATCAATGAGTTTAACACCATGTCTTCATTGTGGTGTGATCTGAAATCAAAATAGACAGTATCAGGGTCATTTTGGTGCATACCAGTCTTTCTATTTATTTTACTGATGTAGCGGCCGTTATTCGAACACATCACAGCGCCGATTTTGAGTTGTCTGCTGTTCTCCACGCAGCATGAACGCGGCCAATCGCCCCAGGCACCCGCGCTTATCGCGGATGTTTTGTTTGAATTTCATGGATTCTGTTTCTTCGTTTGCAATAAAATGGATGTATTATAATGTGCAGTACAGTGCTACTGTGCTACTGTAACAATTTCATGTTTTTAAAAGCCAGAACTCTAAAATTCGTTTTTCTGCACTCGCCACGCTCGCATCTTAGTGCGGGAAGGCTGGAATCCATCCCGCGGTTTCAAATCGGGATTCCGATGTACATGACGCCTGAAGTGTTCAAATAACGGCCGCTGCATCAGTACTTTAAACATTTTATCTAGCGCTTTAATATTTACTGATTTATAGTATAACACGTTTTTAACCTTTTCTTTTCTTTTTCCGTAGGTGAGTAAAAGACACTTAAATTTTGGTTATCAAGTATCCTTGTGCCATGCCATTGTGTAATGTGGGTAAGTAATTAAACAAAACAAATTAAATTGGTACCATGCAAGCTGCATATGTTGCTCTATTACTGTAGTACTGTAGCTTACATTTACAAATGTTTTACCCTTTGCTCCTGACCTTGTTTGAAATGTGCTGCATACTTTTTAGACGATTTCCATGTTGGTATGCGTTACAGTGTATGTATGTACATATGCATGTTTGTATACATGTATATCTTTATTTACATAGCGCCCACAGCTGTACTTAGCACTTTACAAGAGAGACAATACAGTACAGGGGATTATTGTACAATAAGTGCAACAAATACCATAAGATCAGACAATGGGAAACGAAATCCCTGCCCCGAAGAGTTTACAATCTAAGTAACGTTTGTGCTTGTTAATAATCTGCGCAAATCTTATTGCTAAATGTTTAAAATCATGCTTTCATTGTTCAATGATTCTGAGCATTGGTTGTAAAAACTGTTTTTTATTTATATTTTAATAGCTACAGCCCTACTTTAACTTTTCCAAAGTAAGAATTAAACGCTCAAATATTTGTGTCTTCTGTATTAGCTTCAAGTCATATCTGGTCAGCTACTGGTTGAAATAATATTTTTGACTGTTCACGAGCTGCTTTTTGAAAATGGAATAATGCGCAGTGCTAATAATTTGTCATTCTAAAGCCGATGTTAACAGACAGCAACTGAGCAATCACTGAGTACGTGAAAAAAGTTGCTAATAATTAATCTTAATTAATAGTTAATATTTAATAGTCAGCACTTCAAGGTTACCAGAAATCTAATGCAAGAATTAAAAGGTCCCGTTCACTAGACAATTTGATATGAATATGGATTTTTTTTTTCAAGGTGACTTTTATTCTTAGTACTCCCCTCTAACACTGCATAAAAGAGTTAACCTGATTCTCGTAACTAATCACCAAATGGACTATCTGGAATGTGCAAGTAATCCTGCTGAACTGACCCATTTTCAGTTCCGGAGACTGCCCTTGCCCCCCTGATTACTGAGATTCTCACGGTTGTAGTGATTGGTTCTCCCTGGATATTTACTTGTCCGTCTAATCCGAAAGTGCAAAGGATGAGATTTTCCTACAGGGATCACACCGTTAAGTATGTCGGGGACTGAGAGTCTCCGGAGCTAACAATAGCACCGTTCAACTTTGGTACGCGTCCAGTTTGAATGCTGTAAAAGAAATATCAAGAATAAAATGAGTGGGTGGGATCACTGCTTTAAATAACACAACTTTATTTCCTAGTGTTAACCTTAATGGAGCCCAGTGACTATCATATATGCTAATTTGCACCTTATTTAGAATAACAACTACTGTATAACATATAACATCATGCTTCTTACAGCAGTAAACCCTGGTCACCATAACATTCTTTGCTGTAATGAATATTGCATTATTAGTATGAATGGGTGTTAATTTAGGTTAAAGTCACGTTTAATAAGCTTGCTACTCTAGCTATTCTTTATGCTTAACAATCATGTAAAGATCCTTTCACAAGGGAGTATTGAGGGTGATACTGAAGAAGGGCTCTTTTTTTTTTTTGTTTTTTTTTTTTAGCACAAGCCAAAAATGTGTTTTATCTTTGGCAGTAATTAGGGTCAAAGGTTTATATTTTCTCTTGGGGAAAGGATGTTCCTTCATGATGATTTAGATGAATGGGAAAATAGGAAGAGTGGGGACCAAAGTTGTATTATAGGGCCTGTTAAAATATTCTGAACTATTGTCTAAACAATGTTTATTTTATGCAATTTAAATTTACTTATACACTGGATAAAAAAAGAAATATGGCATGGAGGGACAATGTCTCCTTGGAGATGGGCATCCCATTGAAGTCATGTAACACATTTTAAGACCATGCTGTGCAGCAGCTGTGGAGCTGAAAACATAAATTGGCTATTAGCTTCCTCTTTCCCATCATTTTGGACCACTTCTTTATTAGACTAAGCACCATTTTTAAGTCTAGCATTATGTGCGAAGATTCTTTTGATAATGTGTGATCTTTAGTCACAGGATAAGCCTGCCTGTTAGTTGGTTTGAAAATGAATGAGCTGTTTATGATGTCTCTCCTTTTTGCTTCTATTATTATTATTATTATTAACCTTTTTCTTTGGTTACAGGGTTTTGACATGCACTTGAATTCTTTTAGGGTGGCTTTGCTATCTGTTGCAACCTTGCACAAATGCAAAAGCCGCAATTAGAAGGAATTAAAGATAACCAAGTAGAATAAGGTTAATTTATGCAGTCAGATGTGGCCATCAGGGACATTTTACTGCAATAGGCATTTTCACTTGACAAGTGCCTGATCGGCAGCATTTGACAATAGAAAATAAGGCCATAAGAAATTATAATACTAATAACACATACAGTACCTGACTTAACAGAGCTTTCTTCAACTGCCATTATTCTAAAGGGTGTCTAAATGAGCTGATCATTGCCCATTGTATGCAAATAAGCTCATCATACAAATCATATTCATCCCATTTTCACTAAGCTCCAGGAAATATCGTCACATTATTTAAGTCCTCATAACTCTGGCTTTACTCCCATCCAGAAACTGAAATAGAGCTTTTGCTGGAGAGGAGAGAAAGATATGAGGAATATGCTCATATTTCAATTTCATGGGAGCCTATCTGGCCTACCCCTAACATCTACACCTCCCCCCCCACCACTAAACCCCCTCTAATTTTATTGGGACCTTCTGTTGGACTGCACCAAACTTTCACGCTAATACCCCCTAACATCTTCACCTCCAAACCTAAATTTGATCAGCGGTGCGGCTGGACCACACTCCATCCTGAGTTATGCTCAATCTCACACTGAGTTTTTCTTTTTTACAGTTTACCCTTTGTTACAACTCTTATTCCTTTTAGAGTGTAAGTTCTCCGGAGCAGGACCCTGATTACCGCCTGTATCTACTTCTGCTTGTCTGTCCTTATTTATACTGAATGCCCTGTTTATGTAATATACATAACTCTGTATCCCCACTGTACCACGCAGAAGAATATGTTGGCTCTTTACAAATAAACTATAATAATAATCATAATAATAATCATAATCATAATAATAATATGCTAGTTGAAATATATATTACAATTATTTAAATCTGCATACTTTTGAGGTATCTCAAGGGTTCATAGCATCTTCTCCCGTGAATTATAGGTTCATCTATTTGGGGCTATATAAATGAATGGGCCTCTTCTAAAAATGGTGTCTCCCTGTATTTCAGTGTCCTGGATAAGAGTAACATTAATCCTATGCTAATTAGCTCAATTAAGGCTGTTGTTTTTGCATGTAATTACCGTAGTGAATAAGGCATTAACTCGGAGAAAACAACAGCTGTTCCTGTTTTAAGTAACGTCACATTATTTGCCCTGATCTAATGTAGTTTAGTGAATCTGGGCCTATGTTTTTTAATACATTTTTATATTGTTTGTGCCTCACTTACTTTAATTTCACATTGTTCTGCAAGGTATGACATATTTTGAATAAATACAAATGATGGGTGTATTTAGTGTGAAATTGGAACTGACCTAACAATAATCCCAGGGGAATGTGTAATACACACACAGGCAATATCAATATCAGCAAAAATCCAAATATCAACATTTTTTGTTGTGTATTCTGATTATTAATTTAATTATTTCCTTCAAGCCAATGCCAAGTTAAAAAAAAAACATTTTCAGTAGATTTGGCTATTTATTTTAACTTGGTGACTATTCATATACTACAGAAAATAAAATTAAAACCTTGAAAACAATTTCCTGTATAGATGGCAATAAATTGCAAACTTGACGTTGATCTTTCATTTATTATGATCTCAATATGTGTTAATTTGTAGTTCCAGTAGCTAAGCAAAAAAAGCGGCATTTTTAGGCAGCTTAGATTACTCTTAATACATTTCCTGTCGTCAGCATGGATTAGCCCGTTTATCTTACCTTAAGGGCCATGAACATCATTATAAAGCACAGAGCCTTATTCCTGATGGCCCAGAACCTAGAAAACAACATTGTCATGTACTTGATATACATGTCTGCAACATATTCTTCTGAACTATGTTCTAACTTCTTGAGGATGAAAAAGTGTTAAGCAATAGTTGAGATACAATTTGTGTATCAGACAAGCTTCCAGCATTACAATGTTACATTCTCTGTAGATTAAACCAGCGAAAAAGAAAAAACATATATATGATTTCACACGTTTTGCTGCTTTAATATGTAATCTCTGTCCACGGTTTGCAGTTGGCTTTCTTATATACAGTACCATCTTTTTCGAGCTTTGTAATGGGCCATTAGTTACAGTGTCCATTTTAGCCCCTCTTTGTCTTATACAAGCCCAGTCAGGCTTCCAATCTTTGCTATCATGGCTGTTGGTGTTTGTCTGCATCACATTGAGAAGACATACTGTAGATCAGCAGGGCGCAGGGTGTTTTTTGGGGGTTGGCGGGCAGTTACAAATGCCGGGGGATCCGAGGCCTCTGCAACTCACTTACCGGGATTCAGACGAGTTGCTGTGACACGTCTCCATGGCAATGTGGCGTCAACTGAAGCCGCGGTGTCATGTGGAGCAACGGCACACGTCCGTCTCCATGGCAATGGGGTCACGTGACGTCAAGTGACGTCAAGTGACGTCATGTCATATGACCTGCGGCGTCATGTGACGCTGCCAATCCAGGGAAGGGGGGGCACGAGAACAAGGGGGAGCAGGCAGGGGGGCACAGCTCCAAAAGTTTGAGCTCCCCTGGATTAAACCAGGGAGCTCAATCTTTTTCCCCTGTGCCCCCTGCTGGCTGTCCTCTCCGTGCGCCCCCTCCTTACCTTGGTTCCTGGCGTCGGGGCATCATGACGTCACATTGCCACAGCAACACGACGTCACATGACCCTGCGGCGTCATTTGACGCCATGTTGCCATGACGACGTAGCTCCAGAAGCCGGCTGAACCAAGGTAAGCGAGATTTACAGAGGCCTTTGCCGCTTCCCTGGCATTTAAGTTAAGTGCCTTCGGGAACAGAGCGAGGTCTCCGTAAACCCCGCGCCCACCACGGATCATCTGTGTGCCCAGTTTGCACACCCCTGGGTTAAACTCCACTTTATGTGTAATTCTGCAAATGTTGCAGTGATATTATAAGGTGCTATTGGGAATTATGAAAAGTTACAGGGACAATGATTAATAGGATCAGACGTAGTTATGTGCCTTAAAAAAAAATTGATACCCCATATTTATTTATTTATTTATTTATTTATTTATAAAATATTTTACCAGGAAGTAATACATTGAGAGTTACCTCTCGTTTTCAAGTATGTCCTGGGCACAGAGTAAAACAAATAATACATGGTTACAAGTACAGTTACATAAATGAACAGGGTATACATTATATACAAGACATTGCGTGCACAGTTAAAGAAAATATATATTATGAGCGTATGAAACAGTTACAGACCAGGTTAAAATGTGAGACAGCCTTAGATTTGAAAGAACTTAAACTGGTGGTGGATGTGTATATATACATATACAATAATACGACAATATTGAACAAAATTCAATTAATTTATCTATAGATTATTTGACAGAGCTGTGCAATAAACACAAACCCCACAGAAATATATAGATTCTCTTACCTGTATTTCATGCAACTAATTTATGACTTCACAGATGTCCAAATCAGGATGTTATAAGCATGCCAGATACGGCTGTTGGGAAGTTATAAAGTTATTAACAGATCTACTGTATGCAAATACTATAATCACGCACTTACTGTACACTCATTTGTCTCTATGAATAACAATAGCATCACTGCTTCCACACATTCCATATCCTCACCAATAGACACGTGTAAAGTTTCTGTTTCCTAGTTTTCACATTTTTACATTCTATATTTTTTTTAAATGTAGGGATTTTTTGAATTCTTAAAGACCAGGGAAATTTCGTCAAATTTGAAAATATCCAAAAATTGTCAAAATAACAAAATTACTGTCAATTTTTCACATTTATTACGTTTAAAACAAGGTTACAGGACCAATGTGAGATGCAAATTTTCTTGGGTAAACTTTGCTATGTTTCTCGCAAATTTCATTTTGTGCTTCAGCTGCAAATTTCATAGCAAACTTTAACTTGTGCACACAAACGTTATCCTCTCAAAACTCAGGATTGACCTTTGCATGCTAGTGGTGCCTGCCTGCCAAACTGCATATAAGTTGAAAGATAACAGTGAGTTCCAGTTTAGCATTCTGTTTTGTGTAATCTTACTCGCGCTTTGTCCTTGAAGCTGCTACTTTACAAGCCAGACTGCACATCTACTTTCTGATTGGAATTGCCAATTCTCTAAACTCTTCAACTCCTGGGGGGAGAGGATAAAGGGCAGGATGTGGGAACAGAGAAGTATGGTGATGTTTTTCTCCTTGGTCCCTTCAATTCAACCTTGTTCCTTTATTGACAATGCACGGCTGTAAATGTAAAAAAGCCGAGTAAATATTTATAGTTTATACTACATTAAAAAGGAGTCATCCAGGAGAATTTTAAAATGTTTGTTTAAAAATACTTTTACAAGAATTCTTGCAGCACAGCATGTACCTTTACTATAATAAATGATATTATATTAATCAGCCAGGCAGAGAGGGGGGAGAAGGAATATATTGATTTGAAGTGGGAGAACCTGGCATGCTACTGTACACGTGACCTTGGGCAAATCACTTTATCGGTCTTTGTAAGCTCTTGGGGACCAGCACTAATTGTGCATGCAGCATATATACTACATACAATCCTATGTACCCTTCTCTTACGACTTCACAAAGGTATGAGTTATAACTATCAACGCAGCAATGCAACTTTCCAACTTTTTCCCCCTTTTTCTTCTTATTTGTTTATGCAAAGCATGTGACAATGTATAAAGCTACACTCTTACCTAAACTGGCAATCATTTGGTGCTCCTGTAATCAATCTGTCAAAATTAGGATTTGTGCCTAACATATGTAATGGCTACTTCAGTCAGTGTAACTCAGCAGCTACAATGTATCCTTACGGTATATTACTAAGGTAACATTAACAATTGTTACAGTGTACGGCTCAAATGACTGGGAACATTTGCAACAAACTATCCTAAACAGGAAAGTGTTGAGAAAGATCTCGCACTGCTTGGGAGGTGGGTTAAAACCTGCTGTAGAAATCACAGATGCTTTAAAGCTCATAAAAAAAGGGCAATAAAAGTTGAATAAACACAAAACACAAAAAAATACCATTCACTATTATTTAATTCTACAGAACGGGTTTATTTGAAAAAAAAAAAAAAAAACCCATAAGATTTTACATGTTTTGTTGCTTTAACTTCTTACTAATGGGAAATCTAATTCAGTAAAACCAGTCTACTGTATGTCACATGTTGGTGGTCTCACATGGTGAAAAGTAACCTCACTCAGTCTAGAGACACTCACTGTTTAGAATAGCTGCTTATTCTGCGCTCCCAGTATCCCCACCTACTCACATGCACCAAAAGTTTGAGGAATCAGCAATGTTAAAGTCTGTTTTACCTTTTATCAATGTAATTGTGTTATTGTACACCTATTGAGTATAATTCCCTGTGTAAAATGTACAAGCAGTGAAATGATATCATGTCATACAGTATTCCCTGAACATGGAATGTATACTCAGGATACTGATTACAATGTTTTTCTAGTTTAAATTCCATTTTTTGTCTATTTGTACCTACTGTATATTATAAATGCCCTGAATGCCATATATTATGGAATTAATAAAGTGAAAATATTTGCATAACAACAAACTTTATCATGACTAACACAATGCCAAATATCACATGGTACACATACTGTATACAATACATAAATAGTGCAATACAGCATTTACTATAAATGTTGACTCATACTGAATTGAAGAAAAAATGCAACAGCAATTCTAAGGTTGTAGACGCCTGGGCGAAATAACCCTTTTTTTAAAATATTTAATTAGTGGTCAATATTAGTATTTCTCCAAAATATAAAATTACTTCGTGCTTCATAATGTATGTTAATGGGAAAGATGAAGGTGCTCTGTCTCTTGCTATATGATGAATGCGATTCAATGATAAAAATGTCTTTCATTAAATAGTTTGTTAGTGCCACCAGATCTCCGGTACGTCCAGGTCATGTGATCACTTCAGGAGTGCACCAGGCCCTGCATGCTGGAAACAGAAGTGAAGGGGGCTCCACATCCATTTTGATAGGGCTGGCCGGTCCATCACCTCCTGTAAAATGAGCAAGTGCTTATGACATCATAAGGGCCTCTGGCATGCTGCATTAGGTATGTCATAAGGCCACTGTAAAGGTTAACGTGCTGACTTACTGTTATCTGAACAAATCACGTACAGATACAGTTCTAGTTCCAATTACATAAACATCATACACAGATGATGTATGTCAGTGTATGATAAATACACTAAAGGGTCCATCTATAAAAGGCCATGGTTTAGTTGTGCGTTTATGTAAGCACAGTACGTTGTTACTTTAGCTTGCACTTAGTAGTATGCAGCTCCCTGTATATTTTAGTAGAACTAAAAAGAGCAGGTCGGTACGAGGGTATTTGGTGCTCTAGGCGAACCTTCAGCTATGCACCCCTCCCACCACAAAAAAACCCCAAAATTCCCCCAAAATGTCGGAATCGTTTGTATGATGGTCCGACTTGCCCCGTCCCGACACAATCCGCTATCTCTCTCCCACTCTTCTACATTCTCTCTCTTTCCGACCTCCCTTATTATCAACCCCTCACCCCTTTTCATCCTCTCACCCCTGTTCAACCCTTCTTCATCCTCTCTCAGCCCCTTCATCCTCTTACCCCCTCATCCTCTCTTCATCTTCTCTTACAATCCCTCACACCATCTTCATATTCTCTCTCAACTCCCCAGTTAAAATTCCTTACTTGTCTGTGGAAGTCCCCCTTGGCACCGGAAGTTCTCACTTTCTTCCAGGTTGCCAAGTTTGGAGTGCTGGGGCGTCCTCTGCCACAGACACCTCCAGCCTCCTACTCCTCTGCAGTGCATGCTTGCTCTTCCGCTCTGCGACTGCTCTCCTCCTCACCTCTCATGAGTCACCTTGCCGCTATCTTCCACCTCACCAACCTACACCCCTCAAAATGTGCAAACCTAGGCCTCCTAGTGGTTTCACTGGCCTTGCCTCCTCACCAGCTTCTCCCCACATGCTCCCCTCCTTACCATATTCTCCCCCACATGGCCCCCATCTCACCAGCTTCTTCCCCACATGCTCCCCTCGCTTTGTGGCTGCACCGGCCCTGAATAAAACGTATCACAGCCTGAAAAGAATCCAATAGAGCTACTGTACCACAGCTCAGCATTTCTTTTTCTCAGCAGTCTTCCCTCTCACGTCATACTTTTATATAACATCTAGTTGCTCCAAGTTAGCAACTTTCAATATTCCTGTTGCCTCAGACTAGAAGGTTTCTCTCCCCAGCAGTTCCCAGTTAGCAGCCTTTCCTTTCCTTGCAGACATTCACTTTCCATTTTCTTTTCTCTCGAAATCTGTTCTCCCCCTGCTGAGAAACACTTTGCAGATTCTCTTTTACTGTTTACAAGCAATGTGCATATTTGTCATCTTATCACCATACAAACAGATATATTCATGACAGCTCATAGACAGTATACAATGCAAGAAGCTGCACATTTATGGAGCAAATTCAAGCCCGTGATTAGGTTTATTGTTATAATAAATCGGTGTTACAGTTTGTAATAGGATACTGACCTTTGGGTGGAAAAAAAGAGTATAATATGAAATTGAGCAACGCTTTATAGAATACCTTTTACAAGAGTTTCCTAATGTATCATTAATTTAATGATGCCATCTTGCGTCTTCTCAATTAATATTACAATCTGCAGGGGTTAACAATGTCATACTTAAAAATAATTTTATTTTTGTTTCAGATATTGTTATTGGGCAAACATAAAATAAACAACATCTCAAGACATTGATAAAAAAAACACCAATATTTTTTACAATGAATATAGGGAAATAGAGAAAACAGTGAATATTATTTAATGACCTGATCATTATCTTAGATAAATTGGCAATTACTACGAAAGGCGTATTGATTTCAATGTGGATGGTAATGGGAACAACCCAGTACTGTCCTGTGGGTGTCCTTTAAGAAGGACAGGAAGAAGAAAGAATATAGAAAGATAGAAAAAGGGGGGGGGGGAGAAGGGAAGGAGGGGTAATGACCCCCCTTGTTTGCTCGAGATCACCATTACCAATCTCAGGTTAGGTCCATTAACCTACCGAGCCAAGGGTCCCATGTTTTATAGAATTTGTCAGTTGACTGCTTCAAGAAGGCTGTAAATTTTTCCATCAGCATCACTTCGTTTATTATTTTCTCTACAGTTTGTCTTGAGGGGGGAGCTATCTTCTTCCAAGAGGCCGCCACGGTGCACCTAGCTGCAGTCATAATAAATTATTTATTTATTTATTTATAAAATATTTTACCAGGAAGTAATACATTGAGAGTTACCTCTCGTTTTCAAGTATGTCCTTAGCCATCTTAAAGGGCGACTAATATCCTCAACTGGCTTCATCAGCAAGAAAGTCAGGGTCACCATAGGGATGGACACATTCGTAATCTCTTTAATAATAGTGTGGATAGTGATCCAATATTTCTGTATCGCTGGACATGTCCACCAGATATGGACCATAATCACCTCTCTGCCCGTTGCCCCTCCAGCACAGATCAGACTCCAGAGGGTAGATTTGTCTCAATCGACTTGGAGTGAGGTTCCAATAAAATAGGATTTTATATATATTTTCTTTAATGGTTATGGAAGTTTTCCCAGTGAACACCCATATATCCTCCTTGTCTTTGCTGTCAATTTCTATATTTAAATCAGCTGGCCACTTGAGCATGTAATCATGATCAGGCAAATCAACCAAGGCCAATATTCCAGCATAAATTCTAATAATCAAACCTTTTTGATTACTACCTTTCCTACATAATACGTCAAAGCTTGAGAGGGAGGAGAATTCTAATTTTGGAGATTTTTTTTTTGTAGAAAATGACTTATCTGGAGATATTTAAACATACTTAGGTCAGGTGCCTCATATCATTCTAAGCTCTTGGAAACTAGAAAATGTCCCATTATATAATAGGTCGGCAATTATTCTAATATTTTTAGCTTTAAATCGATCAAATTGTTTGTTGTCAGATCCTGGAGGGTAATTGGGTTTATTGAAAAGTGGAGTGAGTTGTGAGGCGGGTGACACACGATTACATTTTCCCTTAGTCTTGCTCCAGATCTCCCATGTAAAACTCATCGGTCCTATCTCAAACATTCTTGCCTTCACAACCTTCTTATCCGGTGCCCAAAGAGACATTAGCATTGAAGGCGTTTTAGCATATTGGGATTCTATTGCCAACCAGCAATTTTTGCATTGGATCAGAGTTCCAAACCACCACCTGCCGTTGTTGGGCTGCTTGGTAATATTTTAAGATATCTGGGACACCCATTCCCCCTCTTATCTTTGAAGTCATCATTACCGACCTAGCTACTCTGGTCCTCTTGCCCTGCCAAATAAAATGAAATATTCTGTTTTGTAGATTTTTACATTTGGATCCAGTTATCTGGACTGGGAGAGTCTGAAAATTATATAGTAATCTAGAAAGTATATTCATTTTAACTGATACTATTCTCCCGATCCATGACACCTGGTATCCTTCCCACTTTGCCAAGTCCCTTTTAATCTTATCAAACAGATGTGGGTAGTTTCTCTGATATAAAGAGTGGTAGTGTCTGGTCACAATTATTCCAGATATTTAATATACGAGGAACTCCATGTAATTTTAAATGTCATTTTAATAATTTTATTTCATGGACAGATAGAGTTGGAAAATTGGGTACAAGGGATAAAGTGTTTGTGAGTTTCAGATTGAAGTAGAGCAGCTTTAACATCACCAAACGTCAGTAAACGACTCACACACTTTGTCTGTCCTTCGACTGCGCCAAAGGTTGTCCGCCTTTAAGGCAAAGCAGATGTACACTGGGGTGGTTGAGATTCAATGCAGCAGTGCATGTGCAGAACGGAGCATCAGATTTAACAAATAGAAATAGCTTTGAAAAGGGCAAGAACAGTAACATAAAAAATAAAAGTGGGCTGCTGCTTTTAATAGGATTTTGTCTACATAACAGCATATCCCTAATATACAGATGTAGCCAATGTTATTACAACCTTTGGCATGTTGCCGCGTGAGATACAGAACACACCAGCGGGAGATACGACCATTGTTTTGAATCAGTCATGCATGAGAAGGGAGGGTGACTGTCGCACTATTTGACCAGCGGGAGCAGCCCACATCTTACAATAGCATTGGCTACATCTGTACATGTACAGTAAGGTCAGGCTTGTAATACTGATATTTTACTCTTCTTATGTCATGTGTCAGTGGTATAACACTCTTTTTGTAACATGAGCCGTGATGGATCAGACCAGTGTTTTTCAACCAGGGTTCCTTAAAATCCTTGGGTTTTCAGTGCATCCCTAAAGGGTTTCCTGCAATTTTCTTGTCATTTGAAAATTGTACCAGATATGGAAGAATTTACAATGCATCTGATCTCAGACACGGTATTAGAGAGGGTTGGGGTTCCCTACAATGCATCTGGTCACAGATGCGCTATAAGAGAGGGTTCAGGTTCCTTACAATGCATCTGATCTCAGACACAGTATTCGAGAGGGTTGGGGTTCCCTACAATGCATCTGGTCACAGATGCGCTATAAGAGAGGGTTCAGGTTCCATACAATGCATCTGACCTCAGACACAGTATTCGAGAGGGTTGGGGTTCCCTACAATGCATCTTGTCACAGATGCGCTATAAGAGAGGGTTCAGGTTCCTTACAATGCATCTGATCTCAGACAGTAATAGAGGGTTCCTTATAATACATCCGATCTCATGCACGCTATTAGACAAGGTTTTGGTTCCTTACAATGCATCTGATGTCAGACTTGCTATTAGAGAAGGTTGGGGTTCCTTACAATGCCTCTGATCTCAGGTGCGTTATTAGACAGGATTGGGGTTCCTTACAATGCATCTGATCTCAGACACGCTATTAGATAAGGTTGCGGTTCCTTACACTGCATCTGATCTCAGACACGCTATTGGAGAGGGTTGAAGTTCCTTACACTGCATCTGATCTCAGACGCCTTATTTGAGAGGGTAGAGTTCCACAGAATTTCACAATATAATTATAGGGTGCCTTAACCAAAAAAAGTTTGGAAACCACTGGATTCGACTTTGTCAGAAGTTAAACATATGTAAATGTAATCTTTTTTTAACCATATTAACAGATGTTGCAAGATTATATGTCTCTGGCACGGAGCAAGCTGCGGTCACGCTATGGGGGGCCCAATATGGAAACATGCACCCCCTGCAGCATGGCCGCGGCACACACGGTCACCGGAGTCACAACTTTTTACTTTGCTGGCCCTGGCTTCTGAATCAGTAAGTGTTGTCACATCTGTAAGCAACAGTTTACTAGCCATACGTAAAATGTGCATTGCTGTTTTTGCACAGATCTGCATCTCCTGTATTCATTAAGTCCTTCTCTCAGTATGCAAATGAGGCAAACTGTCAGAATGACATATTCGTGTGCTATTCATTAGGCTCCAAGGTATCATATCTCCCAGATCACTCTCTCCTTCTACCACAGCAAAATAACAATTTCACCTACATCAGAATCAGTTTGTGCCAGTATTGCAGGAATATGGGGCAAAAAGCGAATGTAAATTAGATCATGCAATTTTTATGCATATATAATTATTGATTCAAATTTATTGTTACAAATGGCTCGCAACGTCTGCGTGATTTTGCTTTGACAATATCATATTAATAAATCGGCTGCATAGTATCTGTAGCACTAGATATTGAACAAACTGAGCTTTAACAAGCCCCTAATCCGGTGCTCTAGAGAACTCCTCAATACAAATGATATGTGGGTATCACAACCAATACCAATGAAGTTCCTCTAATGAAATCAGTCGGAGTAATGTGTAAACATAGCAAAGTCCATATAAATGCAGTCTCCGTGTACTTAGATCTGAATATAAACAAGTCCCATTTGCCTTGGTGAGGAATGGGTGCCAGAAGCCACGTGTGATATCATGACCTGATGCGTCCCCCGTCACCCTCTGGCTGTAATCTCCAATATTCACAATAACAGCAACAACTGGCTAACCATAAACCATAAAGCACAATGGTGTTGATAGCTGAAAAACTCACGGTACCACTGAACAATCTCCTGCTGTGCGTGCTCCCAGGCGAAGGTAAGATGAAGTAGAAAAGATTCCAGATGAAGGAAAAAATGCCGGTGCTCTGCTCGTTCAGAAAAGGAGGTACTGGGACATAATGACCAAAAGTTTTATTGAATGTTAAAAAACATGAACAATAGTTCTGGCACAAACACTGTAACGCGTTTCACACGCAGGGTGCTTAATCAAAGATATTGATGTTTTATCAAAGATAAAGCACCCTGCGTGTGAAACGTGTTACAGTGTTTGTGCCAGAACTATTGTTCATATTTTTTAACATTCAATAAAACTTTTGGTCATTATGTCCCAGTACCTCCTTTTCTGAACAAGCAGTGCACCGGGATTTTTTCCTTCATCTGGAATATTTTCTACTTTATCTGTAGCACTATGTATAGAAGATCCCTTCTTGCGCAATATTGTATCTCAGATTATTGCACATTATCTTCTCATATGTGTAGCATCATACATGATTACAGCTGCAATAAAATGAAAGCATTCAGCCATGTATCACACTTTTATTATTGTTTTATATTTTAGGATATGTTCGTTTGCTTTGTAAATGTATTAACACATTACAGTGTGTGTGTGTGTGTGTGTATGTGTATATATATATATATATGTTATGGTGGGTAAAAAAGTGACAAAAGCCCTATACTCTACTGGGTACAGCAAATAAAAATATCTTATGTCGTGAATAAGCACGTTCACGTCTCAGACAGGTCTGTAACCAGGGTGTACCTTTAGCTTGGGCAGAAATGCCAGGGGGGGTGCTCTTGGGGGCCCGCTCTCCAGTGGCTGCACATAAGCGATCATTATTTTACCTACTGCACATGTGCGATTGCCGTTTGCCGGTGGTGCATGTGCGGTAGGGGAAAAAAGCCAATCGCGCATGCGCAGTAGAACAAAAAAAAGCAGATCGCGGATGCGCAGTACGCAAGTGCTGGTTGCGCATGGGCGGCCAAACTCCTTGATAAAGGACCTACCGGTCCGAAACGCGTAGGGGGTGCGTTTTTGTCCCCATGGGGGGTTTTCTTGTTACCAGTCATGCACTGAAATAAAGGACATTGACTTTTATTCCATCTGGCTCCCTGGCTGTGCGCCATTTGCTGTTGTTTGTTGCTGTTCTCGGATTTATCTTCATGGCTGGCACGCCACAACTACCTGCTTTGGAGTACACAGGAGTGGGTAAGAGACATTATTTTTGACTTCAATAGTTGAGTACTTGGATGTTTTAATTTCCCATAGTGACTCACAGGTCATTTCATACATATACCCACTCCTTATATCCAACATTGGAGTTTTTATCTACTCATTATCCTATTGAATGGAGTGTCACTTGGTGGAGCACCCCATTTGTTTCTCTTGAACAAAAAAAAGCAGATAGCGGATGCGCAGTACGCAATGCTGGTTGCGCATGGGCGGCCAAACTCCAAAAATCTTGCCCGGGTGCCCATGCATGCCCTGCTATGCCACTGTCTGCAACCCTGTTTTTCACCATTATCTCTTAGCATTCAGTGCTTCCACTGCAGCCAGGGAGTCTGGGAAATATATGCAAATGAGCACACGGTTTTGCCTTTCGTTTTTTGTCCATTTTAACATGGCGCCCGATAGGCATTTGTCGTATTACACAGCTTTTCAGCACAGCCTGAAAATGTACTCACAAAACTCGACATACAGTACAGTACAGACATAAACGATACAGGCATACACCGCATTAACGTACGCAATGGGACCGGAGCATGTATGTAAAGCGAACATTTACTTAAAGTGAAGCACTACCTTTTTCCCACTTATCAATGCATGTACTGTACTGCAATCGTCATATACGTGCATAACTGATGTAAATAACACATTTGTAACAGGCTCTATAGTCTCCCCGCTTGCGCACAGCTTCGGTACAGGTAGGGAGCCGATATTGCTGTTCAGGACGTGCTGACAGGAGCATGCGTGAGCTGCCATTTGCCTATTGGGCGATATGTCCTTACTCGCGAGTATACTTAAAGTGAGTGTCCTTAAACCGAGGTATGTCTGTACATAACGCTTTATGAGGGATGTATTACCAAACTGAGTTAAGATTGCAGCAGCATTTTCCAAGTTGTAGTGATCAGAGATGAGTTACAAAACAGTTTCTTGAACAATACAATAGTTATAATTCCCTGCAACCAAATACTGAAGTGCTCATTTACTCCGCACTATCGCAACTGGACTGACACAGCTATTTCTATTTAATTCACAACTCCCTAAAACCAACATTAAATCAAATTGCATGTAGTTGAAAAAAGCAAATAGACAAACTTGCAATGAAATATGTCCTTTGATTGAAAAGGGCTAAAGAAAACAAAATGTTTACACACCTATTAAATGTGGTGGGAAGCCACCTTAGGCTAAGGCCCCGTTGCACGCGTCCGCACGGCTGTCTTGCTTGCTGGCGACGCGTACAACTCCCTGCACCGCACTTTTTTTGGAGCGGGGGGCGTGACCCAAACGGGTCAGGTGGGTGGGGCGTCATGATGGGGGGGGCGGGGCCATTACACACAGGCACACACATGGAAACCCCTCTGCCGTGTTGCTTCTCTGCCTTTCCCCCCCCCCCCACCCCACCAAATATGCTGCTGCTGCCTCTGCCTCTCCTCCCCGGGAAGAAGACGAACTAGCAGGAGCTGGCCGCCACCTTCCCAGCATGCACTGCCTGAATCAGGCACCGAGGGAGGGGAGGCAGGGAGGGGGGGATGTTGCCATGCTGCACAGAGGACAGTGCAGATTTTGAACCACACAAACCCCCGTAGCTCGAGACAGCTCCCCTCCTCCCCTCATTGGCTCCCTGCAGCACCACGTGATGCATCGTCGCTTGGGATCACGATTCTCGTGTATCCCCTGCTGGCTGACGCATCACAGTGTGCAGCGAGCCTTGCAGTGTGGAGGGACTGGGGCAAGCCCGGGAGGAACACATGTCTCGTGAGTGACGCGCACGCGGCCACACGCGCCGCCGGATGCAGCGGGACCCAGGCCTTACCCGTACTGAGGAAGGATTTCACTCCTTTCCAATGAATGAAACTGAATGCTTCTCTAGCATGTGGAAGGATGCTTTACAGCAAAGTAACTAGGGGTTGTATGCGGAACTGCACCTGTAACTGTACATTAGATTTCACCTAATATTTTAAGAGCATTCTGTCTTCTCTTTGTTTTAAAACACTGTTTTTTGCTTGTTTTAATTTTTCAAAATAGTTTTGCAGTTGTTGTTTTAAAATAAATAAATAAATAACCGGAAATTTCTGCCTTACCATTTTGGTAATGTCGTTTATAACACAAGTTCCGTGTATGATAGGCATCAATATATTTTAGTATAACTGCAGTGCCCAATTACAAAGGACTGAAAAGAACAGGGAGTTTCACTAAACTCCAATAAGAGGTATTGCATTGCAGCTCAATCCTACATTAACTGCCATTGATCTTTAGTGACTCCCACGCCTACGCCCCCTCTTCAATATGCTGTTAATGCATGCGCCCATTGTTTGGGGTGATTTCCCTTTGTACTGATTTTAGAGATGAATGGATGTGAAATCTTCTCAAGCAAGTGGAACTCGGTTCACAGCAGATTAAATACAAGCCTACAAACTGTCACCAGGAAGACCTGCTTGATTGCAGTACTGCTTGTGTGGTTGTGTGGGCTACTTTATCTGAATATACCCTCTAATAAGATATTGTATATTGGAATGGCTCTACCTTTTCTACAGTACCAGCTCTTTGTGGTTATCAGACTTCATTCATTCACAGCTAGATTTAATCTACTTTGATCTCCTCATAGCAAGATTAGTCGTCCCTAGCAGCAACAGGAAAGAAGGCAAAGAATGATGCACAGCTGTCTGACCATGCACATTAGTGCACATGATTAAGATAAACCACAGTCCTAAGTTTAATGACCAGACATAGATGGGCGGCAGCAGCAGATCTCAGCTAGCACATTCAGATGATTGGCCTCCAGTGCCAATGTCACAGGGCAGGCCACTATTTTCTATCCTTTCAGTTATAACCATATGGTTTATTTTTGTAGTTCTAAATGAATCTAATGTATTTTGTATGTGAAAGTTTTATGGTTTTTGCTTGTTTGAAGTTACATGACCCCCAACATTGTCCCACCCTCCTCCTCATTGCACAAGCACGCTAAGGATGGGGTACTCCATTGTCATCCTTTATGATGATCAGATGGTTGGATTTATAGGGGGCAACCCCAAAGTTTGAGAGCGGGAGATTCCCCTCTTCATCTAGTTGTCGTGTGGGATGATTGCTTTAATATTCTGTAAACACACACATATTCAAAATATCCTATTAGATAATTATTTATTGATGGGGAGTGGGAGTTAACAGCGACACAGGCTCAAAGGCATAATTTTGTTCCTACAAATATATGGCTACATATTTGTTTGAGTAAAATTGCTTCTGAGTGGTCTTGTGAAAGTGAACTCCCTAAATACATTGCGTATACCTGTACATGTGTTGAAATACACAAAATCCTACAGGTACATTTTTATTCCTACAAATATGGTGTGAACTTTGACTAACATTGGTATTGCCCTATATCGTTTAGGATATCCACATATTAATAAGAAATAAACTCTGCCTCTTCTGGTGGCATCAAAGTGCAATTCTGTTCTGGTGTAAATTGTTATTTTATTTGTCATAGAATGGGGCAGTCTACATAATTACCTTTGTTTGACAGTTCAAAGTGACCCATCCAAAGATTCATCTGGCTGCTTACTTTCGGAAAATATAAGACGTGTCTGGGTGCATCATTGATGAGAAATTCCAAGTGTGTCAAAATTCTATTTTGGAACTAAGCACCCGTTTCTCATGTAAAAACATTCACTAAACAATAAGAAAATGTAGTTAATATTTTATTATATTAAAGTAAAAACAAAATAAAGGTTTATATGGTGTTTAAAATAGCCCACAATGACAAACTTTGAACAGTCATATAATAATATTAACTTTATTTATATACTGCTTTTCTCCCAATAGGACTCAAAGCGCTTCACACATTTAAAGCTAACAGTTATGAAAAATAAAAGGAACACATGTAAAGCTATAACCCCCCCCCCCAAGATAAAAATATGCAAATATAGGATGAACAGAATATAGAATGGATTGAAACTGTATTACATACTGCTTTGCAAGAAATATAAAAAAAATTGGCAATTTCATTAACATGCACAAAATATCGGGAAGTTATATGACCCAATATAAACTAGGAAACCACATGAAATACAAGTTTAACTTGTGAAAAAAACAGTGGGTGGGTTACTAGCATACACTGCAAAACTGATACAAATCATTGTATGAAAATGGAGACTGTGATGGCAGATACAATAAATTTGTTAAAAAAAGGTTGGATATCTTTTTAGAAAGGAAAGGTATACAGGGATATACCAAATACATAAACATGGGAAGAAGGTTGATCCAGGGATTAATCAGATCGCCAATTCTTGGGGTCAGGAAGGAATTTATTTTTCCCCTTATGAGATATCATTGGATGATATGTCACTGGGGTTTTTTGTTTGCCTTCCTCTGGATCAATAAATAAGTATAGATATAGGATAAAGTATCTGTTGTCTAAATGTAGCATAGGTTGAACTTGATGGACGTATGTCTTTTTTCAACCTCATCTACTATGTAACAACTATGTAACTATGATATTGCAAAATCTTAAAATTCCTTTGACTACGCACATGGAAAAATGGCTTGGCATTGAAATGGTTAAATTACATGCTACCATGTAGTTCTTGTGTATTTTTCTATTATTTTTCTGCTATTACGTTTAATGAAAATACAACCTGGCTCATATTAAAAAGTTTGTCTTCTGTTATAATGTTTTGTAGGTTCCCGTAGAGATGAGCGAATTCGCCCAAATCCGTTTCCCCGATTTTCGCTGATGTTACCCCCAAAATCTGTTTCATGGTGTAAAATTCCCAAACGGATTTGGACGGGCTCAATCCACATGGATTCCTCAAAAACCGCCATTGGATAGAACCCGTGGACGGATTTGTAGGATCTAATCCGCTGATTCAGCAATCCGTTGGCGGATTCTTAAGAATCCGCCAACAGGATTGCTGAATCTGCAGATTGGATCCTACAAATTCGTCCATGGGTTGCGGAATCCAGGGAGTGCATTGGTAATGATAATAAAATCTGCAAAGCACGAATCGCCCTTTTTAAGATTGATTTGCGGAAATCCGCGGACTGAAGGAACCAGCCGATCCGCTGCGGATCCAAATTTGACAACATTTTTTTGCCCATCACTAGTTTCCTGTACACAAGGATCATATCCAATAAGAAATGAACCTGTTACATTTCCCAGGGGGCTTCAACACATTACACTGTGTACTCCTTCAGCGCTATATCAGTTAAAGATCTAAATACACAAATATTTGTATATCTGAAAGAACATGTTCGCTGTAGACTTTATCATGTTTCATTTTCTTTCATATTAGCAAAAGATACAAAAGCTAGCAGTTACGGAGGGAAGCCAGTGGAGTGTAGGACTGCCCAACCCTGTCAAATTGATAGAGTGGAGATGCTGAACAAGATAATGGAAACTTTCTATTCAGTGTGGGCTGGAATAAAGAAACCATTTCTAGTCATTCATCAACATTGATTGCCTTACTACTTGAGGCTTTAGATCAGAACTTACTTTTTACAAAGAGAGAATAAAACCAGCATGTGATCCACTGCAGAAAATGTAGTTAGGCAAAGCTTATCATTTCGTGCTAAGAGTAATCACAGGAATGTTTAACAACTTAGGGCCTTACTCAATGAAAAACCTGTGGATTGCCACTCTGCTCATGCTGCATAATTCTGCAAATAGCCAGATAGCTCAGGAAACATGTTTAAAGGCACTTTATTTTCCATGTTAGTTGAAAATGAGCTTACAGCTGGTTGTCCCTAATAATGATTCTTCTTTGACAATGCAAAAAAAAAACGTGACTGCATTTTAACCGTCTCCTTACAATGTAAGAAAAGTTTGCAAATGCACAGCTATAAGCCGAGCCACTTGTGTTTGACATTAAGTAATAAAACTCATCTATCTGGAATCCTCTGTTAGAGGATATATGTTTGTAGCCCCTGTGCCCTCCGGCTCCCAGAGACCCCCTCCTTTGCCGGAGGCAGCGACGGACTCGCCGGCTGTTCCCAAAGGTGGGGACCGGAGCAGGGAGTGATCCGAGCCATAGGAGGCCGCCATTATGGTTGTGCGCGCAGGCGCCGGGATCGCGCAGGCGCGGTTGTAGCTAGGGAGTTTCGGGGCCTATAGGGAGTCGCGCATGCGCAGAAGAATCGCGCACGCGGCCCCAATGTAGAAATAGCCTCCACGGGACTACAATTCCCAGGAGGCTAAGGGGGAAAGGCACCAGGTGCCCCCGAGTAGCCAATAGGGCTGAAGGATTGCCCTGCAGGAGAAATAGATACATTTCGCGCGCTGAGCCCACGCTAGTCAGTCAGTGCCAGGAGCAGCCAGGGGAAGGAGGTAGCGTGCAGGAGTCAGTGACTCCCTGCACTAGGCCAGCAGCCCCAGAGGCCCGAGATAGCCCTGAGCCACCCAGTAGTGTAAGTTGTGTCAGGGACAGGCCCCAGGTTAGGGACCCTGCCCCTTACTATTCAGAGTCAGTTAGGGACTCAGCAGACGCTGCGCGTCCGTCCAGAGGTTTGGGCGCAGACCTTCGTTGTTGCTGCAGCAGTCATCCGGGTGGGATTGCCCCAGACGGCAGTTCCTGTGTTCAGAAGACATCAGGATCCTTTGTGAAGTTCCGTGGCAGGCCCGGGCACCGGAGTGCCCGGCAGGTAACAATCAACAAGTACATCACATTCACATGGGACATAGTGGCTACGCAGTCACACATAACTATCTCACTTGAGGGTGGGGTGATACTGTGTGGGGGTACTGGACACTGGGTGGGATCATCCAGTGGAGGTGCAGGTGAAGGTAGCGTCCTGCGAGACACATTAGTTAGTGTCCCCTCTAGGGAGGGACACCTGTTGAATTGTTGAATTGGGATGCATGAGTACGGTCATCTAGTAAAGGCATTAGTTGTTATCCATACTGTGTGTTGAGTGATATATATTGTCCTGCGAGGAACCACTCCCCCTCTGGTGGGAGCCATCGCAGGTGGAGGCGCTGCACCGTAATCACAGGGTTACTCAAATAATACTTGCCCCAGGTTCCCCACGGCGGAAGCTCAGCCCTCCTGTGAGCCTAACAGGTAAAGCACCACACCAGGTAACATTAGGTTCCCCTTACATACGCCATATACGCGATTGGGTGGGGGAAGACCCGTTACATGTTATTTTACTTACATGAATTAAACATAATATGAAATCAGTGTGCGTATAGTTTGTAATTTAATAATAAACACAAGGGGGAAAAATTATTGGAAGGATTTTTGTCACATCTGAGTTAGAATCACAATGTTCTCTTATATTAAATGTATAGCTTTCCTGATGGTGAATTCTATGTTAAAGAAAACATCCTATGGAAAACCAGGTCTGGGAAATAATATTAAGGATCTTTATACTGTAAGAAAATGTCACCATTGTGACTGGCTTAACTCCGCTTTGATCGCCTCTTTATTAGAATGACAATTTAATTATTTCTCTGAGTGAAAGTATAAAGAATAGATATACCGTACAGCATACTGTATGTTGTATTGGCGGTTAGGCTGTCTGAAATGTTGGCCTTTTATATACTGATTTTCTCTTACAAAAATACACATTAAAACTACAAAAACACTCAATATCAGCTTTAAGCAAAACATATCTTAAGCCCTAGGTATGTTTCTCATATATTTTTAGATAATATATATGTATATAGTTTGCATGTTTCTATTATGTGTTTTATTATCAATCAGTCTATTTGGATATTTTCATTAAATATGTCTGGTGTAGGTTTTATAGAGAAGGTGGGGTAAGCTGTCTATGTGAGACAATGAACTCCCCCACATAGCCACACATCAATCTCCCGATGATGCATTTCGATACAGAAATACATTAAAGATGTGTGGCGGACACCCAATGGAGTGTAGGCTTGTGGGGGCACTAGATATAATTATGTGCTTTATACAGTACAGTATTGTATTGTATGTCTTTATTTATATAGCGCCATTAATGTACATAGCGCTTCACAGCAGTAATACATGTGGTAATCAAATAAATAACAGATAATATAAATAACAGATCATGGGAATAAGTGCTTTAGACATTAAGACTTACAGTATGGAAGTGCAGCTTTTTTTTTCTTTTTACCAACCCTGGATAAATATTCTAAATGGGATCTGTTTTTCTGTGACTCCCTTTGACAATTTAGTATATATCTGTGTTATGTACTGTAACTGTTTATTTAGATTAGTAAAATGGTTGCAGGTCCATAGTTAAATATATTTATCACGTTTCACTTGTTGACTAATCTTAGATTTGTACTTTAACACTTAATTTTTGAAGCCCAGTAGGTATTGTGAATCTGTGATCTGATAATATTTGGAGTTTATTCTTCCTAATTATACAGGTTAATAAGAATTTTAACCCAGGGAGTGTTAGGACCTGCTATGGTCATGCCTTTAAAGTGGCAGCAGGCTTAAGACGCTTTGGCCAAAGGGTGTGTATTTTTGTCACATTGGTAGTAGCTTTGGGCATCTTTGTCTGTTTTTTGTTGTATACATAACATAACCGTAACAGCTGAAATCCACAAAAAATTAGAAGCGGTTCACAAATTGTCTGTATTCGATCCTCCAAAGGATATTCTTTTATCTTGATTTCTCCCATACCATGAAGAAATATTGGCAAAAAGAAAGACAGGCCAGTTAAAAATGTAAATGATTAAATGTCCATTGAAAGTAACAAGATAAGCTGGTGATGTGTGTCTTGAATGATATTTTTCAAAGCTTCCTTCTATATACTTACATACCTTTAGGTATTTTCCTCCTTATCACTTTCCAACAGTTGCCATATTTAAGTTTTTATAATATGGGACACATTTTCGGACACCAAAATCTGGTATGACTGACCTTCAAAATTGCTCCGGGCCCGGCAGGAACAGCTTCCAGGGGCACGACTGCCCCCTTCTAAGTCACGCGCAACACTGCTCAGCCTCTGACCAGTGTGTGTGTCTCTCTCCTCTCTGTCATGTTACCACAGCTGGCAAAGTGTAATGAAGCAGGGGACTCACATAAACACTCCCCCAGCTCGTCCACCTTTTCTCTCTCTTCCCCTCCATCCATTACCCCCCTCCTCCCTCAGCCCTCTTCTCTCTCCATCTCTCAACCTGCCTCCTTGATCCATATCTCAGTCCCCCCCAAATCCATCTCTAAGCCCCCCAGCCTATCTCTCAGCCGCAGACCATCTATCAGCCTCTCCCAGCCCATGTCTTATTCCCCCCTGCCCATGTCTTAGTCTCCCCTCAGCCCATGTATCAGTCCCACACAACCCATGTCTCATTACCCTTCCAGCCCATGTCTCAGTCCTCCCCCAGCCCATGTCTCAGTCCTCCCCCAGCCCATGTTTCAGTCCTCCCCCAGCCCATGTCTCAGTCCTCCCCCAGCCCATGTCTCAGTCCTCCCCCAGCCCATGTCTCAGCCCATGTCTCAGTCCTCCCCCAGCCTATGTCTCAGCCCCCCCAAGCCCATGTCTCAGTCATCCCCCAGCCCATGTCTCAGTCCCCCCCCAGCACATGTCTCAGTCCCCCCAGCCCGTGTCTCATTCCCCCACCAGCCCATGTCTCATTACCCCCCATTCCATGTCTCAGTCCCCTACCCAGCCCATGTCTCAGTCCCCCCCAGGTCATGTCTCAGTCCCCTCCAGGCCATGCCTCAGTCCCCACAGCCCATGTCTTTGTCCCCTTTCCAGCCCATGTCTCAGTCCCCAGCCCATGTTTCAGCCCTCCAACACTCCCTCAACCTCTCTCCGCCCTCCAATCCCCAACCCAACCTGTCTCTCATCCACCCCAACCTGTCTCCCTGCCAGCCAAACCTGTCTCTCAGACCCCCAACCTGTCTCTCAGTGCCTTCCCAAGCTACAGGTAATCTTACCCATAGCATGGAGAACTGGAGCTGGGAGATGCCACCTCCTCCCGAATATATTGGACATTAGTCTGTCCTGAAAACAGTTTCCGGGATAATACTGTAGGACAGCATGCTAAAATAAGGGACAATCCCATATATACGGGACACCTGGCAACCCTACACTTTCCTGTTGATTTGATTTTAAAGCTTCACTCAGAAATTGGTGTACTTCATTTTATCCCTTTAAATATAATGAATTCATCTTTCATTTTTTGCTTCACAATAACCTTCAACTATATTATTATCTCTAAGCTCAGTTAATGGTTTCAGATGGTTAACAGAGACCTTTTGGGAAAAAACAAGCAAGAGCGGATTAGTTTACTTATAATTAGCTACTTCATCATCATTGGATCCAAATAAAATATTTGATACAGTAAAGTAAACATTCACAAGGAGAAGCAGTTTTAGAATACTAATTAGTCTTGTGTGTTGCTATAACAATAAATCACCTAAAGGTGCAATTCCTGTTAGTTAGGATGTCAATTATTAAGGAAATGACAATGTTCTACCACTGAAGCCTGCTTTTTCCCAGTCGGTAGCACTGGCATTACATATAAAAGCATGTACTGTAATACGATAAGGAACCCCTTTCCTCCCAGACATAAAACAATTAAGAAATAATTAACTGTGCATTTACACACTTTTGAATAGTGTCCCTTAGATAAACTGGTAGCACAAAGATGTTGGATTAAAAATGGAGTAGTTAACCAGTATTGATGCTTGGGAGCGGCACATTTGTTGTAGAATAACATACCTTTTAAATGAACTAGCAAGATCGTTTTTTCGTACAGTTGATAACAGGGGCAGAACTTGTCACCGGTGGGCCCTGGTGCAAGTAAGAAAAAAAGGCTCTACCTACCCCAGGTCCGATAACTGGGGAGCGGGGCCTTAAGTGGCAGAGACAGAGAGAAACCCACCAAGGCGGTGATTTTGGAAGTTGGGCCCGACTTCCTGTGGGCTCTAACTTCTGTGTTAGGAGCACCTGGTGGCATCCATCTGCTGCTGCTGCTGCCGGGTAAGGCCCTGCTCCACAGGTATAGCCCAGGCAGGTGTTGTGGAGAGAGGATGACATTTAGAAATGCTGGAAAGCTGTTCCGGCTACTAAAATAAGTGCTGGAATGGTGTTCTAGTGTGTGGAGGATGGGCCCCTAATGATGGTGGGTCCTGGTGCAACCATATCAGCTGCACATATGTAGTTCCGCCACTGGTTGTTATATATAATATGCAGAATATACTGTATATATGTTGTCCAAAGACTTCACATTTTTAAAGCATTACCTACCCAGCATTTTATTTCTGCATTATGAATATTGAAGAAATGGTAACATAGATTATGCATAACACTATTTTCAGTAACGATGAAATAGTTCTCCCACAAAAGCACAACATAAAACATTTTTAATTCTAATAATATATTTCTTCCTATTTCAACTGTGAAGGAGCATTGAGCGTTGTACATGCCTCCCTATAAATAATTGCTAGCTACCATATAAATATGGTTTGAATTACAGAAGAATACTATGTATTCATATTGAACAGTACCTAATGGTTTCTTTTCTAGCGATTCCTTGGGTAATCAACACTTTTATTACTTTAATATTACTGAAGTTACCATTTGAAGGGGAAATAGAAGCGAGTGAAAAAGCAATTTTGGATCAATGTCTTGACATTTCAGGTCACCTTTAACAAAGTAAGATGGGCAAATCCTTTTTAAAGCAGTAAACATACAGCACATGCCATAGGATTTTAAGACCAGTAAAGCTGAGTGCATTTGTTTCCTTTTTAACAATTTCAGGGTTAGCACTTATGGGATGATGTTTGTCAATTATTTTATGGATACTGTGTAATGTATTTCAAGTTTACTTCAATGTCAGCACCTTATTCCTCAGGTATGACACATCATTTTCACTTGATCAACATTTTTGATTTATGTGTTTCAATTCAAAAATCTTTAAAGGTGGGCGTGGCTCGAGTATCCACAAGATGGCCACTTAAGCCTTGAGCTCAAGAACACACTGAGGCAGAAATAGATAAAAAACAGCCCAGATCGGACAAATCCTCATAAAAAACAGAGGATCTAATCTCCCCTATAAATAGTTCCAAAAATAGTGCACTGCTCAGTGGTGTGTAACTTCTACCAGAAAAAAACATTAACAAACACTAACATAAAGGGGACAAAAAAATAGGGAGAAGAGAGAAGAAAAGAGAAGAGAACTAAGAGTGTGAAACATTTCAAATCAACTATATTGAAAATATACAGTAGTCTCACTTACAAGTTATCAGTTCTATAAAGCATTCATGGTACATTCACCGGCATTGCAGGTCCCAGCACTCCTCTCGGAACATGCAAAATGGGTCACTACATGGTCAAGCTGCAGACTCAGCCTCGTCTTAGTCCCATTCCTTGTCTCCCTCCAGCTGCGCTCCTGATCTCTCAGTTTTTTAGTCTACCAGCACTCCTCTGTCCGACGTGCGCATGTACACTGGATTCTTCAGAGCCTCCTTCCTGGAACGTCTCATCTGCTTGGATGACATGAGTGAGGCACTCAAATTTCTCTCTGGTCCAATCTGTGTTACCTCAGTCCTAATCTCAACTCACTTTCAGGATGCCTTTGAAGCAAAAAACTGCAAGAACTGGCTCATTTTTTAAATGATGTGAGCCTAAGTAGAAAGCGGGCCCCTCAGCACTGTTGAATCAGCCTTAGACACACTCACACTCTGCGCGATCAGAGTGATAACTCTGAATGCCCTCATCCAGAGTGAGGGTGTGTGCGTGCGTGCACATACCCGTGCGCTTGCTGCTTAGCGAGACAACCACATTTGATTTGGCTGCTCGCTGATGTGTCACATGAGCGGTTCACCCAATGAGGACGAACCAGCTCTGTGTTGTCATGGACGCGTCACCGACACACCCCTGGCCAGAAATCGCCCGGCCGAGCAGAGCGCATGAAGTCACGGCGCTCGAGCGCCAGCACGCCTGCTCCCAGTCTGGCCGCAGCCTTAGAGGAAGAAGATAGATCACACTTTCCCTCCTGTAAATGTACCACAAAAGAGGATATAAAGCAGCTGTCAACAAAAACAGATACATGTGAAATATTAACACAGATTACACATATAATCAAAGAAGATATTTCTGTGATAAAAATTGAGCTTTTCCACCTGGGCAGCTATGTGGCAGATCTGCAGGAGGAGAAAGCGTGTGTGCTGAATGTGCTGAATGTGCAACAGCAGCTCTATCATCAGCTACACTCTCAGTGCTTAATTATGCAAGACCTACAAAGCCAAGTTGAAGACCTGGACAACAGATGCAGGAGATGCAATCTCTGAATCAGTACGGTCCCTTACACTGAAGGATCCTTGCAGTCTTTTCTCCTATATTTTAAGCTCTGGGCCAGGCTAAGATATCCTCATGGACAGGGCACACAGAGCCCTCAGGCGCAGATGAAACGGAGAAGCCCCATCTAGAGACAGTGTTCTTAAGCTACTGGCATGATTCCCTCCCACAGTAGTCCCCGTAGACCTGTAGGGGCACACAGAGTTGTCAAATTGAGGTTCAGAACTGATAAGAACTAGAACAGTCCATGAGGTCAGCTGCCATCTTAGTTTGGGTGTACAGCCCCAGCCAGTAAGCTAGTTCTTTGCTTGTCAACTTTCTGTTTACAGGTCAGGATTCAGGTTATTCTTTGTTCCCTAGCTGTTTATTATTTGTTCCCTGCTACTATTGCTTCTTACATGTAGCCCTGCCATGCTTACAGCTAACTTTAGTTTGGCCTGTTATTTTGCTTAGTACTATTTCCCCCCTTTCTTGCACGTTCACTTAGCTACCTTAACCTTTTGCTTGTAGCGCTGTACACTTTCCAGGCTCCATTTTGTTTTCCCTATCTTATTTACTTTAGTGTAACAATAAACCCTGTCTGTTTTTTACTTATTTTTACGTATTTCGGTCTCCTGTCTTTTGTAGGTTTCCGTGTTACCTCCAAGCATTCCATATATCATGATAGTTACATAACATTATGGATGGAGATTATGAATAAAGCTAGAGACAAGGGGAAAATTATCCTGAATGGCAATGAAATATGTACAATTTTTCCATGACTTGGCGTACTCAACCCTGCAGCAGTGGAGAATCTTAAAACCAGTCACTGACCCACTAACATTTGGAGTGAAATACAATAAGGGATTCCCTTTAAAACTCATTGCCACTTTCCAGGGAAGGACACACATCCTGCGGGCCCTGGAGTACATACCTCTGAGAGGGACTGAACTTGCCACTGACACTGATGTAGCAGGAGAATCAGAGAGGGGGAATCCTTTCTGCGGAGGACTTGAGACAGCCAAAAACCCTGGATTGAGCTTCAGGGGATTCAAATCGCCTGGAGACACTTCCAGGCGTCACCCTCTGGAATGCACGGACACCACAGCAACAGTAATTCAATGTTAAGTAATGTATATGATTACCACTTTAGTTGCCTAAATTAATGCCAGCGGTGCCTTCCCAGGGAACTCACATCCTCACCCAGGTCATTTGGAGGGGCGGATCGGGCAGGCCCATTCCCTCACCTCCTCAGGCCCTCGTCCATATCTCCTGGTAACAGAGATAAGTCCCGGGAGAGGGATAACCAACTATCTGTCCAAAACAAGTCAGTGGAGTGCTACCAAAAGTATAGCTGACCAACTGGGGGAAGGGTCGGGGGCACACATCTCCTTTTGGATGAGTTTGGTGGCCTCAGAGATTGACATTTGTGTCCCGGGCGGACCTAGTCGACCTGGGTTAGCTATAAACAAAGAGTTAAACTTACCAATGATCAGGCTTAGCTGGGCGATTGTCAAGGGGATCTAAGTGGTGGGGAGACTAATCCACCACGTATGAGGTGGTTGCCCCTCAAGCTCACTGTTACAAATGTAGTAAGACTTACTGTCAACAGCGTCACAGCCAAAAAATCAAACGGTCGCAGCGCTTTGGACAGTGTCTGCAATGATCACGCTGCGGAGGCTTTATGCTTCCAGATCAAACCCCTGCAGTATTAATCTATCCGGGTCATGAACACGCAAACCTTAAGGTGTACTACAGATGCAGCAACGAGTATTAGAACTCTGCCTGGGTAGATTCTGGGACAGTCTCACAGTAAATGCCTCAACATTGCCTCAACATTTCTATGAGATTCTTAATGGCCCATAGGATTAACACTGAATGGGACTGCAGGGACCCCTTGCTGTGTTAATCCGATGGGCCATTAAGAATTTTACAGAAACTTTGAGGCAATGTTGAGGCATTTACTGTGACACTGCCCCAGAATCTCCCAGGAATTTCTCTGGTAAGTGTAATACTAGTGGCTGCATCAGTACATCTGTATGTAGGTTAATTACCTAACGTTGAATTAAAAAAAAAATGTTATTGGACATCTTGATTTAAGTGTTTATATTTAGTTTTTTCCATTTGGAATAACAGTTCGGATCCAAAGCTTCATGTATGATAATTTAAACTAAGAACTGTTTAGTGTGTTTGTACTGCTTTGGCAGAGAATCATCACTTTCCCCAGCACATCATATAGTTTGGGAAACTAAACTTTTGTGCTGAAAAGCTAGCTGGGTCTTATGCACTCAAAATCATTCACTTTTCTCTCTATTAGGGAAGTGAGTTAATATTTTCAAAAATTATTTATAATACAAATACTTGTCTATTTATTCGAACTGGGACTGCACCTTTCAGTGAGTGGAGGGGACACGGGCTCATTATTCAGAATCAAGGACTTCTGTTTATGCTCTAATTTTTTTTAATTGGTTATATACTAACATTTAAGATCTAAAATGTGTCTTATATATGTGTGACAGGCAGAAAAAATATGTGTGAAGTCTCTAAGGGGTTTATTCATTATAGTGAGATAGTGCCGATCAGGCACTACTGCACATATACGCTGTTTCAAGTCAGTGGGATTTTTTATGCGTTAGTGACCAATTGGCACAATCACTCTTCATTAAATAACCCCCTAAATCTCTTGTGCTGGTGCAATCTCTACAGAACTGTCACGTTGGTCCATTATAGACAAAACGAGATCCGTGAACGTCACATTTATCTATGTTTTCTTAAATGCAGAAAGCTTAAAGCAAAAATGTCCAACATTTAACGTAAAAGTGCTGCTTGAAAGCACTCGTGCTACTCTGCAGTCAGCTGCTTGGTGTACACTGCTGAACAGGCAATACGCGGATACAGTGAATAGCAGGCAATCACGGCTCTTGCAAAGTAAAAAAAAAAGTATTTATCCAGTGTATAAATAAATACTTTTTGCTACTTTGCGAGACTCATTAGTGCCTGCTATGTCTTCTGTTAACATTTTGTAGGCAGAATAGTAAATCACTAAAATATATGCTGCTGCTCGTGCATTCTGCTTGATAAACAGCTTCCAAAGTTGAGTGTTTATTGAGTCCCTTTCCTGTCCTTCTGGCCTGTAATGCATTGCAAAGCTGTGCATTGCCGTCCCCTCTGGCAGCAAGTTGGGTGAATGAATGGCTATATAGCCAATATTGGGAAATAAATTAAGAATTGTGTATTAGTTTTACTAGCACAATATAGTCTGTTGCTTACCGCAGCACATTAAAGAACCTCAGAATATTAAACTGGATTGAATTTTCAGGCACTCACTTTTGGCTTGAGCTATGAATAGAAAACATCCCATTGACTATAGCAACACCAAATTAATTGCTTGTTGGGAATGTTTAATTTCTAAAACATAACAGACTGCATCTAAGTGACTAACATGTTGTCTGAGATTTAATTTATTCAACAACTGACTGAAAGGGATGGTTTTGAGGCAGGCTCATACCTTTTAAGCCTGCCAAATATAATGCTAGAATGTAAGCAATGAGTCAGCACATACTGTATACATAGGACACAGCAATAGTGAAGTGCCTTTTACAATGACTTCTGTGCTAGGCCAGCTGTACTGTTTGATGGAGGCATTTCAAACAGTAAATTATACCATGGTTATTTTTGCCATTTAATCTCTCAAATTATGCAAAAAAATGATGTGTAATTTCATAGAAGTATTCTCTCACTATAAATTACCTTGCACTACAACTTATTAAAGTGCAGCTATTAATTATCATTTAAAAAGTAGTGAATATAAAGAGAGGTAAATACTTCTGAACAGTGGATGATATTCACAAATGTAAGCAATGTCCCCTTTCCCATTGTTTAATGCAGCAAACCCCCAATTATTTTTTTTTTTTATTATTACTTCACTCAGCTCTGGGGACCTCCTGCTTCCAGAGATACGTACCTCTTTATTTGCCTGTTAACAAAAGTTAAATCAAAGATGTCTTCTGGGGTCATGAAGTTGCCATGTCATGCTCAGATGACATTGTGATTCCCTACTGACCCGTGAGAGTGACGCTGGGATGGCAGCCATATTGATTTCCCAAAAGGGACCAAAAACACTGTTGCATAAAAAGATGAGTATCTCAGGAACTATTGGGTTCCTAGAGATATAAATAGCACTGTTCAGGCTACTTTAGCCAATAGTGAAACACATTTGTACCACATTTCTCCCAATGAAAACCCCACCCAGAAAATGTGTGACACAATGTTACTTTTACTGTAAATTGAAGATTGTGTAGTTAAAGCAGCAAAGTTACACCCACCTCTTTTTTTCTTTTTGAATTTCTTATTTCTATATGTGAAGCATGTGACAATGTATAATTCTACATTCTTACCTGAGCTGGCAATTGTTTGGTGCTCCTGTTATAAATCTGCCAAAATCCTGATTGTGTGACTAACTTAATGACCGCTTCAGTTGGCATAGCTCTGCAGCTACAATGTATCCTTACAGTATATTACTAAGGTAACATTATCTAATGTTACAGTGTACAGCTCAAACTGCTCGGAATATTGGCAACAAATGATCACAAATAGGAAAGTGTTACAAAGATCTCACACTGCTTGGGAGGTGGGCTAAAACCTGCTAAAGAACTCAAAGGATGCTTTAAAACTCATTAAAATAGCATTAAGGGTTGTATAATAATAATACAAAATGCAGTAAGTGTTATCTAAAACTACAGAACTAATATTTTTCAAAAGAAAAACATATATACGATTTCACACGTTTTGCTGCTTTAATATGTAATCTCTGTCAATGGTTTGCAGTTGCCTTTCTTATATACCATCTTTTTTGTGCTTTGTAATGGTCCTTTCGTTACAGTGTCCATTTTAGCCCCTCTTTGTCTTATACAAGCTCACAGTCAGGCTTCCAATCTTTGCTCTCATGGCTGTTGGTGTTTGAGAAGACTTACTGTAGATGACCAAATATAGATAGCAACATAAATTACTGGTAGAAGAGGCTTCAGGGACATACAGATGCAGCAACGAGTATCCGAACACTTGAAAATCTGGGGCAATCACCCAGTATTGCTGCAACATTTCTGTGACATTTCTGCAAACAGACTAATGGCCCATCAGATTAACACAGCGGGGGTCCCTAGCAGTCTCATTCAGTTTGAATGGGCCATTAGTCTGTCTGCAGAAATGTTGCAGCATTACTGGGGTATTGCCCCAGATTTTCCCAGGCAAGTGTTCGGATACTCGTGGCTGCATCAGTACCATATAGAAAATCTGCCAAAGACCTAGTGGCAATTTGCTAGAATCTCCATAAGACACACTTCAATTAAAATAAGAAACTTTAGTAAATAAAGCATGCAGTTTGGCCATACCAAGCCGTATCACATCCTCCTGGCTTCTCCTTAGTTGTTAGAAATTGTACTTTTAATATCAGTGTATTGTAGACCTTTTCAGCAGTGCATTGGTTTAAGCAACACTTCCTAGAGGATCCAGGTGTCTTGCTAAGGCCACTGAACTTGAACTTTGGTAAGCAATCCATGGAGCTACTGGTTAGAGAACTTTATGTAAAAATTGTAGAAACCATATGATTTTGTAAAATTAAACACGTTTTAATACTGTACCTGCAAAACTTGTAGGACATATACTTATCGGTATACAGCATAGAGAAATATTAAATGTACTTCTTACTGACAGATTACGACGTTTGCTTTATTGGATTTACAATACAACATTCTCCTGGTTGTTTTTTATTTTGCACTTTTTTATTAAAACAGTGTGATATATACATTTTTTAGAGAGTTACTAATGCATTTAGGAAAACAACAATGTACCACACTTTTACTGTTCTTTCAGTATTCTATGTACACCCAGCATTAAAATGAAGACTATTCAATCTACATACTTTCCATTCTATCACCCCATTTCTCTCTATATTCTCTTAACTTTTTGAACACTCTAGAATATCTACATATAATATACAATATTTTTAAAATGTCCTCTATTATTCAACATTAGTCATTAAGTCATTGCTCTCAACAGCCATTCTGCTGGGTTTCATATTGTTGGTTCTCTTTTGTCTTTCACGTTCTTAAATCCCTAAATGTTTGTGATAGTGCTCTATCCTGGCTTTCCTCATACTCTCATTGGCGCTTTATATGTTGTAGATCAGTCTTCTCCCTGCTCCTTTCATGTGTTGGCTTCACAGCATATTGAACAGGGGTCATTGTTATTTCAGTGACACCTTAGCTCAGCTTGCCTAACTATAATCATCAGCATCCCTATCATCATCCATGACACAGTCTGTTGGTTTGACACAAGGTGTTGTCATAGAGCTGCTTCTCTTTCCTTTCGTTAAACTCTCAGTGGGTATTTTCATTGACTCATTTTGTATCACTTCTATTTTATGCCAATCAGTCCTGTTCCTGATTTATCTTCTGCCATGCAGTCTTGAGTCTGTAAATTATGAATACGGTCTGCACTGCAACCTGCAAATAAAATAGAAAATACAGTATAATCCCAAACCAGAAAAAAATGAATAACCAAGGGAGAGAAAATAAGTATGTAAACAAAAAACAAAGAACAACCCGACAAATGGGTAGAAAATTCTCTGAGACAAAGAGAGCACTCAGGTATATGCAAAAAATTAAATAAATTTATTAACACAAAATTACGACAAATAGCAGCAAACAATTAAAAATAATTCAAAAGAAAAATATAAAAAGGGTGTCCTATCAAAATTATGCAATAAAGCAGGGGCACGCAAACTTTTGTTGCTGCGCCCCCCCTGCTTTATCTTTTCCGTTGGTCGCTCCCCTCCTTACTTCGCGAGGCATCAAATGACACGCGGAGTCGTGTGACATCACGTTACGTGACCCGCGGCGTCATTTGATGTCACGTTACCATAGCAACCGTGACGTCACATCACCCTGCGGAGCAAATGCCATGGTCACGCGTGCTGAAGCCGGCAGTATTTCGTTAAGTAGAGGTTGCAGATGCCTCGTGTGGTCCCCCGGCATTTCATTTAAATGCCCGGGGGAGAGCGCGGGACCTCTGCAACCGCCCGCTCCTCCTCTCCCCCCAAAAAAAATGTTGCGCCCCCCAGTTTGCGCACCGCTGCAATAAAGTACAATAGTACAGTGGTTAGGAAGCAATACATTAATAGGGGCTGTTACATGGACCCCCTCTGAAAATATGTATACTAGTATCTGGATACCCAATATCATGAAGGGAGACCAAAATAGTGCAAATGCAACAGATCAAACAGATATTACACTACACTTGGCAGCTTTCCAAGTGTAGTAAACTATTTGTTGAAGTAGTTTTCCTAAAAACATCTCAATTTTTGTCTCAATTGAGAGATTAATCTTTGGGGTCTAGGAAGGTAATCGTGTCTTTGAACATTTCAGATGTCAATTTAATATTTAGATGGTTATCATTTAAAAAATCATCGACGTGGCCCTCCCATAAAAAGAAGACATTGTCTGTGTATCTAAAGCATAATGAAATATGACTATTCCACTTAATCAGCTCTTCTATGAATACATACTGTAGTGCCCACGGTTATTCTAACACAAACCAGTGGCAATCGCCAAAAAGACCCGGGTACACTCAGGTACATGCCTTAAACTTGCCTTAAACTAGACCCAGCTTTTCTGCATTGATTAATGGTCCATCAGATTAACAGCGGGGGTCCCTGGCAGTCCCATTCAAACTGAATGGGACTGCCAGGGACCCCTGCTGTGTTAATCCTATGGGTCATTAGTCAATGCAGAAATGAATTAAACTAGCCAGGTTACACCCAGCACATACCTAGAATGTAACCGGGCTAGTTTAAGGCAAGCTTTAGAATACTCGTGATCTCGTCTGTATTCACGCTCCCGCTATCCTAAAAATATGTTTGCATATGATGGTACACAAGTTTCCTCCCCCCCCCCCCATCACTGTGCCTCCTACCTGAAGATAACAGTTTTCATTGAATCCTGTGACAGGATAAAAGATAACAATTTGTTTACAGATACTACCAGAGTCCAGGTTTTGCATATTTGAAAAATATCTGAAAGCGGCCACCCTATATTGGTATGAAATGCGTGAGTACAGTGACTCACACAGTACATCACACACATGGTTGCTGACAGCGGGGGGAGTGCCGGGACAACTATGCATGGCCCAGCGGCTGCAGGGGGCCTGGCTCGCACTGCATGCTGGGCTCAACATCCGCATTTGGCTGCTGGGCCCCAGCTCTCCCCAGGTGCGACCTTGCTTTCACTTCAAGCACCACCATGCGCACCAGAAGTTGGGCCTGCCCAGAAGTCTAACCCAACATTCACATCCCACCAGCAATGGAGGCCTCCCACCAAGGTGAGAGAGAGAGTGAGTGTGTGTGCGCGTTTGAGCACGCACTGTGGAGGCCAGTGTCTATAGGTGAGTGAGGAGAGGGGATTGAGTGTGAGCAAGGGGGTTATTCAGTGTGAGGAGGGAAATGGGGGTTATTGAGTGAGGAGGGGAAGGGGATTATTATGTATGAGGAGGTAAAAGGGGAATTAAGTGAGGGGAGGGGGGAATTGATTCAGGGGATGGGGGAAATTGAAAGAGAGGGGGAATTAAGTGTGAAGAGGTGGGTGAAATTGAGTGAGGAAGGGGCATTGAGTGAGAGGAAGAGGACAGAAGTGAGCAAGAGAGGATGTAAGAGGGAGGAGGGAGTGATTGAGCAGGAGTGGGATAGGTGAGGGTATATGGGGAGGGGGAAGAAAGAGGAGGGGGAGAGAAATACATGGGGAAGTGAGAGGATGAGGGGGGGAGGGTGAGGAAGAGATGGGGAGGGAGAGTATGAGAGGGGAGTGTGAGATGGGCGAGAGAAATAAAGGGGAGTGAGAGCGCAAGGAAGAGTGTTAGATAAAGAGGTGGGGTCCGGATGGAAACACCAGTCATGTGCCTCTTGAAAGCGATTGGTGGCCCTGATCACACGTAACCAATAGGGTGCCTGTGGCAGGACGGCCTGTAGCCGAAGTCAGGGAATAGTCCACACGGGTAGTTTTAGGTTAATGAAAACTTTGAGTGGCTTTATTTTCTCCACAGCATAACATAACAGGAGGGTACACTGTCCCTTTAATGACCAAAACAAAACCTGCTCCACATTGGGAAAACTGACTAACACTCCAGGCCTATCTATCAGGCTGGCTGGCTAAACCATTTACCAAACCGTAAATGTATATTAAGCAGTCAGGAAAACAAATGAACAATTCTTACTTTGGTTGAAAGCGTTTAATGGGGAATCCATCTGGCTAGCAGCTCACATAGCAGAGTTCTATGGTCTCAGGCAGCCAGCTACTACCCGTCACAACATTCTTATATACCCTGCTGGTTATCAGGTGTCTCCTACATCCTGATTACCCAGCTTTTCCTCCTGAGTTAACCTTCTGAGTGCTGGATGAAGCACCCAGACGTATGTCTCCCAGGCATAACTGATAGGGGTTGACTTCACCCTGTCACAGTGCCATACTCAACCTCAGTCCTGCAGTTTGAGTAACACATCTGAGGTGTGATGAACATATGAGGGTAAGCTTTCAACATGAGATCTATGGTAAGTATCCACAAAATTGCAGACTGGTTCACAAAAAACGCCAATCCCCAAGATGATGGGCCATCCCGGTGGGGACCGGAGATCCTTGTGAACCTTATGTAGCAAATCAAAAGTATGTATTTTTGGAGATGATACCAACAGAGAGAGTTGCTCCTTTTTAGAAATAACACCATCTTTGAAAACTCCAATTCTACACTCATCTAAGTCATATTTAAAATTCTGTGTGGTCAGTATATAATCTTTTATGTCAAGTTATTAGAAAGTTGTCCATTGGCCTCAGAGAGATACATATTTCTAGGCCACAGAACCACGTTTCTGCCTTTATCCGACAGTTTAAAAATCCCATCGTCAAAGTTTCTAAACTGTACAAGGACTAATCTCTCTTTATAGTGCAAGTTTTTTGGAATGGATTTACTTAAGGCAGTTGTATGATACCCTTTTAACCAGTGTAAAAAACATACTGTATCAAACGCTAGACTGATGTAAAAAGGGGGCGTAAAAGTTGCTCTAAGTTTAAATGGTGTAAAAGTGGTTCTTTATCTACACCCTCACCCTCATTCAAACGAGACACCATATCATGTATGGCATCAATTACCACCTCAAGTCTCCCTATAGATTAAACCTTTTTTTGAGAAGTAACTTTCTACAAAACAGAAAAAACCTTAACACAAGTGAATTTGTGGAAAAATTGGAGTAGGAACAAAAGAAAAATTCTTGAACAATACCAAATGTTTTACATGAGTTTAACAATGCTCAGAGAAATTATACTTTTAATAATACCTGTTTGATCTGTTACATTTGCACTATTAATGTCTCCCCATCTGATGTTGGCTGGCTATCTGGATACTGTGATACATATTTGCAGAGGCGGCCCATGTGACAGTCCCTCTGAATTTATGGCTTACTTTATAACAATTAACATAATTTTGATGTTTTTCTTTTTTATTGTTTTCTGCTATTTGTCATGATTTGTGTTAATAAATTAACTAGGATTTTTGCATATACCTGAGTGTCCTTTTTGTCTTTTGGAGAGTTTCCTACCCATTTTTTGGGTTGTTCTTTGTTTTTTTGTTTGAGTCTATAAATTCTTTTTAGTTAGCTATTTATCTTTTCAACTAAATCAAATTTCATTTCCTCAAGGATGTCTGCTTCGATGTGACATTTGCTTTGTTCTTTTTTACTGAAACATCTGTGCTTTCACTAAATCATTATTCATTATTCCCCTGCCTCTCATCTAAACACCCCAATTGTTGCTCTTGTCCTTTCCTGCGTTGACTATTACAACCTCTGCTCATTCAGCCCTATCTTCACTTGACTGCTTTAGTTTTCCCCTGAAATAGTTTGGAGATTATAGTAGTGCTGGTAGCATCCAAGTATAAATTTAATAAATCTCTGTTTCTCCAACCACTGCCCTATTGTTAAAGATCCCTCTGGCAGTGTAGGGTAAGATCATCTCATTAAAATCCACCTCAACCTAAGAATTGCCTTTTATGCCTTCTTTCAATAAGTGATATACCATGCCAAAAAAAAGTAATCTAAATGCTTAGAGATTAATGTCTGTGGCTACAGATGTAACAGACGTCTTTGCTCCTGCTGATAAAACAACATATTGCGTTATACCGAAGAATAATCACTGAGATATCACGCCAGCGGTAGCAATAATTATTTTCTGTAGGTATTTTTTTTTTTAGGATTCCTTTTAAGGGGGCCATACATACTGAATCTTATTTATGCTTCCAGGCTTAGAAAAGCATCCAACATTTAAGGTATTCTGTATGGATAGAGGCAGAAGTCAGTGCTTATGAACAAAATAGTGGTTTATGTGACATGGATGATAACCCTGTTAAATGAGGGTGTGCCGTGGCACACATTCACTTTTTTTTTTTAAGAGTGATGCCAGTAGAAGATGTAAAAGAAAATAGTTTAAATAGCAATTTGTCTAGGTATATTAATAATTTAAGCAGTTCAAAGTTCTAGAAGCCATATTGGTCCTGGAGAAATTCAGATGTGTTGTAGTTTATAATACCTTTTACAGGACCAACATAAGAGTCCTTTGTAGATATAACTAAAGTGTACAGAGCTTTCGAAACCTCAATGGCTTTTTCTTGAGCACACTAGGAGAAGAAACCTATGAGATTACAGGAGCACTGTACATTTCAATTGAATGTATAAAGAACTATTATGTTGGTCCTATTGAAGGAATCACAACCTACTGTACAACAATTATATTATTTATTAAAAAAAAACCGCATGAGGTCAAATAGTAGTACAGGCATACCCCGCATTAACATACGCAATGGGTCCAGAGCACGTATGTAAAGCGAAAATGTACTTAAAGTGAAGCTTTAACTTTTCCCCACTTATCGATGCATGTACTGTACTGCAATCATGATATACGTGCATAACAGATGTAAATAACGCATTTGTAACAGGCTCTATATAGTCTCCCCGCTTGCGCACAGCTTCGGTACAGGTATGGAGCCGGTATTGCTGTTCAGAACGTGCTGACAGGCGCATGCGTGAGCTGCCGTTTGCCTATTGGGCGATATGTCCTTACTCGCGAGTGTACTTAAAGTGAGTGTCCTTAAACCGGGGTATGCCTGTATTCAACACATCGCCATTGTGCTTTTCTGACTTGGTTGACAGCATTATCTCAGTATTAAACCCTCTGCATAAAGCTTATTCTTTTCCTAGATTTTAGGTTGTGTTAAGTTGTCATTCCTTGTGTCTGTAAAATGCTTTTTACTATTTATTAATTGAAAGGTTGATTTTGAATACCCCTATAATCTATTGCTAAATGTCTTTATTTGTGCTAAGCAAACTCATTTAGTCAGACAAGAAATGTGGCTATTTATGTAGAAAAAAACACATTTGATGTTTTATTCAAACTTCAAAAGTTGTATTTTTTTTTTAATGATGTTACTCTTTCAAGCATTGCATTTTTGACTTACATGAGTTATGGTACTCTTTGGATTTTTTAGGTTCTAAACCTTCTAATCTCTACTTCCGGAAGAAGAGATCAGTGTATCTCGAAAGCTCGCACAAATAAAAGCATTTAGTTAGCCACAGAACGGTATCATCTATTTATTTTTATTTTTATATATATATATATATATATATATATATATATATATATATATATATATATATATATATATATATATATATACATATATATATATAGTGTATATACTGTATGTATGTTTGGTTTGGATATAAAGTAAATCTGCTTTGTGAGTGATTTTAAAAAATGACATCTATAAAGATGCTTTGTGACAATCTCATTTTGTTGGTGATTAAATCTTTTCACTTTTGTGTGTGAGGCTGACTGTGATATAAATAAACTGCAAACTACAAGTTACATTTTTTAATTCAAATACACATTGGGCTATTTATTGAAGTATGCTATTTTCAAAGTTAAAATTAATATTTTGTTCTTTGAAAAAGCTGTTTTTTTGTAACAGTGTTGCAGATGGCAGACTGATAAATGACACCTACAGGAAGCAAGTTAAATCAGCTGCTCAGTCACTGCTACAAGGAAGTGAAATGTAAATGCTGCAAGCCATATTTTAAAGTGGTTGTAATGAGTAGCATGTGGGAAAATAGGTAGGTAGAGGTAGAGTTTTGTAGTGTGGAATATAAGTGGTCATTTTCCATAATAATAAATTGCATTCGGTCAGTGAGCAGGACTGTTTGTTCTTGTGTGTCACAAGTTACCAGAGATGACAAATCAAATATTTCATGGCAATGTAGAAAAAAATATATTAACCATTTCTAGGGCTAGCAGGATTACATCATGGAACAAAATTACTTTCCCTGACTGCAACACTGACTTCTTACAAATCCATTTATAATTGTACACCAAGGTACTAGCTGAGATACAGTTGTCCAACACTCGTGTCCTTTGTATTTGTATAAACATAGTGTTCTTTCTGGATCTTAGCCAATACTATTCAAAATGGAAAGCTTCCTACATTCCTGTCATAAAAATTAGATTTGAACTCTTGGCAAAATGAGGCGGAAAAGGTGTTTTCCATATACAAAAACTCAGATAATTAATGGACCACCAGAGACACTGTGCATGCAATGTCTTCTATATAATGTATAAGCCTGTTCACTTAATGTAACTATGTACAGTATTTGTGACCATGTATTTGTCATCATAACTCTATGCCCAGGCCATACTTGAAAACCAGAGGTAACTCTCAAGGTATTACTTCCTGGTTAAACATTTAATTAATAAATAAATACATAATAAAAGATTATTTCCATGCATTGGATAACATCTCTAAATAACAGTAACAACATTGCAGGGACATCTCAAGCTTACAAAACTGCAGTTAAGCCATCAGATCCTTGACTCAGAATTTATAAAAACCTGGGAAACAATAGTTTCCAGATGCTCAAAAGATGTGATGCTTTTATTAATTGATAATGAAGAAGGAAGAAGTTTGAACAATTGTAACAAAATATCTGTCTTAAATAGGAGAATTGTATATTTCTCCTGACTTCAACAGACTTTAACTAAAACTAAAGAATGATATGGACACATTTATGAATGAACTTACAGAAGGAAAACAAGGAAAGTTAAAAGGGATTCTAGGGACTGCTAAGGTAAAGTTGATAAAAATGAACTTTAATTTAAAATTATTCCTCTGCTCATATCTCACCCCCTGCTCATATCTCACCCATCCTCATCCCTCATACCCTTACTTCATCCCCTAATTTCCTTCTCATTCCTTCTCCTCATGATTCCCTCATTTCCTAAATAAAATCATATTGACATAACAGTACAATACATTACACAGAAGGTAATAAACCCATTGATTGGCACGGTGATGATCTATTCCCACCATGGGGGGCGCAGATAGCCACAATGGCTATAAATGAGCAACCTAAAAAAAAAATACAAAAAATTAAATTCATTACAATTAAATAAAAACAAACATTTGCCAAAAAATGCATTGATTGTCAGTGTGGTTAAATATACCCTCAGGGGCATAGATAAACACATTATCAGTCAATGGGCATCCTAAAAAAAAAATACACAGTTAAATAGAATACAATCAATTAGTTTCTTACCTTTGCCGGGATGTAACAGCTACGGTAGTGAAGGGGTAACCCCTCCCGCAACCCCCCCGGTAGGTCTAAACACCCACCCTTGGGAAATTACAATCTTCAACCACAAACTGGGCACTGGTATTTAACCTCTTCATTATCTTAGAGGTAAGCCGCTAAGGTAATGAAACTGGGTGTAAATTTATTTTTAATACATAGGATTGAAGTGGGGGGTCTCAGGAGCTGGTATTAATGCGTGTCAGGGCCGGAGACACCCGGCTTCAATCCAATGTAGTAACAATAATTGCTCTGCTTCATATGCACATCACAGATCCCATCTCGCTACCCTTCAGGTGGCGAGATCATAATGCGAGTTGCCGCCGCAATGTAAATCTCGGAGCTTCCTGAATAGCTCGATTTCTCCAAAAAATGCGAGTTTGAGCAGTTTTTGATCTGGCGCTCGGTTTTCCTCTGCGAGAGTACTAACAATTGGGAAGAAGCCATTTTCGAGCCAATTTGCCATGTTATCGGAGCTTTCAGAATAGCTACACATGCAAAGTTGGTCAAAAAGTGCTCAAAACTGGCAATAAGTCACTTATCGAAGCTACTAAGCTAGGCCCCTTAGTGTTGTATTTGGAGAGGGATATATATTTTTTCTGGATGCAATGTAGTTATTAACACTTACACTAATGAATAAAGGGACTTATTACCTTTTTCACTGGACAGCATTAATGAATATTTGAAACATTCCCATTGTTCGAGTGTCCATGGGAGTCATATAAAAACATTAAAAGGGGGTCAAATTTTGAAAACCATACAGAATTAAATGTTGTTTATGTTTGGGCAGGGTGAGATTGAACCTCCTCTGTGCCAGTGCGTACGTAATAGTTTGCAAATTACCAAATGTGGTATATTTTATGCAGAATTAGTGTTCTACTTTGGTACAACAATTAAGGTTAATTTAGATTAAATATACAGCAAGCAAGGGGGGCTTTTTGCTATTTTCTCAGCTGCAAAACTGGAGCAAAATTAGTGCAAAAACAGCACCATACTGTATTTATAGAAGATAATAAATCCCATTAAGAGTTTTTTTCTTTGATAAACCTGTTGTCATTCTTTGGCACTGCTGTTCCCCCAGATTTGCAGTCAGGAGACTCTAATAAATATCCTACTTAGACTTCATTTTACTGCCAGAAAGGTGAACTAAAAGCCATGCAAACCTCCCAATCCCCATCAGTTTAGAAAATATTATCCTCCCTTGTATTATGTCTATCACTGGCATCTCTTTAAAGCATTGCATACATGGTTGGCTCTATATAAATAAAAACACAATACAGGTTTGTCATTTTATTAGTGTTTTATAGCTACAAGATAGTTGTCTTGTCCTCAGCTGCTTCATTGCCAGTGACAAGAGGCATTTACTGTATATATTTACTGTTTCACCTCTTAAGATGTAGCGGCTTATTATGTAAAGTGCAATCGGCGGAAATCTCCCATCGACTTCAGCAAAATATACAGTATAGAAAAAGCCCTGTAGAGATATGATCCAGAGATCATATACCACACGTATGTTTTAATGTTTCGACAAATACGTACCAGCATATGTGCATGGTGTTATTTTTTTCTGTATATTTGTTGTTTTTCTGTATCTAAAGCACTGACTTTGTGGTATTAATATAAAAGGACAAAGGAAAATGCAATACCTATTTTGAAATGGTTGGCCAAGGTCAAATTGAATGAAGTTAAAAAAAAAAATCAAAAACAAATCTGACATCTTTTCATAAATCCCATCCCTGCCCCAGGAGGCCACCATACATGCAATGCATTGCAGAACCTCCGGCCGTGAGGACTTTACATATTTCATTCTTTCAAAACAACTACCATTTCCCTCATTTTGCATATTTTCCAGACCATTGATGAATCCATACTAAATTGCAATAAAATGCAAATAACAAACTGGAGACACTTGTCACCTCTTGTTTGTTCATTTCTTTTCTATCATCTCTGATATTTATTTCCTCTGTTGCTAAGCCCTTGTACAGTTTTTCAGAGCAAATAAATAAAACCGTTAACAATGTGCAGAAATATCACTATTGCATACACAGAGCTATTGAAATATTAAAATGGCTTTAGTCATGCACTTGAATAATATCTTACATAGTTTTGGAAACACATATCTATAATTTGACAGATGAAATAAACAGATGGCGTTGTTTCAAAGATTTATGGTGCATTTATTAAAAAGCTAGTTAAAAATAACATTACTGAACCAAACCTTGGAACCAATCCTTAGACCAGGGGTGCGCAAATTTTTTCCCGTACGCACCCCTGCCTGCTCTCCTGGACCCCTTGCGCCCCACCCCCGCTCGACCCTGGCGTCAAATGACACATGGGGTTATGTGACGTCATGTCGCCATGGTAACGTAACGTCACGTGACCCCACTGCCTCATTTGACGCCAGGTTACCAGGACGACACATCACTGGAAGGGAAGTGTATTATAGAGGCCCGCGTGGTCCCCCAGCATTTCATTTAAATGCCTGGGGGAGAGCGCGGGACCTCTATAACTGCCGCCCCCCCCCCTGAAAATCTAACAACCTCCCAGTTTGCGCACCGCTGCCTTAGACTATCCTCATTGCTCCATGCAAACGTGTTAGCAATGCAGAACTCTAACATACAGTACTGTAGTCATTTACTCCACATTACCACACACAGGTAATATCTGTCAACACATGCACAATTCATGTGATTGCCCATCTACTGCTGAGTTAGGAAAAAGAACTGTGGAATTGTGATACCAATATAATGTAGACATTTCCCTCTGTCAAAGAATGATTTGGAATAAAGCAACCTCAGATTCTGGATGTGCACACACTTTTTGATAAATTAGACTTATTATCAATAGCCTTTGGGGTCATTTTGTGTGAAATCACATATTAATTTCTTCAACTCTACCATGCTTTCTTCAGAATAAATTATAATTCCTTGTTCAGTCAGCTATATTTCACATCTAACGAGACCCTTGGATTTTTTTTTTTTTTATGTTTCAATAAAGAAAAAGAAAGTAATATGTTACACCATTTCTCCTCTAAAATAATATCTCACAGAGTGGGCGTAAGAGTTATGATCCTATGAGCTAATTGACTTCCAGTAAAAGAGATTGTTACATATTAAGGTATAATCAAGGTTATGCTGCATGGGCAAGGTCAATCTTCTCATAACTAGTGACAGCCAAACTGAATGATACTGTCAGAGATTCTAAATCAGATTGCAGAGTAACCGCTTTTAATGAGAGAACTGTTGAAGACATTGCTAGAGTTTGCATATTTTGTATTGTTCGTATATTCAGAATGTGAAGAGCCCTGCATACACATAACTTAATACAGTATATCAGAATATAAATAAGTAATGGGTTGACTGAATAAAAAGTAAACACCACCACAAAGTCATCAGTTGATATGTGTGAACCAGTGGCAGATTGTTTTGCAATTGAAATAGGAATTCTCCAGTAAATATTGCAAATTTGACCTGGTGCCTCTCAGTAATAATCTTTAGTGATTTGCAGGCTAATAGGAGACTATCTGGGGATTTATCATGGCATTTTCTGTAATCGTACTCATTATTTTTGCTTGCTAAATGTACTCAATTATTTCAGTGGACTCACTTCTAACTAACAACATTTGTACTTTGTCCATCAATTAGTAATTGTAAAGAAACAAAACTTGCAAATGATACACACATCTCTTTTCATGAGGCAGGTACTGTACTGTATGGGATATTATCAGCATGTTAAACGACTGTATATAATGAATTACTCAGAAGGTACAGATAATAGTTATGGTATCCAAAATGCTGTTATTGTATGTAAATAAAGAGTCCTATATCCATATATTAGACGAATAAAGATAGATGTTTACCTCTGAATAGTCGACTTACTTATTTTGAATTTTTTTTATACATATAAAAACAAAACCTAAGTAGATAAATAGCCACATTTCTTCCCTTCCATTTTGTGTGTGAAAAAGTGCGACTTCATCATCATTACCCTTTTTTGGGACTTGATGAGGAATGCACGAACATGCAACATTTTTGACAGATTACTATTAAATGTTGCAACTTTCGCTACAATTGTGCAGAGAGGGAGATGTATTGATTTTTTGATCTATCGGGAGATGTATTGATTTTTTGACCTATCAGGAGATGCAGTGGGCTGAAAGAGAGGGGGAGACTCACCCCTAAATTAAGACTCTTCTTCCTATCTAGGGAGGGTTTGCATGTATGTATAAATGGCCCTGTAACCTGATGCTGTTTGCTTCTGTATTGGAATTTGCAATATACATTGGCTTTTAATGCTTGACAATTTTTTTTGCAAAGGTTGTAGTTTTTGTGACATTTATTGGGAAACAAAACCTGGCAAATATTTCTGTTTTTGCAAATTTGCGCAAAACCATACACATCTCTAGTTTTAAAGATCACCATTCTCTGTGGGGAGTGCAGTAATTTCTTAATTATTGCAAACTTCTCATGGATGTTTTAAGTTTTTTGTATGTATTAGGTTAAAGGTCCAATAAAAAATGTAAAAAGAGACATTTAAGCAGCAATAGTACTTTCCAACTTTTTTACGCCTTTTTTCTTATTTTTAAATGTAAAGCATGTGACAATGTATATTTCTTCATACTTACCTGAGCTTACAATCATGTGCTGCTCCTGTTCTGTTATAAATCTGTAAAAATCCTGATTGTGTCCCTAACGTTTCAGTTTCAATCAATCCTTCAGTCAGTGTGACTCAGCAGCTACAATGTATACTTATTACTAAGGTAAAATGATTTATTGTTACAGTTTACAGCTCAACTGCTTGCCCTGCTTGGAGGTTTGCTAAAACCTTCTATGGAACTCAAGAGGATGCTATGTATATTAAAGCTCTTTAAAAATGGCATTGTGTTGAGTAAAAATGAAATAAAAAGTCACTATTACTGTATCTAACACTACAGAACTGATTTAAAAAAAACATACAAGATTTCATATGTTTTGCTATGTCACGTATGGCACACCGGTGAGCACGTGACCTGCATACGGGACAAGGGTTAATACACATATCTCTTGCTGGCCCACTTTTCACCTTCGAAAAAGTCACTCAAATTAACAATATCTCCCCGCAATCCGTCCCCATATACCATCTGTCACGAATAGCAAACATGTGAGCTCATGACTTAGATATGGAACCAGGGTTAATACACATGGCTACTCTAGCTAACTCACCTTTTTCCTCCTCAAGGTACTTTCAATTACTTAATAATAACCCCTTACTCAATTGCAATCATATCTATCCATCTCTACCACCCAAGAAATATGTGAAATATGTAATTAATATATATCTGCCAGGGTCTCAGGTCCCTGTTTATTATAGGAAAACTATGCACTTAACACAAAAATCTGTTGTAACCAAATGTGTTCGAAAATGGAAATTACTCTCTACAGAGGGTGTTACCATTCATTCAGAACCCACAGCAACACTTGTTAAAGGTTTTAATATATATAAAAATATATTGCTAATATTACAGAAAAGGATTACAAGAAAATACAGTTACAATAAATGCAGAACAGTTTCTTAAAATAACAGGATAAAACAGAAAATCCCTATACTGTACGTTGCCATATGTCATAGGTTTTTCCCCAGAGAGGTCACTGGCGTGGAAAGAGGAAAATGAATGTGTTTGATTTGAAACACACCTCTGTTGAATTCTGATATCATAACTCAAGGACCTTGTAAGAAATGTGTGCAGAGGTATGCAAATGGAGACCGTTTAAGGTGAAAATAAAATACAGTATGGCTTTATTGAGCCTGTCTCTTTAAACAGCAAAGCAAACAAAAATATACAAAAACTGCAAACACCTATCACTTTGTAAGGGCAAACTTACTTCCCCCAATCCGTGTCTTACAAGAATGGGAGGATAAGCTCCTTTCCAGCCTACCACCCCAAAGTCTCAGCAGTACCTTAAAGCAGGTGGCCCTTAAGGTCAGTGGTGTCCGCATGTCTTGGTGTGCTTGAGGTTCCAGCCACTGGCAGGTTCCTGGGTCTCCTGCATTCAGGAAAAGAGGTCAGGTCCCCTTGTGTCTTGCTGTCAATATACAGTCCTCCTGTATATTCAAGACCCTCTCCTCATGTCAGCACTGTTGTGTGCTGAGGAAAATCTCTCTTGGTCTGTTTCAGCAGGAGTTTTAAACCTGCCCAAATTAGTCAGGTGGAGTATGGTCAATTGCCTGGCTGCACTTAACCAGCTCCCTGCTGGATTTAGAGGCAGTTTCTTCAACAGGGATAAGTCCCTTTTACAGACCTACATACCATTCTTCTCCCATTGAAACAACATAAGTCCATCCCTGATGAAAATCTGCTAGGTTGACGGTTTTACGACTTGGAAAAAAACTCTCCCCATTAGATATTTAAAAGGGTGCCTAGATACAGTATATGAAAGACCTCATTGTCACAGGACACCAAGACAATTACACCAGGGAATAATACACTAGACAGAAATGCAGAGTTGAACAAAAATGAATTTATTGAAAAACATTGCCACAAATTTCCAGTACATAAAACACACACACAAACTCACCCAACTGGGGTAACTGAGGTAACAACCTAAGGTCTTGGATGCGGGCACCTTCGTCTTGAAGCTTACCCTGATACACGTTCCCAACTTGCGCCGCTATCCTCTGCCTTGCTCTCCGCTTAGCAAGCAGTTTTAAATTCCCCCACCATTGTTTCACTCCAAACAGCTTCGGCCAATGCTCCACACACAGACCGTAGCTCCACTTAATGCTCCAGACCCATGCACTGGATCTCCTCAGTTCCCTTCTGCTGACTCCTTGTTAGCTCTTCCTTTACAGGGGCTCTGCCAGTCCCCTGTCAGAACACAGACTTCACCAAGAATATGAAGTCCAGAATGACTCTGATGAGGCTGGGGAGAAGGAGTTTATACCCCTGTCCCAGATAGTCTTGGTAGGAATAAGATTCCTGGTCTCTGCACACAGCCCTAGACCCAGTTGATGAGATTAGTGTTGTTGAAGGTGGGTCAGGAAGACCAAAATTGCATGCTCAAATTAGGTCATTCCTATCCTTAACATAGTCCACAGGATGCAGGCTGGGACAATGCCCATACAATCCCCTTCCATAGGCAAACAATACAGATACAGTCCCAGAGCTTACAGCTTTCTTGCAGAGCAAGTCCAATCAGCAGCTAGTTAACCTCTCCCTTGTCCTCAACAATGGGCCTAATCCCATCACAGAAACCTGGCCTACAATACAGCAGGGCCCCGAGTATACGGCGAGTTCTGTTCCAAGGGCCCGCTGTATAGTGAAAATCGCCGGAGATTTTCAGTTCTGTGCATGCACAGAACGGCATTTACGCTGTTCTGCACATGCGCAGTCTATGGTCTGCACGCGCAAACTATCTTATGCATGCACAGACACTGGTATGCGCATGCGCGCCGGGCGCAACCGCCTGTTCTGCGCATGCGCGACTGGGAATCAAAGATGATGACCCCCTTCTCGGTGCCGCCGTATCGGCGGATCACCAAAAAGCGAAGTGCCGAGAAGCGGGGCCCTGCTGTACCAAAGTCTGGAGTTATTATAACTTCTTTTGCAAGAGAGAATTAACTCCTACAGGACCCCACTCTTGAGCGTAGCTATACATCACTGTTTTACATACTTTAAGATGAACATATATAGGACTGCTACAATAAAATTTACATACATAAATAACTACATCATATCATTGACAGGTAGGGGTAATGGAGGGCTTAATCTTTATTTAACAGCAGCCAAATCTGCCCCTACTTTCACACTCATAACTTTGTGGGCCTCATACTTAGACACACGTAAGTTAAATCAATAGGTTCAGGCACTTATGACAGATGTAATTTTGACCGACTTGCTCCTAACTTTGAGTGACAAATGGGTATCTGACCCTTATCACTTGCTAGAAATGAAGGGTTTGGCCTTATTGAGTTTGTCTCCTTGCAATGATTACAAATCTCTAATTCTTACTCTAATGAATTAGTGTCAGGCCCATAAGAAGCCTGAAAAGGGGCTGAGGAGGAGAATCCTGTGGTGTCATATACTGTAGGGGTTATATTGCATAAAGACCTCCGTTTTTAATATATATTGAGCTCAGTACTCTAGCTGTAGATAATCCCCTTAATGCTATTGATAAGGTTACATGGAGGATCAGTTAAACCTGTACAATGTAAGGAAAATGTCGTCAACTATGCATGATTTGTTTTTTCCTCCCAAACCTGAAAATTGATGACAATCTCAAGGATGTTAAAGTTCTGTAAAATCAAGATGTACAATTTGACGTATTATTTCAAATATTTTGATAAGCATTTTTCAAACCAAGTGTAGTATTGAGGTGAAGATTATTGTGAAACCTGCTAAATAGCTCAACTAAACTTGACTTGGCTTCTCTTCTGCTCTGAAATTGTTTTTTTTCACCTTTAAACTCACATTTTTCTTGCCGATAGTCTCCCAAAATGGTGATAGCTGTACTAGGGTGTGCAATGTAGTGACCGTGCATGTACTTTAATACCGTTTTGTTTATGAAGCCTAGGCTCAAATACCTAGGAATATCAACATATTTTCCTCATCATTTACCTCAAACAAATATCCATGGATGCTGGCAAGTGGCTTAATCTTGACTACTACCTTCCATTTCGCCATTCAATAGCCATGATACAATCCGCCTCACAAATCTAACTATACTATAGCATCCTTTGAGAAGTAACAAAAGATTAAATATATGAGAAACCTACTACAATTCAGTTTTATTACAAAATCTCAAAGGCTCATTTGGATAACCATAGTAAATAATTGGTAACTACACTATCTCAGTAGAAACTATTATTACAACCAAAGGAGGAAAAATGAGATTTGAAACCTCATGTTAAGCATAGTAAACTATTTAATTTTTTTTTTTTTTAAAGAAAACAAGGTTAGTAAAGACTTAATATTCTGGTGTGCATGCATTTATCCATAAAAACAGTTTGTTTATCAAAAACTAAAATACACCAAATGCCCTCAATTACCCCACAACATAAACTAATATCATCATGATGAAATAGCATTTAAAAACATGTATTTGTGACTGGGAATGTTTTACAAATGAATGAAACTGGTTGCAAGTGTGTTTAAAGCATTATTTTATTCAAAATCAGTATGTGTGATCTTTTAAATGAGGGTAATTTAATTTAATCCTGCTCACCCTGCTCTTGCTCTCACCCCCTCCAGCTCCTCCTCCTTTCTTATCTCACCCCCTTCCTCCATCTCACCAACCTTCCCACTTCTCCTCTCAATCCCCTCCCACTCCACCTTAATCACCCCCTCTCACTCCTCCTAAAATACCCCATCCTCCTCCTCACTCACCCATTCCTCCTCTTCCTCTCTCACCCCTCCTCATCCTCCCCCTCCTTTTTCTTTTTCCTCTCACTCCCTCTTTCTCTTCCTCTCTCACCCCCTCCTTCTCTTCTTCCTCTCACCCCCCTCCTTCTCTTCTTTCTCTCTCACTACCCGCCTTCTCTTCTTTCTCTCTCACCCCCTCCTCCTTGTTTTACCCCCTTTGTTATGCCTAAGAGGAGGGGACAGTAGGCGGTGGCAGAAGAGGATGGAGGATGGCAGAAACAGAGGAGGTGGGTGACAGAAAGAGAAGAGAACTGGGGACCATGAGAGCAGAGCATGATGGTTGAGAAGGAGCTGCGCTGTAGCAGCGGCAGACACCGGAAGTCATTGAAGACTTCTGGGTCGGACCACTAGGGCGCACTCTTTCCGGCCGTTCTCCTCTGTTGCCCTGCTCCTCTTCCATGCTGCCTGCCATCCTCCTTCTCTGCTGCTGCCACCTTCAGCTTACCACCCTCTTCCACCACCGTTCCTGTCACCCCCCAAGATGTGCTGCACTTGGTGACTGCCTAAGTTGCCTATTGGTTGCATCGGCCCTGCCTGTAGGAGACATGCTGTATTTCCAATTGTCATGTGGGATTACTGGACTGGTTGAGTCTCTGCTTTATTGGATACGCCAGTGTCTCCCTGACGAAGCACGTGTGTGCGAAACGTATTGAGGTCATCATTTGTAATTGATATGTCATTACGCAAGCGGTGGTAAGGGATCTCCGAGTCTGCTGTTGAGGCTTGAAGCAGAGGTACCCCCATCTTAGCATTCGTGCGTGCTGTCGTGTATAGGATGCCTTGGCAGCAAATCAGCTGTTGAGTGCATTATTGTGATCTAGTGCACTGTGTCCCATCAGAATTACAGCTTTGGACCTTCCTGCTCTCACTTGGACTTCATGGAACTAATTTTTACTTATTTCAATGTAATTTCGGGATATATGTTTGTGCGTTTTTAAATACACCTCCTGCCTTTCACTCTGGTGCTCTGCTATCTATCTATCTAAGTAGCACATGTACCCCCACCCTTTAGGAGATACTTTTTGCAGCTACAGGTGTTATGTTGAAGTAGTAGAAGTCTTCACTTTGCTCGCTCATCCAATAAATCAGTTCAGTTATATTAGATAATACTTTCTGAATTTCCTTTCTCTTTGTCCTTTTTAATGATTTTGAATGTATTTAAAGCTTCCTTGGGCTGCTATTGCAACCACTTAGGAAGCCACGGCATGACCTCTTTTGAAACAGGCAGCCATATTACGTGCTCTGGAAAGCAGGATCTTAACTGATCTATCATGGGCAAATGGATCGATTGACAGCTTAGATAATTGTATTGCCGTAAATGTAAAAACTGCTGCTTTTATTAAAATAAACAAAAAAAAATACGGGCAACAGGACGTGCTACTTTAAATGATGTTGTGAAGCTATTGGAACCAATAAGGTTTTCTTAATATTTAATCAATGTTTGCCCTAACCCCATTTGCTCACCAGAAAACAAATGGCTTTTGTAACTTGGTTAAAGACAATTTCATATGTACTCCATGTGGTGTAACTGCTGAAAAAATGCTTCTATTGATGCCCATGCAAATGTACAGATATAGCAAGACTTAGGCCGCGTCCATAGTCTGCGCGACGGTGTGCTCAATATCCCGTGTGCCACAAACAAAAGGCTGTACCTCAAGGAGGACAGCCATAGAGTGTGCGACCATGATGGAAAGCGACAACACGGCCGATTTTTCGAGTGACAAAATAATTTGATATTGTCGTGCGATTGCCGGGTCATGTGCGCGGTTCAGCCAATGAGGGCATATCACTGGCATGACATCACAGGCACGCCTCCGACACGCCTCCCCATCGCGTCTCCTCCTACAGATCCCTCAGGCCACGGATCATCTCGGCAGCAGGAACTCACAATGCCATAGCTCTGTCGCGCGCATTCTATATCCGGGTCCTAACTGTCTCCTGTGCGCGGTCGAAAGGAGGCAGTGTCTGCCGCAGTCACGCTGCACGTGGTCCATGCTTCTATATCACACCTCCCACTGTGTTAATCCTCTGCTGCTGCAATAACCTGAGGCATCAAAGACAGGTAGTCTTGCTACATTTGTAGGAGATGTGTTTAAGTTGGGACTGCCTTGTGAGGGTGTTGATACTTTATCCAAAAGAAATGATTCTGCAACTCAAGTATCCCTCGATAAATTATCCTCATTTTATCTTCCATAGTCCTTAATCTTTATGCAGAAATGTTGATACATCAGCAGATAATTTTTACAATGCTCTTTGATATTACCAGAGGGTTATTGTTTTAATGCTTTGTCAGATTTATTTAACTCTAGTTTTAACAATTTTTATCCTTCCCTGTCTGACAGTTTAATTGGCCAAAAGTTAGTGTATTTATATCATATGCTTGTCATTTCATTAATTCAGTGGCCTATTAATATGTTTCTAATATTGCATTTGTGTTATTTGGATTTTTTACTGAACACTTTTCTTTGTTACAAATGAAGTGGCAGCTAATTAATGTTATGATTGTTTCATATCTGCCTCAAATTCTCCTTGCATCTAATAAAAGTTAATCATTGTCATATTTCTCCATGTTATTTTTTTCCTAGTACACAATATTATTTCTGAATGTGTCTTTCTAAAATGTAGTTTGCCACATTTTTTTTCTTTAGTGTTTTACATTATGTGGAAAATTTAAAAAGAAAATATGTATATGTATGTATGTGTACATGTGTATAAAAAAAGAGAAGACAAGCGCGTTCCACATAGCATAAATCTGTGTTGAAAATTATTATCACATTAAAAAAAGCTTCTAAATAGTTACACTCACAAGTGGAGTAAGAACAAGCGCATTTGAGAAATGCAATTTCTCACTGTGGTGTTCTTCTGCTGCAATCATCTCATGGTGCTGCATGGAAAGCCAATGTCCCGCTTGTTGATTTTGAGTAATTCCACTCAGTAAGCTGGTAGCGGTAACCTCAAGCAGTCCAATGGAAAGTGACACAGTATATAACAAAAAGTGGACAACCAATCGAGGATAGCTGAATAAGCACAGGTAGTGGCGCTAGTTCTCAGAGCACAGCCACTCACAACAGCGTAGTGATGTATCACCCAACGTGTTTCATTATGCAACGTCACTTCATCAGGGGGGGTGGCTGTCCGTATCATTTAAATAATGGCTGCTAAATTCAATACAGCTGAGTAATGTAATAAATTGAGAGGTGCATCCAAAATCCTGCTCTTGGACTCTTTATTACAATTGAAAAAATGAGTGCCAAAGAGTGCACACATATTATAAAATGATACTACATTTTTACATAACATACATGTTTGAAATTCACTAAGAACAAAATATTTAATAAACATAGAGCTAGAGTCTAAAAATTGACAAGACAATGTAAAAACATATTAAAACAAAATATAAAAAGAGAATATAAAGGTGAGAGGGTCAGATGAAACAGCCTACTACAGGGACTGAACAAATAAAGTAAATAGGAACCACATACAGTATTAGGGCTAGAACAGGCAAGTATGTTGACTCAAATTAATAGAAGAGCACCATGTAGCACATGGAAGACGATAAAAGGAAAAGTATCAATTTACACCAGAGTACTGATGTCAATACACTTTTCAATTGTAATAATGAGTCCAAGAGTATGCTTTTGTGTGCATTTCTCAATAGATTATATTACTCAGCTGTATTGAATTTATCAACCATTAATTAAATGCTATGAACACCCAATCATTCCTGCGCCTGAATGATGAAACGCGTTGGGACCCTATTGATTGCTTCACACTTCACCACACAGTTGTGAGTGGCTGTGCTCTGAGATTCCAGCACCACTACCTGTCGTTATTCAGCTGTCCTCGATTGGTTGTACACTTTTTGTTATACAGTTTGTGTCACTTACCCTTGGACTGCTTGAGGTTACCAATCCACAAGCGGAACATCGGATTATGGCATTTAGAAAAGACACGCAGCAGAGCGACACCTCATGGTGCAGTATATTTATTATAATAGATTCTAGCACAAAAAGAAAAAAAGATAAAACACTCACAATGTAAGTAATTGATAATGCTTATCTGTTAAGAGAGCCCCGTGAGGCTCTCCTTTCTCCATTAAAATATTATACTTTTTTCTTTTTCATCACTGCATATTTTGCTTTTCCCCATCACAAATGTCTGGATACATTTCTCTCCATTTTTCCTCCCTTCCCTCTTCCTCCCCTCTCTCTCGATCCCCCACTGGTTTGCCTATTGTGAGTACTTATTAGTACAATATTATATGTATACATACATTTTTATTGTTTTGAAATATACTAATAGTCAGTAGACTATACTTCATATACTGTATGTCTATTTGAAGTCATGTATAATGCAGCTTTCATAATTTACAATTTGGTAACCCTACTCTTGTATAAATAGACAATCAATTTATAGAGTTGGTTCCAGACCCATTTAAACTACAGACTATCAATCAGATATTATCTCTTGATTAAGTGGCTGATACATCACGAAACGCATAGGATGTCTTCATGCAGCTTTTTGTGAAGAGTTTATCATACTGATGCAGCCACCAGTATCCGATGACTTGCCTTGGAAAATCTAGGGCATTCTCCCAGTAAACTGCAACATTTCTTTGAGATTTCTGCTTCCAGACTAATGGCTCTTCAAATCAACACAGTGGGGGTCCTTGAAGGTCCCATTAAAACTGAATGGGACTGCAGGGACCCCCGCTGTGTTAATCCGATGGGCCATTAGTCTGGTTGCAGAATCTCACAGAAATGTTGCAGCATTTACTGTGAGATACTGTAGTGCCGACGATTATTCTAAAACAAACCTGGGGCAATCTCCAAAAAGACCCAGGCACATGCTGGGTATATGCTGGGTACATGCTGCAACATTTCACACATTTCTGCAGACAGACTAATGGCCCATCGAATTAACAGCGGGGGTCCCTGGCAGTCCCATTCAAACTGAATGGGACTGCCAGGAACCCCTGCTGTGTTAATCCGATGGGCCATTAGCTGAAATGTACCCAGCATGTACCCAGCATGTACCCAGCATGTACCTGGCGAGTTTAAGGCAAGTTTTAGAATACTCCTTGGCTCGTCTGTAGGTCATGGAGTGGGGACAAGTCCCCATGGGATGCTACAAAACTCCTATGTGAATGTTGTACATAATGTAATGCGTCAATAAAAAGATAGGTGAGAACGGAAAATAATCATTCCTCCAAAGGTGATGATGTCCCATGGCACTATATACTGTGGTACATGTACTATATATGAATGATGTTCACACACGACATACACGCGGGGGGTGGAGGAGGGAGTGGGGTTGTAACTGTCAATCTTCCCTTGTAGCAGGTGTAAGCATACCTCGTGGCTGTATACTGAGATCTCTTGCCCTCCTCCTACGTGTGACTGACAAAAAGTACAATAACACACTGGCCACTTGAAGGGCACAAAACACCATAAATGATCTGAGTAAACACTCACGGAATAAACTTCATCGGTTCTGTAGGCGTGCGTCGCTTCCAAGATAAGAGACAAGAGATGAAGGGGGTTGGAATGAGCACTGCAAAGAATCCGGGCTGGAGGCGGGTTTTTTTTATCAAAAAATGCCTTACGGCAGGAAACACATCAGAGGATTACCAGTTTTGTTGTATGTCCTGAGGCTTGATGCCAGAATAAATTAGCTTATTTTTAACCCGCCTCCAGCCTGGATTCTTAGCAGTGCTCGTTCCAATCCCCTTAATCTCTTTACTATGAGATAAGCCACAGTATTTTCCCAGGCAAGTCATCGGATACTGGTGGCTGCATCTGTAGGACTTAATGGGGTTACCCAGCACCACCAGACCTGCCACTGATGTTAGTAGCAGATCTGTGTGGACCCCTATAAGTCCCTCTCTGCTTCTCCATGGGAGATGCCCTCATGCTCTGAGGCTCCAAGACACCGGAGCAGCAAAATCTAATGGGCAGTTAGCTTCAGCTGGAATAAGCATGAAAACCCCAAACCTACTGTATCTACCATCAGTTTCTGCACAACAGAGCACACAAGGGTGGAACCCCATGAGACTTTGGCTTCCACAGAGCCACACAGAGCTCTCTTAATGAATAAGCATTATGTATTACCTACATTGTTTATGTTTTCTCTTTTTGTGCTAGAATCTATTATAATAAATGTGGGGAGAAGGGCGTGACAGGAGGGAAAGGGAAGGCAGTAGGGTGATTTTCCATACCTAACTTTCCAGACTCCACAGTCAGTGGAGTTCTCAGCAGGCAAGGTGTACTGAACACTTTGCTGCTTGGTAGCCCACCCAATGGTCGCTGGAACATAGAAGCTCAGCAGAAAATATGGTTAGGGGGCACTCTGGCTTCTCCTCTCCCATGTCTCTATGGTCCCGCTACACTGTATGCAGCCTGACCCTTAGAGCGCCTGCTCTTTTTTTTTTCAGGGGCCGCACATGAAACACTGAAGTGCCGCATGTTGCTTGCAGGCCACGGTTTATCCACCCCTGGCTTACGGGCTTATTGACGTCAATGAGGAATTTGGGACAAAATGGCCCAATCAGCCGCTTTGACTTATATCGAATAAGCCCTTTCATAAACCAAGCTAAAAGTTCTTCTAAGCTAAGGTTGTATAAAGTATGCTGTAGTAGCTACCACAATGTGAAGTATAAACTTTTGAGGTTTTAAATGTTGTTATACTGTACAACCACCAGAATGATCTTACTAGTTTATTAAAAGCTAGTTCAAGTTGAATAAACCTCTTTGCCAGGACCAAAATAGTTTGAAATGATTTGCACTATTAAATTAATCGTTACATTGTGTACAACATTAATGAAACAAACAATAACTGACGGCGTAGATATGTATGTTTTTTGCACTGAACAATTTAGGTATTTCAAATTTCCATGATTCTAAAGCAAACAAAGGTTTTGAGATCTATACTGCAAAGAAGCAGACCAGAAGAGACAAGGAGGTTCAAATAGAAAAATAAATAAATGTGTAGATACCTCAGCATATTTCCATTGTATGTTCATGTCCATTGCAAAGAAACTTGTATTAACATCTGCTTTATATGCGATTCTCATTAAAAATATTTTTGATTTGTTTTCAACACCTTCTGTAGTAGTGTTGCCACATTTAAGTTTTTATCATACGGGATACCGAAATCCAGTATGAATGTGTGACGTCATAATGAGTGAGCAAGGATTTGCAAATGCTTCGAGCTGAATGGTATCTCCCATTTGACCACTATATTCTTTGTTTTTTATCATCGTTGCTCTTCGTGGGGAAAGATGAGCCATGAACAAACAAGTAGCGGTGGGAGAAAAAGTAATGCCTACAGGCAACCTCTATCAGAAAATGTAACTATTACGCTCAAATACAAATATATTATGTTTTTACGACTGATTTCCATACAGTAATTCAGTAAGTTCAGGCATTTTACATCAAGGCACTAAAACACGGGACAATTATGCATCCCGACAGACCGTTTCTGGGACAATGGGACAAGTCAATGAAATAAGGGACAATCCCGTATATATGGGATGTCTGGCAACCGTATTCTATAGATTTATACCTGGCAGACGATTTCCTAACACCAGTGTTTTTCAACAGGGGTTCCTATTTACCCTTGGGTTCCCCGGGCATCCCTAAAGGGTACCATGCAATTTTTAGATCATTTGAAATTTGTACCACATACAGAAGAATTTAATATACATCTGATCTCAGATATGCTATTAGAGAGGGTTGGGGTTCCTCACAATGCATCTAATCTCAGACACACTATTAGAGAATTTTGGGGTTCCTCAGAATCTCACAATAAAATTATAGGGTTCCTTACCCAAAAAAGGTTAAAAAAAACACTAACCTATTCGTTTTTTTTTGTACACATCTTTATTGTTTAAACAACAACATGCCTATAGGATGAGTATCTTTTATAAATCTAAATTTATTATAGGTTGAACTCGATGGACATTTTTTTTCCAACTATCTATCGATATAGTATGTAACTATGTAACTCCCATACACTGTGCGTTGTTCAGTAATTTCCCTTAAAATTAAGGGAACCTAAAATCAGCTTGTCACCTATGGAATAGCTACACAGTATACTTCCTTCTAGTGAATAAGTACCTGAACACTAATTTCATAGCGGAAGGGGAATTTTATAGTAACTTGTTCCAATTAAATCTTACTAGAAACTGTGTCTTATTTTTGGTTTGCTGAAGGAAAATCCATCCAGTATCATATGCCGCAATTTTTGATGATATTAACTTATGTTTTTGTATATAGAGTTAGCTACTTATATTTATTAGGCTTTCCTAGAAATATACATTGATATTGTTTCCTCTCAGGTATGCAACCAATGTAGGCAACTGTGGTTAATTGGCATAATGTTTCCAAGCTTCAAAACTAGAGCAGAAAATTACTTTTCCGGCTTATCAAATAAGAAATTATTTATATTGCTTTGAATATCATTTTTCTTTGGATCAGTCTGCTGCTACTGTATTTTTTGAACCAACTTTTTTTGTCCGTCCCTGCTGCCTATTACTTTTATGTGTGCTACTGTAGTTAGATTTTAATTTATCTATGCTATATTAATAATATTAAGGAAGACATTAATAAATAATAAAACACATACCATGCTTGTTTCTGCTAAAAATATAAACGGATCATTTCAAATGTTTTCTGTTCTGAGCTGCAATACTATCATCAATAATACATTTAGAAATATAATACATTTAGAAATAGAAGTGTATTAATGGAATAAGATGAAAGGTCTGAGTAAAAGTAATGTTCATATGCTCTTTGATTTGTTTTATCTTTCTTTCTTTCTTATATTGTGCTGAGCATGTGTAGAGGTTGCTGAAATGTTATCTTTGAATGTTGGTTTAATTATGAAGAATATTTCATTATTACATCTGTTTGTTTTTATGTATACCTCTGCCACCACTGTCATGCCGTGTCTGTTATTTCTAAAGATTTCTCAAACTGTTTAGCCACATGCATAGTTTTTGTACTTGTTTTCCATTTATGCTAAATAATATATAATTTATGTTTTTGTTTCAGTGTCTATGCTCTGGCTGCTTTGTAAAATATTTGTTCCACAAGACTTATTCCAATGGCATTTGGTTTGCATTGGAAATTAATATTTTATTTGGTGTAATGTCTCCATTTGTTTTTCCTTCTTTAACGTCCAAGTTATCAAGATTGAGTAAACATTAAATAGAAATACACGTGAGCACTTGTGAAAATCATAATTGGAAACATTTTCTATGACTTTACATTTATTTTATAGATTGCTTGATATAATGTACCAAGAAATTGTTATAAAACCGCTCATCCTGATATATTATTTAATGAAGGTGTATATGTAGTAATAATAAGGTGCATGAGGATAAATTGGAGGCACACAGAAAAAAAATATCCAAAGGGATAAAAAAGATTCCTCTTTTTGCACTCAATATTATATTATTTAAACAGATATAGGACAAAGTTGTCTTAGCAAAACAAGTGTGCTATTATTGCCTTAAGGGCTATCAGATCGGTATATTCAGTTAAAAACAAAAATAATAAAATTGTATTACATCAAAGGTAATTTGTGACTCAGTGAAATATTTACAGTGATAAATGTTTAAAAGAATCCTCTATATGGGTGGAGTGGTTTTGAGACTCTATATTTTGTATTGCAGACTAGTGATCACATTAATGTGTGTCTGTTTTTCTATTGAAACCACTCCGACAACTCAGTATAATTTTAGTAATACATATATATGGAATAAGTGTATGACGGCTCAGTGGGCAGTAGATAGTTGCCTTGTATTGCAAAAAAACCAGGATTAATTATATGCACATCTATTGTTACTCAATCCTATGTTATGATCATAAAGTGGAGAAAGACATATGCTGTATTGGTCACATAAAGAGTGTTTAGGGTCCCTCCTTTATTAATATGTGTAGTTTATTCCACATATAAATAGCTGTATATCAGATATAAGTATCAAGAGATGTTCCATGAAAGTAGGGTGGAATCACAAAATATGGACACAATTTGATATATGTACAAATAATCCCTATAATAGGGTATATCCACATGTGATCAAAATAATCATAGGAGAGATATACTCATAATAGATAGCCTAATATCTCCAGAGACCAAAGATAGTAGAGTTATTATACTGAGTTGTCGGAGTGGACACACATATTAATGTGATCACAGTCTGCAATACAAAATATAGAGTCTCAAAACCACTCCACCCCTACAGAGGATTCTTTTAAACATTTATCACTGTAAATATTTCACTGAGTCACAAATTACCTTTGATGTAATAAAATGTTATTATTTTTGTTTTTAACTGAATATACCGATCTGATAGCCCTTAAGGCAATAATAGCACACTTGTTTTGCTAGGACAACTTTGTCCTATATCTGTTTAAATAATATAATATTGAGTCCTCTTTTTGCAATCTTTTTTATCCCTTTGGATAATTTTTTTCTGTTGATATAATGTACTGAAGAACAAGATGTTTGTCAGGCCTATGTCAGTAATGTCAGTTGCACACTGCTTATTTTTCATCAGGATATCTCATTAATAAAGTATATGCTGTTCTCATTGTCTTTCTAGCTCAGTGGTGTTTAACATTTTTTTTTGATTAAGGAACCCTAGAATTATATTGTGAAATTCTTGGGAACCCCAACTCTCTCTTCCACACTCTTACCCCCTCTCACTCTTCCTCCTTTACACCCCCTCTATATCTTCTCCCCTATACTCCCCTGATTCTTACCCTTATACTCCCCTCTTCTAGTCTCCTCTCTCTCTCTTTCCATCACTCCTACACCTCACCTACACCTCACACTCACCCACTCACCCCTCATTCACTCACTGTCTCTTTTCCTCTTCCTTTTTCTCTCTCTCTCTCTTTCTCTCTCTCAAAAACACTCTTACCGTGGGGTGAGGAGGTCCCCAGTGCTGCTCCGGTCATGCTCCCTCCTCTGGTTAGACAGAAGTTGGACCCAACTTCCTTCTTCAACAGGAGCAGGAAGAGCGTTGCAGTGACAGCCAGACTGCTGCTGCATGGGGAGCTGGTGACTCATCGGCTGCCACTGCTGGTGAGCCACTGGGACCCAACTCCCTCCCCCACTCTGTCGGCCACGGAACAGAACCGCGGTTTAAAATCACTGTGCTAGCTATCAGTTGCCAAAGATGGGCATGGCAAAAGTAAATACAACAAAATAATGCACATACAAATATAGCAAGGAATAAAATATGACTTGAGTAGGGGATATGTATTGTATCCCAACTTCAAAAAATGATTGCAGAAAGCATACTGGAAATTAGGGCTAGCCAATTTGTGGAAATTAAAGAAATACCTCCTCAAGTAAAGAATCTGTATTCTTGTATCATGAATTGAGATGAGATCTTATAAGATGCATATGATTCATTTATATCAGTGTGTAATTTTGGAAAAAGAACAAGATGAAGTTTCAAAAAGGCTTTCAAAAATGATCTACATACTGTACTTGTAGACAAAACATCCAATTACCTTTGTAGTGAGTCAGTAAGGTGGTTGCACAGGTAAGATATTGCTTGAGGGTTTATAGAATTCACTTTATAGAATGTAGTAGAATAAAATACATTGTTTAGACAGCACTGTTGCAGGAAATCATCTTGAATGTCATACACTGAAAAAAAAGGTAAGTCTTAATTTAAGGGAGTTTACAGTATGTATAAATTGTGTTCTTAGAACTAGCATTTTTTTTCTTTTTAACCCTTAACTCCAGAGGGGATAATCCCCTTTGACATTGAAGTAGTTATTGAAGAAGCACATACTTGTCAAATACATTCAATTTGCTAACAACGTTTGGAATCAAGTTTTTATTTACCATACGTCACACATGATCTTAGAAATACTGCTTTAAATAACTATTATGTACTTTGTTATACTTTAGTCAGTTTATTTGTTTCATTTTACTTTCCATTGTGAAAAGAGCGACATTCCCTTTTCAATTAGTTCAGGTGTTGACAAAATTCCGCACATCAGTTTAAGTTGAATTGGTTTATTTTTATAAATAAATCAGAAAATGTACATTGTCAGCATTAAAACTACAGTACCAAGCTAGCACATTTGTGATGACACAAAATGATAGAGAATTAATATCTGTTTTTCACTTGTGAATTCGAGAACTATTATATTGCATTGTTTTTATCTGTCTTTTTTTGTCCACTGTTTTATTCAGGTCAGTCAACAAATGTAATGTTTGAAATACATAAAATGTTACTGTGTTTATCATCTTCTTTACTCAGACTGTACAGAATTACTCTTTTATTTTAAAGGGAAAGAAATAGACATCATAAAGTTCAAACTTAGCCAAAGGCATTTCAAGAAGAATTAATTATCAATGAAAAGTACTGGTAAATGTTCCCCTTCTTTGATAGACACATTGCAGGAGTATTTCAACACTGCTGACTAGACTACATATGGGAAAATAGTTTTCCTGGGGAAAGGTTAAATCATGGTCTTTATTTTAGAATAAATGTGGCTCCTGTTGTCCTCCTTGTGACCTTGAGAAAGTCATCTGTGCCAAAAGAAATTGATTGTTCTTCTGGGAACTCATTGTGACGATAAAATCATATCTATAGCACTTAATTTTTTATTTTTTTCAAGTCCCATTACATCTATGATAGATTAATCTAAAAGGAAGTTTTTATATACAATAACACACCTTCCCCCACCCCCTTGGGAGATGTGTTGCTACAGCGTATGTGTGGTGCAATACCTGTGGCTCACAAGAGTCCTGAGCCTCCGCTGCTGGGAACCTGGGGCGCACCTGGATTGGTGCTCGGTAGTGACGCCATCTGTACGGGATTCTATATGTAGAATAACCCCGTTACAGGATACATAATAAAGAGTACACACTGGGTCACACAGAACAAGTTTACTTTTAGCGCTAAATAATGGTTACAGCTACCCACCAGGCCTCGCACGGCCGTAACCCCTCACCATGTTCCCAACACCGTGTCCACACCCCGTAGGGTATACAGTCCCCAAGGTACTGAGGTGCTCTTGGACACCGAACCTTCCCAGTGTCCCCAAGACCCAACCCACCCAATGTGTGAGACAGCGCTGCCCGCACTAAAGTGTTGAGATTGTGCACTTGCTGGATAATGGTAGCTGCCGGGTGTGTCCACACCTGGGCGCTCAGTGATGCTGATGGGATCCACGGATCCAGTGACGATAACCGCGCAGCCTCTGCCTCTACGATGGGTGTGTCCTAAATGGATTGTACCACCGTATGAAATGTTTCTTTGTTGCAGGTGTCTGGTCCCAGATCACCTGTGAACATGAGACCGCTGTGTCCTGTCTGTGTCCCTCACTCTAGTACTACAGGGCAGTGTCCCTATCTATGGGTCTGTCCCTGTTGCAATCACAAGCTGAGGGAAGTCGAGTCCTAGCTGGGGTCTAATGGGGTTTGGGGGGAGGGGTTTCCTGTCTAGTGCAGGAGTTACAGACCCCTGCACACATAACCTACCTCTTCCTTGTCCCAACTCCGACTGACTAGCGTGTCTTTTGCCAGCGAAATGTATTCACTCAGGCAGGGGAATGCCACAGCCCCATTGGCTGTGTGGGACCATGCGTTTCTGCAGCCCCAGTGGCTGCTGGGTGTTGTAGTCCCCGCGGAGCACCTTTCCTTGTACTGCACATGTCCGAATTGATAATGGCCACTGGGCTCCTTCTGCGCATGGCGAACCTCTGCATGTGCACACGCACGTACAACATGGCGATGCCCTCTACCGGGAGCCATCAGTGCCTCTGGCGAGCCCGTCGCCGGTTCACACCTCCCCGCAATGTCACCTGCTGCAGCAGAGGTAAGGGGGACAAGGGGAAGACCTGGCTACAAATGTAATATAGACTATTCATATAATGTTCCTGTATTGCACAGATACAAATAGCAATCTTTAGTGAAATTGATAAATAAAATATAATGGGCATACAATGTATTGTTGTCCAGCAGTTTTCCACAATGCCTACATGTTGTATAGTGTTGCTGAACCATGATTATGCTGTGCCAAGCCTATGAAAGAGAAAAGAGCATTGAACTGTAAGATAATGTGTCCTCAGGTAGAAATATTAGTTTTGTATGCAGCACAGGTACATGTGATCTGAATGTAGCATTTTGTATGTGTGGGTTACTGTGGTGGTATATAATGAGAAATGAGAATAGATTGTTTATGATGCATTCTGTTTATTTCATTCGATGCATCTACGTTTTTGCAGGCTGTAAAGCTTGCAAGGAAACCAAACATTGTAACTCCAGCCCTAATCGTGAAATAATGCCACAATAAACGTCATGTGTACAGTATAACGCTATACATTCTCAAGTAGTTCAAACAACTGGCATCTTCAGATCAAAATAAAAACACTGGCAGTTTTATTGAAATGTATGCCTTCTCGATGACTCAGAATTAATCTGCATTCTTGTTTACAGTGTAAGCATTTTAATTTATGTGTGAGGAGGACATCTATGAATCTGATGGAATGATATGCTTGTTTTTTTTGTTTTTTTAATAATTATTTATGGGTTTTAGTAATGCACAAACATTTTAATTTCCTTGGCAGATATATTTTTATACACCAAAAGACCAAATGCATAAAGCATTAATTATGATTTTGTTCGGTGTATATACAGTAGCAGCTGAAGTGTTAAAGCCTGAAAGGGTTTAGAAAGCTGCAGTGAATGTGTTAAGACTGTTAATGAAGCAGCAGAATCTGAGGACCAAATTAGCTCTCACACCCACACTGCGGAAAATACAGGAACTGTCTGATAGAATTGCATCATGACTTTTACCTGGGGATGCTAGTATTATATTAATTTGAATTGATGAAATTGGTAAGACAGGTGCCCCCAAAGGACATTTTAAAACCTTGTTCCAACATAAATTGCTTGTAAAAAAGCACTGAAATCTAAATATGAAGCCAATAGAAAAAATAGCATTTACATGTAAACTTCTATAGTAGATTCAATTAAACATTTTCAGTGATTGATAAATATTATATATATTTATCTATATACATACACAGTATAATGTATATGCCCTCTCACCAGCACTTAGCTGTTTAAAGCCAATAGCCTTAGCACTATTAGATATGGTCTTATCCCAGGTACGATGGCAATCTCTCCACAGGCTCTTGATGCAGGGTGGTGAGCAGAAGAAGACAAAACATGGTCACCAGGGACTTTTGTAAAAGACATAATCTTTATTTAAAAAATCTTTAACAGAAGCATTGAAGCAGCAGTACAAGCAATATCCTACATGTGTGTTTTTTTTTTTAATAAATCAGTTATACGATAAAATACTTGTAGCATTTAAAAAAATGAATGTTTTAAAGACATTTTTAATGTTTCTAATGTAAGAAGCATTTCCAAAGTGACAGCCCCCTTCTGATAGGCTCTGTCTCTTGAGCCCCGCCCTCTCTCTAGCAGTGCACCAATTGTATTTAGTATCTGCCCAGTCAATGATATTCCCGGACTACATTGCCAACAATGCTGTGCAAGAACTGAATTAATTAACCCTGAGCAAGCGATCGATTACAGGAGAACGGATCGATCTGCAGCTTAGCTAATCACTTGTCAGTGTGCAGATTGTATTGATGTACATTTTGAATGGGTTTTATTTATTTATTTTGTTAAACGGCAGCTTGAACTGCAGCTTTATAAAATAAGATTTCTTGCTGCAAAAAATAACTTTTCACAATTTGGTGATTTCTGGGCCTTAACCTGAGGGGCACTTGCTCCAAAAGATAACAGGGCGGGGAGCAGGGGGGAGAAGGGGCATTCTTCAGCTAAGCTTAGACCTAGGGCATACCTTCTCTGGACCCCTGTTTGTTCCGTCCTTCTGATATTCTGGTAGTCTTCTGGCACTAATTAGACCACGGGACAATGCTATAGCTGCTCCTAGACTTGAATGACCTGAAAATAGCATAATTTCCTTTAGGACAATTATAAAACTACTTAATGTTAAAAAGGAATACGAAACAGAACTTAGATCTCGACAGAACTAAAACTGAAACTAGAGAGGGATGGGGCAATTTATACCATTGGATATAAGCCTATCCCACCCTCTGCTAGACTAGCTACAGGGAAACAGGGAATACCCAAATGTAATATCTTAATGCACTAATAACCAGAGATGCAGGGGGCGCACACAGAGAATTTGAAATAAAAAACTGCCAAATGTGAAACTGCTAACAGTAAATACCTCTCCTGGTCCTCTCCACACACACAGCATGGCAGCATACTGTATGCAGTCTCTCTCTCTCCCACAGCTGCTAGTGCTTTCAGAAGCTGGCGGGTCCCAACAAGTAACTTTGCTACTTGCAACAAAGTAATTTTTCTTCCACAACTTGTATAGCTTGTGCTAAGGTAATTATTATTTGCTTTTTAATTAGTTTGTAGTTAAAATCACTGGACCCCCACTTCTCTTCCCCATTTCCCCTTCACGCACCTCTCCCCTCCCCTCTTTTCAAACTCCAATCCCCCCATGCTCCCACTTCACTCCCTCACCCCACCTTCACCCCTCTTGCCCCCTCACCTCTCTCCTCCCCCTCACCACCCCCTCTCACTCTCTTCCTCCCCACTCTCTTCCCCCCCACTATCTCTCCCCCCCCACTCTCTCCCCCCCCCTCATTCTCTCCCCCCCCATTCTCTCCCCCCCACTCTCTTCCCCCCCCACTCTCTTCCCCTCACTGTCTCTCTCCTCCATTCTCTCTTCCATCCTCCCTCTCTCTCCATCCCTCTTTCTCTCTCTCTCCTTTTCTCATTCCACCCTCTCTCTCTCCACCCTCTCTCTCCCCCTCCCCACCACTCTCTCCTTTCCTCTCTCCCCCCCTCTATGTTCGTCGCTCTCTGACCCCTCTATCTCCCCCTCTTTCCCACCTCTCTCACTCCCTTCCCTTTCCCCTCTCTCCCTCATTCTCTCTCCACCCCGCACCTATATATTCTATCCCCCTTACCTCTCTTCTCCTGCCCCCAAACCTCTCTCTTCTCCCCCCTAACCTCTCTTATCCCCCCTCACCTATCTTATCACCCCACGTCACTTCCCCCCCCTCACCTCTCCCCCTCTCATTTGCTACTTTACTTCTTTTTCCTACACAGCGTAGTTCCGATTTATATAGCTACATATACAAAAGTGTCTATTATTTTATGAAAAAAGCCTACATTTAGCCTATAATAGTAAAATCCCCTCAGAATAGGGCATTACTGGCCAATAATGCCCTGGCTGGGTTAAAGTCCCTCGGCTCTACATCGGGCCTTCAACTCTTCCAGCCGTGGCATTATTGGCCAGTAATGCCCTTTCTAAGGTGATTATTACTTGAGGTAAGTAATACATTGAGAGTTACCTCTCATTTTCAACACAGTAATATGAAGATTCTATTTATAGCTGATTAAATCAAGAAAAAAAGTGTCTGAACTGAAATGATTTGTGCAACCCCATACCTCATATAATTGTGTCAACTTTTGCTGCTGTCTGTGTCTATTTAGAATAAAGTTAATCCTAAAAACCACAAAAGACCAGGATACATTTAAATATTAACATGTGACTTTTCAATTGCGTGGAATAATAATTAGCAGTTGAACTTTTCAATTGGCTCAGGTTTTTATAAGACTGGCTGGTGATCTCTTTGGCTTTGAGAACATACGCACGTTCTTACTGGCCTAGCATGTTATATGCACATTATCCAAGCAATCTAGATGTATTTAACATTTACTTAAAGCAACAACTCTAGCATTTACTTTACGCGAGAAGGTTTGCGAGACAGTCTGCCGTTAAGTTAACTTAAGATGCAATTACACTACAAAGCTAATATTACTTGCTAGTAGACATGGCACATTTTATTTGTGGATTTGGATTCGATATGGATTGGTTGCTTCCTTTGGCCTGGGGATTTCTGCGGATCAATCTAAAAAATGGCAATCCACCATTTTTTTCTATCACTGGAATATGCATGAAGAATTAATCATTTGAACCAAAAAACTTAATTTGCCATCCGCAGATGAGGAGAACTTGCCGAGGAGGGGTATAAAAAGAGATGCAGCCTGAAGCTGAAGCCATTTGCTTAACTTGTTTAACTGTGGGTTGGTTGGGTTGTGTGTTGCTGCTGTTCAATTATATCTTAAACATGAATAAATTATTTAATTAATAATAGTTTTTGCAGAACCATTATCAATCAGCCCTTAACCTACTGTGATTGACTGGACTTTCAGTGAAGTGGGCTGTGCCTCCGTCCCTCAGGCTGCACATGCTTCTTTGATTGTAGTATATTAACTTGAATATATAGCAGTGGTTATTTATATTACTGTGAAAAATAATCCCAGGAATAATTATTAAGCTTCCACAACAGTTTTTGCTGTCATTTTTGGGATAATCAATGTGATAAACTAAACTGCTCTCACATTGAGTTTCTTAGGTTTGCCAGGTGTCCAGTATTGAACCGGACAGTCCTGTATTTGGACACTCTGTCCAGTAAAAAATGTGAGATAATAATGGACATGTATGTGTCCGGTATAACTTCTCTGGATATAGTGAGGTGACCGGCTTGGGTGGGGTGGTGGGGGGGGGGGGGCACGGGATTTCCTTGAACAGGGCTGTTCTAGGGGGCTGGGTAGTATACTCCATCCTGATTGGCTGCATTACCCAGCAGCAAACAATCGGGAGGAGGTGTCAGGAGCCTGGGGGTGGGGTCAAGGAGAGGAGGAAACAGCATGGAGCAGAGAAGTGTGTGTGTGTCTTGATTGTGTCACCCCTTTCACCATTGTGTCCAGTTTTTTTGAAGAAGCCACTTGGCAGCCCTATTCACTCTCTGCAGTGCACATAGTGTGCCGTCCATTGCACAGCGGCAGCACGACAAACAAAACATCACCAGCAGCAGGCACTGGCTGCCATTTCATAATAATATAGCAATATATAGAACAACAGTGAAGTCAAATAATTACATCAACATGCCTAATAGTAGTAATATCAGTTATAGTCTTTTTAATAAATATTTGGAAAGTAGAAGTAGAGGAGGGGGAAGAAGCGGACGCAGTTTTGACGAAGGTCATTGTGGTTGTGGCAGTGCTGGTGATGAATCTGATTAAGTTACATCCGTTAAATGTGGTGGTTATAATGATCCTGCTACTACTAGTACTCAAAGTCATCATAACAGTCACAGCAAGTATAAGCGGGAGAACAATAATGACACTGTCAATTAATCACATTCACAATCTCACTGCAGAAGTCCCACTTCCCCTGCCCCTCCCCCCTCTAGTAGACAATTAACATCCCATTAAAAAGAAATATAAAAAGGGAACGGAAAGAGAAAGTTCAAGTTGGCCGCTATGTCCCTACCTAGTACTTCTGAAACTAAAATGGATACTGTGTGGAAGCATAATATTGAGAATATTAATAAAACAGTTATTTGTACTGAAAAAAAACCACACAAATAAACAGGCCCACCACCAGTGACACCAATGGCAGCTTCTGCTGTCTGTTACTGCTGCCAGTGTCACCAACAAGCCCACTACCAACTCATTTTCAAAAGGTGTATCTTTTAAAAAAAAAGTATCAGTCCAAAAAAGCAATTAGTGCCAAACAAGTGCTGACATTGATGTTACTAGACTCTGGAGAGCTGTTATAACATTCAGATATTGAAGAGGGAGAGTCATAAATTAAATCATAGGGACTTGGTGACACTTAGGCTGCGGCCACGTTAGCGTTGAGCGTGCTGACTGCGTGGTACTTTCCGAGGTTAGTTTCGGCAAGTGAAATTGTCCCGTCCCCACTCACGCGGTACGCGTGCGCTCGTGCGTGGGCATGGACGCTCACCCACGTTTGGCACTTGTGTAAACAAAAAAAAAAGACTTTCAACCGCGCTCAACTTACCCGCCATGCCCCTCCGCGCACGCTTGCGAAATAGCGTGGACACCTGGCGCTCATGCCTGGAGAGCTGGTGACGTCACCGGTCTTAAGCATGAGCGCGGTCAGCGCTAGTGTGGCCGCAGCCTAAGGAGCAGGGGGGTTATCAGGGGTGTAAAACCATCAGAGGTACAGATTCAACGGCCTGTTCTGAGCCAAAATGAGGAAAATCAGTGAGAATCTCGCAAATATTCCGCTAAATAGTCCACAGCAGGCTGTAATGGACCAGCGGATTAACACAGCGAGGGTCCCTCCATTTTAATAGGACTCGTGCAGTGTGAATCCTACCTGGCTGCACCTGTCTGTAATAGACGCGCAGTAAGAGATAGACTGAATCACTCACTCTACCTGCACACCTCTAACAAGCGCTCGTGCCTCTTTTATTTTAATAACATCTTATTATATGGGGTCTCTGGAACTGAACCGCATTGATTTTAGGTCCGGAACCTCCTGCTTCCCCAGTTACAGGCCCCATTATGCGGTGCCGGTATCAAAGCGGCTATATTTAAATTCTCCTGCGTCACGCAGGGTTGTCACCTTCTACTGAAGGTCAGCCCGGAGGAAAAAAAATCCCTTATTTGGTGCGGCGTTGTCTCCGAGAATCCTGCTGCAATCTCCCTCCAACTATATTGTACAAAGCTGCGCGGTGTCAAATGTAGCTGGATTGCCATGGCAATGTGACGCCGCGCAGCATCATGACGTCATGTAGCATCCAGTTGCCATGGCAACGCGACATCATTTGATGCCTTGCAGCCATGTTCCCTGCAGTTGGAGGGGAAAATGCAAGAGAATAATGCAGAATGCCGGAGACGCCGCCGCAAAACACCGCACCCTGCCACTTCCCGGACATGGACAACGGCAATACGTAGCCCGGTGGTAAGTGCCCGAAACCCGGAATCTCTGGGTCAAACCCGGAGAGGTAGCAACCCTGGCATCATGGCCCATGTGATCGGGAGATTTAAAAAAAGCAGATGGATACCGGCTCCCCACAGGTCTACGGGGAGTATTGAGGGAGGGTATCTTGGTAGGGGTGTTCTTGATGATTTATTCAGTCAAACATCACTTATCATGAATGAGGATTCTGGGGATGATGAGGAAGTTGCTAAAGTTGTTAAAGAAATAATGCAAACTGTTTTTCGCTCTTCATTTCTAAAATACAGATTTGAAGCACAGGGTTCTCCGGGGCTGTACGCCATTAATTTCACACCCAGGGACCCGCTGATTCCAGAGATACCACCAAAGGGGTTGCCGTTATCTCTCTGCAGTTTTCAGTTTCCTTGTCACATGGGCCAATAGGAAGCCAAACCTGATGATGTCATGGCTTCCTATTTGCCCGCAGGGCCCAGGAGTTTGGAGCAGCAGACATATAGTGAATCCTGGAGTGGCTACCGGCACCCCCAATGGAGGTAAGTACCTGCAGAAGCAGGGGGTTCCCGGGGCAGAAATTAATGGGGTTCTTCTCCAGAGACCACAGCTTCAATCCTGTATTAAAAAAATGAAAAGAATGTTGATGAATGATAATGTTTCAGATATAAGTGATGATACTGTGATCGCTCTTCACAATTGGGAAAATACATATTCAATAACAAGTAAAGCGATCAATACAATCTATAATAATAACAACAACCCTGTATATACATTATTTAATAAACAGAATCCATCATTACCACCATCAACAACATCACTTACATTGACGTTTCGTTTCTCCTCATCAGTATCAACAACAACACGCTCTATTACACAGACGTCATCATCACTTTGACAATTGACCAATTATGGTTCTAGTCTTATGATGATGATGTCAACCCCTCCCAAGGTCAACACCAAGTGCACTACAACATAGATGACCATGAGTACATTCCCAAGTTTGTCCACAAACACCAGTGACTGTCTCCTGTTTCCCATTGTTTGGCATTATTTAAAAACTCTCAAAGGATCGTGTTACAGCTACATGTTGATTATGAAGAAACATTGTGGAACGGGATAAGCCAGGTAACCATCTTAGCACCTCTTTTTTAAGAGCTCACAGGACCCGCCACCACCCAAAGTGGCAGGCAACTTTAGATTGCTGCAAAAGCGACACAGTTTATTGTCACAGGTGAAGATAGAGGCAACAGGTCATAGACCATGGTGGCAGGCAGCTGGATGAAGCCTTTCTGCAACTTAGACAGTGGCATTTAATGGGAGAGCTGTGCAGGCTGCTGATGCCCTTTCAGGAACCAACATTTTGGTGAGCAGTGATAAATCTGGCATAATTCAGATCATGCCGCTAATATTCCTCCTCAAAGAAACATTAATGTATACGCAGCATAATGGCGACAATGATGATGAATGATGATGGCCCCCACGTTGTCACTATGATGAGAGAAATGCCTTCAGGCTATACTTTTAGACTACATTCAGAAAGAATGAAAGATGTTTTGCCTCATGGGGAAGAGACTTGGGCTCATTGCAAGGAAAATCTAATTGATTGTTTCCAGGAAGAGTTGGGAAAGGAGGAACGAAAGGAAGAGGAGGCAAATGAAGGTTAGCCTCAGTGGCCAAACATTCCACATAAAAACTATGGTGGTCATCATCACCACCACCACTTTCTTCGTCTCATGCCTTGTTATGTGGCTTTTGGTATTCGTGGTGGTGGTGGTAACAGCGGTCGAAGTTGTGACCCATCCAAATGGCAAACTTTCACAATGGCATGGCTCTCATTAGCTGAGAAGCCACAGACACTTATAATAGTACTAGTGATATGGACATGGTGGAGTCGTATATGGTCGATAGTTCATTCCCCTTTACTACAGTATGTGCATTAATACAATTCACATAATGATAAGTAATTAGCTACATTGCCGAAAGATCCATTCTCCTGTGATCGATCAGCGAGGATTAGGCTTGGGGGTTCACTAAATGGCTGTCAGTGCAGCAGAAGAGGACCACAGATGCAAAGATATGTGGGGAAGATCATGTGACCAGGCAGTCACTAGATACAGTTTGTGCACTGCTAGAGAGAGGGCAGGGCTGAAAAAGGGTTGCGCTACAGCCTGTTTCAGAAGAGGAAAGGGGTGTGACTTTGTAAATGCTTGCTATAGAAACAACAATGCTTATTACATTATAATACAAATTAAATATAATTCAAAGTTGTTTAATAAAAAATGCTACACGTATTTTCTCATAGTACAGAACTGATCTATTAAAAAAAAAATACACATGTAGGATATTGCTTGGTCTGCAGCTTTAAAATGCAAAAAAAACTTTTGAAAAGTAATATATAACAGCAAGTCATTATTACTAACTATGTCTATGATTGATGTTGATAAAGGAAAGTCGATGCAATTTAGCATATTGCTTATGAATTTGAAACAAAGGCCAAGAACGCAGTCTCAAAATAAAAAAAAATGCTAATATAATTTAACAAATAAAAATGAGGCGTAAAATTAGCTATGTCCATGATTGATGTGATTGATTGGAATCAAAGGCCATTAACGCAGCTTTCCCTTGAATAGTAATAGTAACAATGATTAACAACGTAACCAAACATTTTTTTAGTTAGATAACTTTTTAAATATGATTGACTACCATTTTTTAAGCTATGATTTTAACAGTTGGCAACTTTTCTTTTAACGTTTTTATATATTTTTTTAGTTATTTTCTTTTATGTTTTTTTTTATATTAAAATGAACAAACTAAGAAACAAAAACAAAAAAAGACTGAGTGACAACAGTAGTAGGCTCGCCTAACAGTAACAAAATGTCAGAGGAACAAGGCAATGTTGAAAGCAGCAGAAACAAACTGCATGTGGATTTGGATGTTCGAAAAAGGAGATATCCTAAAATAGTGATTTTTAACAGGGGTTCCACTTCCTGGTAGCTCTTGGCTTCCCCGAGCATCCCAGAAAGGTTCTCTGCAATTTTAAAATCATTTGAAAATTGTAACAAATATAGACAAATTTACAATGCATCTGATCTCAGACGCGCTATTAGAGAGGGTGTGGGTTCCTCAGAATTTCCCAATATAATTATAATGTTCCTTAACAACAACAACAAAAAGTTTGAAAAACACGGTCCTAAGATAACTCCACTCTGAATGTAAGTGATTATGTAATATCCAACACCATCATCATCATCATCAACAATCGATGATGGTGCACAACACAACCTCAAATGTAAAAAAAGTGTAGTTCAACCAGTGTCAGAAGCTAGTGCACAATCCATATCCCATCTTGATAGTCAAAATTATTCACTATTCTCTAGTGACAGACCCAGACAGAAAAGGACAATGAGTGACAGAGAGACAAAGTAGACCTGAGGATTTTTTTTTCTTTTTCAATTTTCAATTGGGAATTAGCCAATTGAATTCAGGATGAGGATAGAGAGGATGAAGAATCACCACATAGTTGAGGAGGTGCAACTAAAGGGACAGGATCATTAGCGCGTTCTGAGGCTGACCTCAACCACTCCAAATGGTGTAATTGTGTGAATTGGGTCAGACACAAATGCTCGCTGATGACCCATGTCTGTGTCTCATCAAGTACCTCTCCACTATCAACAATGTGCCCATAGAACAAACATAACACGCTTACACAATGTCTCGCAAAGGGTCAATATTTATTTTCCATGGCCACTCTGAAGCTTACTTCCTCTCTCTGTCCCTGCCTCCGTTTACTCTGGGATGGTGGCATGTATGGTATGCTATACTAGACTAACTACTGATAGCTTTAGGAAAATAATTGTTGGACATAAACGGGTTGCAAATTATGTAACATGGACTTGGTAACATTGGAGACAAACTATTTTTTCTAAATCGTATTCCAAATGAAGATAAACCACCTGTTTATATTATAGATTATGCTGAAAAGAAATAGCACCATCAATTTCATGTTCAATACTACATATTCTATGTTGCAAACATTACAAATGAATTCTGCCAATATGTCAACTTTTAAAACTTCTACTTAAAAAAAATCCAGACTCTGTGATAAAAGCTCAAAGGCCCAGATCCACAAAACGGGGGTTAGCTTTAGCACACCTTTACCCCTATGCATATGAATGGGAGCTGAGGCGTGCTAAAGCTTTGCCCCCTTTTGTGGATTTGGGCCTAAGTGAGTTTTTTTTTAGGTTAGAAAATAAAGAGACCAACTTTATTTGTCTGATAACAAAGTCACAAATAAGTCGTCCAGTTATAAATTTAATAATAAATGTTATTTTTCATTTTCTCCGAGAAATAGTTAATGTTGAAAAATACTCTATTTAACTTTACTGCCAATGGTAACATGTAATATTTTAAAATAGTTACTGCTAGAAAAACCCAATAGGCCCTATGTATGAAGAGGTACGTGTGCACTGATGCAGTTTTTTTCTGTCTGAAATGCAACATATTTATGAAGTGTATGTCTAATGTTAAACAATTTGGTGCGTGCTGCACTATTATTCTGTGCTAATAAAAAGACGTATGCCACCTTTAAAGGTAAACGGAGAAAACCAATGTAGAGAACCATCAAGAAAAGTAACACAAGCCACATATTACTTAATACATAGACCTGTGCCAAAATGCAAATGTAACTCCACCCTAACTACTCCCACTTACTTCATAAATCCCTAATCTCATCGCAGGCAGACGTAAACATACCTAAAAATGACAACTAAGAGTAATACATAGACAGCCTGGCGCAGGTATATTTAATCGCCAGTTGCAACAAAAGTGGAATTACCATAACTGCACAAACATTCCTGGCCAGCCTTGATATTGAGTCACTCTCCATTATTTTACACTTATATGGTACAGCAACTCTTATCTGCCTACTAAAGGCCAACAATAGAAATAACATGACACTAGTACTTGATCTGTTGAAATTTGTACTCACTAAAAATGACTTTATTTTTGACAGTAAATACTATTTAAAACAGAGGGGCACAGCTATGGGTACAGTGTGCGCTCCCACCGATGCAAATTTGTATCTTGAATAGTGGGAGGATAAAATAATTTTTGCACAGGGATTTGCTAAATATACCCTTTATATAGATATGTGGCTATGCTACATCGATCTTGTGCTTCTTCTACGGAGCGGCACTAAAGAATTATTCAGCGAATTTACACCAGCATTAAATACAAACATACTCTTTGATAAAGGGCGTTTGCCTGAAACGCGTCAGAGTTGTTATCATGTTCCCTGTATGCCATACCTTTAAAATGTAACTTTTTAACCTTCTTCTACTGGTGTTAGCCCCTGCATTTTTACAGCAGTGCTCCGTCCCTATCTCTGGATGTTCGCTTTTACATAAGGACAATATTCAGAAAAAAGACTTCCACCAACAGTCTCTTACATGCAACTAGTTTGCACACACTATCATTACTTAATGGGATTCCAGTTGGCCAATATCTACGAGTCAGGAGAAATTGTTCAATTACAGCAACATTTCAGAAACAGGCTGATTTTGTATATAATTTGTATTTACCTTGACATGTACAGTATGTACCAATCTCACAGGCAGGCAGCTATTCCACCGTTTATGCAGCAGCAGACTACAAATTAGTAGTGTCATGGTTCTCATGGCAACAATGTGGTATATATTAAGAAGGACTTGACGTTGTGTCATCACCCTTGAGTTTCTGCTTGGAACGAAACGATCGTTGGGGGATTTTTAGAGTGACATCATATGTCATTGAGGGTGGAACTATGGGTGCTGTGTTGGACTGTGCTCCAAGTGCTGCATACTGACAGGGCACGTCCGAATTGGGGTATTAGAAGGTAGTTTACTTCATTTCAATAGTGCAACTTGCGATACATGTCTAGTACATGAAGTCTTTAAGATAAGAGCCGTGGCACTATATAGCTAGTATCAATGTGCTATATTATATACACAATACTCCTCTGATATTTAGGACTCTAATGTGGTGCACTAGTGACACTGATCTATCCTATTAATTACAGACTCCAAATGTCCCATTTGTTGTTTTTGTGTGTGGTTTTCTGTACTGTATATACATCCCTGTGGAATCTCACAGATGTGCAGTACCTGTGATTTTGCCTTTTGTGTCATATTAGCTGCATCTGGAACAGGTAATACCTATATAGCACTAAGATGATATATTACAGGGTGCTTATTTATACCTGTATATTTTGAGATACTTGCTGTTGAGATATTTGGATAGAGTATATCTCTACGTTTAATTTACACTAGATGTTTAGCAATCTGGATATAATATACCATCGATTTAGCTATTTTAGCTCACCTTGGATCTGATTACCTACCAGACCAGTTAACAGCAATCTCCCTTCCACCCTCACCTTCCTAGTTTTCATTTATTATTTCCATTTTTTCCTTATTTTTAATTTTATATATTAAATGCTAAGTCTTAAAGCACCTCCATTCATCGTGACACATACTTACCCTCAGTGTGCCCACTAGTAGAGATATACTCGGGTGTCTTTTCCCCTTTTTTGTCTGCAATTATGATAATATATCTCAGTAGTGGAGCACCCTTTATACTATCATACTATTAGTATCCTGAGCAGTCTGTTCTTTCTAGTTGGAAATAAAAACAGGCTTTTATTCGCCACAACATTCAAAACATAAAACAGCATACACCAGCAAAACAGAGTTACAGGGACACAAAAGCAACTTGGCTCCTATAGGGAACTCTGACTAGATAGGATAGTCCCTGTCTACAGGTTGGGGAGCTAAGCCCCTTACCAACAACAAATATATCAAATTTGATAATATGAAAGTCTTTATATTTGGGCCCCTGGCTTCCTACTGGCTGGGGTATGGGGTCATAGGATGAGAGGGTGCTCTCTAGAGCTGTCATGGGTGAATACCATCCCGGATCAGAGATAGCCTGTAAATTTTGCTACGGTGTCCGCCACGTACCCTACCCAAGTCAGATATGCTAAGTGTATGTTTAAATGTCCCGCGTAGAATTGGATTTTTATATTCGCCACTGATCAGACATAACTAGTAACCTCCCTTTTTCTGTCTCTTGTTCTATATGTTGTGCCTTAACTGCGTATAGCGATCTTACCTAACAAATATAATCGGCATTTACTCTCCAAGCATTTTTTATAGTGCACATGTTTTTGCACTGAATATGTAATTATTATTTAAGTACTGTATTACATTATCTACATTTTTTAGCGCACTTTCTTTCACTTGTCACATTATAAATACTTGCACAATGTAGAAATATAGTCATTTTAAAGTCTTTAATTGTATCTAAAATGACATTACAGAATACAAGCAGCTATAGTTAAATAAAGTGTATTCTGACTTTATAATGTGTACCACCACTACTGTATTTTATTTAAAAAAAAAAAAGGATAAGAAAGATGTTTTTAAATACCATTTGACATGCATTAGGCGTAAACTACTGAAAACATTACCTAGCTACTTGTTTTTTTACTTGAACTAACTGATCTCTATTACTTCAATTTCTCATTTATATACCCTATTTCCTCGAATCTAAGACGCACCTTTTTTCTGATTTTCACATGTCTGAAATTGGGGTGCGTCTTAGAATCAATGTATTAAAAAAATTAAAAGAAAAAAAAAGTGCCTACAGTACTAACCCCCTCTTTCACTTACCATGTTTCAGGAGAGGTCCCATATCAGCGGAGGATGAAGCATGCGGCAGCAGAAGAGGTCCCACGTCTGCAGATGGTTGAAGATGGACAGCGGCGGGAGTGCGGTGGCGGCAGGAAAGGTGCCAAGTCTGCAGGTGAATGAAGATAAGACTGCGGGCGTGCATGCGGTGGCAGCGCGGCAGGAGATCATAATAGCAGGAGAGCTGAGAAAAGCGGCATAGGGGAACGACTGGGGAGGTGCAAACTGTAACACCGGAAGTTGACCAGTTTCTGACTTCCGGTTACAGTGCGCTCCTCCCCAGTCGTTCCCCTATGCTGCTCTGTTCCTGCTCAGCTCTGCTGCTATTATGATCTCCTGCCGCCACCGCACGCCCGCTGTCTTATCTTCATTCACCTGCAGACTTGAGACCTGTCCTGCCACCGCACACTGTCCATCTTCAACCATCTGCTGACGTGGGACCTCTCCTGCCACCACCGCCCGCTTCATCCTCCGCTGACATGGGACCTCTCTTGAAACATGGTAAGTGAAAAAGTAATTTTCCTTGATTTTAAGGGCCAAATAGATGGTGCGTCTTACAATCGATGGCGTCTTACAATCGAGGAAATACGGTATATGTATATATATATATATATATATATATATATATATATATATATATATATATATATATATATATACAGTATACACATTTGAGTTTATTTCAGTTCTAATTGGGTTAATGTATTCCAAATGTGTTGGTTGATTTTGCTGCAAATGCAACATCGTGGTTTTTCAACTGGTCACACCTGTACTGTATGTCAGTGCAGATAATGAACTCCACAAGTGCTCTGCAAAGATTTGAAGCTTAACAGTGTGCTCTATCAGAGGTAAATCACATCTTTGAAACTAATTACTTGAAACATTTTTGGCTGCTGGAAACTAGACAAAAACAGCAAATTACATTCAGCATTTCTGGATTTTAACAGCCTGCCCATATGTCTTAGTGCAGGGGTGCGTAAACGTTCTGTGCCCCTGTGCTCGCCCCCCACCCCCTTACCTAATATCCAGCGTCAAATGACACGCGGGGTCATGTGACATCATGTCACGTGACCCCAGCAGCGTCATTTGACTCTGCGTTGCAATGGTGATGCGTCCCCGAAGATAAGGTAAGGGACGTCCGCACCCCCCCAGAATTATCTTGCGCCCCCCACTTTGCGCACCCCTGTCTTAGTGCACACTTCCAGCAATTCAATGTTACAGTATACACTGTTACATATTATCTACATACATGAACCACATATATTGCTACAGTACATATAGTTTATCATTTTAATTTTCTAATTCTTGCTAATGAAATATGCATTCATTTATCATTTTGCTGTTTTTATTCAATTCGTGACAAATAGGTTTACGAGCAATCCACACCATCGATTTATTTGTAATTTTTTTTACCTTAGGTTTGAAGCAGGGGCTGAACGCCCTTAATTTCAGTTCCAGAGATCCCTTGCATCCAGAGATACTTACCTTCAAAGGGAGTGATGGTATCTCTGTGCTTTACAAAGGTCCTGCATCACGCGGACCAATAGGAAGCCACACCGGATGATGTCACTGCTTCCTATTGGCCCATATGACTTGGGATTTTTGAAAATCGGCCATGACGGGATAGCTGCAAGCCGAGTAGAGCGGCTACCGGCACCTACTATGGAGTTAAGTTTCTCCAAAAAAAAGACGTGTGTGCTGAGCATGCACATTTTAAGTGAAACTGTTTTGTCTTTGGTCACTATTTTGTCTTTGGTCACTGTTTTGTCACAGATATTGTATTTGTGATGGAGATATTTTTAATCAAATCACAATGTCAGTGGCAAAAATCAAAGAAGTTTGACTTAGAACACGCGTGCTCAGCACACACCTCTTTTTTAGCTATTTGCACTTACATACTGTACTTATACAGGTACTAACTGTCTGTGTGTGCGTGCGTCTCTTGTGTATGTGCGTGCATGCGTCTGTGTGTGTGTATGTTCGTGTGTGTGTCCGGGTGTCTCTGGTGCCTCTGTGTGTGTGTGTGTGTGCCTTTGGTGCCGCTGTGTGTGTGTGCCTGTGCCTGTGCCTGTGTCTGTCTGCCTCTGTGTGTGTCTCTGTGTGTCTGCCTCTGGGTGTGTGCCTGTGTGTGTGTGTGTGTGTGTGTGTGTGCCTGCCTCTGTGTTTGTGCCTCTGTGTGTGTGTCTGCCTCTGTGTGTGTGTCTGCCTCTGTGTGTGCGCCTCCGAGTGCCTCTGTCTCCCAAGCGCCGAGCTCTGCCGCCACTGCGCATGTGTGCCAGACTCCGGCCGCCACTGCACATGTGCACCAGAGTCCAGTTGCCACTGCGCATGTGCAGCTGGACCCGGCAGTGGTCTTTTTAGCTCACACGCGAGCGCGACAGCAACATGAGACGGACGCAAGCATGATGGCAACGCGTGACAGGTGCGAGCGATGGCGTGCGTTTATTAGTACCATGACGTCACTCATTTTACGGTTTTCCGTTACACCATAAGGATTTTTCCCCATGAAAACCCTGTAGGCGCCAGCAAAGAAGTTTCACTTCAAAATAATTGGCAAAAATATCGCCGGCTTGGATTGCCGCTTTAAATTTGAATATATTGACACAGAGTATTTTAGAAAAAATTCTCTCAGCTTTGCTGTACACTTGAAATTCATGTTTTGTTTCCAGAGCTATTACTTCTGTGTTACTGATATCCCCTGTTTGTGTGTGTAATGTACTTGTCCCTCTCGATTTACCTGAACAATGAGTTACAAACACAGGCCAGTATAAAAGTGTTGAACAACTTCTCTTTTATAGCATGTGAGATATTTTTATAATCCTTCTCGTCTCTTAACCTCATTACTAAAATGTAGATCTTATAATGGGTCATATAACCCACATTAAGCGTCAGAGCTATCAAAACTAAGATAATCACAGTACATTTTGCTAATTGTGTGCTTAAGCATAAAGGATGTTTGTTACTTAAGTGTCTACAACATTCCCTTTTAGAATAGGGTGTGCAAGGACTGTGGCACCATGTCTTAAGATGCATTAGGAAAAGGCAAGATAGAAAGAATAATATTTGACTACAAATTGGTACATGTATGGAGGTCCTAAAAAAATGGTCTTTTTTTGACCATGTAACAAAACACTTTGTACAGTTGAGGCACTTTGGTAGAACATGTTAACTTTGTGCATATAATTAGTTGAGCAGATTTCAAGAGCCAATATATTTGTGAGACAACTATACATAGAAACTTTGATGCTGGTATTCGTTTCCAAGGTCAGGATTAATTCACAGTGCATGTTGATACTGTTACACTGGCGACACACTTTATTCGAGCTTGGCTAGTCCCACGAATTCGGGTATACCCGGGTGTATTGAGGTTTGTGACTGTTTTCTGCCCGAGTACATTGAGTTATTTTCCAAGCAGGGATTGAAGCATTTTATTCCCGCTGGCTGCAATACTGCACAGTATATATATATAAACTGCATTACAATTCATGAATTTATGCCATCTGGTAGACACGCGAAGCATTGCAGCCTATTAAATCCTAATCATTATCATTTAACAGATCAGCCGCCCATCAGCCAGGCATGAACCCAGGCTGGGAAGGCAAATGCAACGGGGCTTGTCAGAGGTTAGGAGTGGCGCATTCCAGGTATCTGCCAGGTACATACCGGGTATTTACTCGAATAAAGTGTGTCGGTGCAGTATGTAATCATCTTACAACAGGTTCACTCTCTACTGTCAATCATGTTAAGTTGTATAACTCAGTGTTGAAAAGAAAATCAAGAATGGGGAATCAAGCTTTCTGAATAGCTTTGTATTTATTGCGAAAAATGTTGCCGCATGAGATGTCAAAGTTAATATATAAAATAGGGACATTATTGCATCTTTACATTTTTACAGTATACAGCACTGAGAACACGTAAGCAACTATTATTTAATGTAACCAGTAATATGAATTTTAAAACATTTGGAACCTGCATAAATATTTTGGCTAAAAGTTTATTTAACCTGTAATAAAAAAATAAAAATATAAATATGGAGCTTGCACCGCGTGGAGGCCAGGATTCTTAGGCGAGAGGGGATTGCTGTCGGAGGCCCTGCTGCGTTGGACCTGTTTCAGCAGTCTGCTTGCTGCCCTTGGTGTATTGGAGTACCCAGGCAGGTATCATACGTGCACCAACGGTTACACGGGGGTAGTGCTACCTCACATTGGATAGGAATTGTTCTGCGGACATCGGTTGTTTAGGTGCCTAGGGCATCCTCAGTACTTTGTGGAAGACACATCAGGGTATTGGGCTATTATATCAGTGTCTTATTGTATTGTGTTTTTGCATACTGTGGGGTTACAGTAAAACCAAGTTATATATATGGTGTGGTATTACTGTTTGTATTGGTTCCTATGAGGAGTCATCCTGCCAACGCTGGGATCTCACATAGGTGGAGGCACTGCCCTAAGAGAGAGAGAGCTCATCCCAGGCTCCCAGAAGCGAAGGTTCAGGCCTCCTGTGAGCGTACAGGTATTAGCAGCACGCGTAGTCACACGCAGTTTCCCTGGGGCATAGGGAAAGGGGGCTACATATGTAATCCATACATTAAACATATACACATACAGTACACTTACATATAAATATACTGTACCAAGCATTACTAAGAAGGCTCCATCATTGTAAGCATCAGTTGGACATTTGGTTGCGGCCGTCTCACATCGACCAAGTCTCCATCAGCATGCGGCTGCAGAGGGACCCTCCGCCACTGGACACTCAGCTGCCGGCCGCTTCAGCAAGGTAAGTTCATTTAGTGTTAATTTAGTGGGTAGGGGTTAAGGATAGGGGTTTTTAGGATAGGGGGTAGCGTTAGTATTAGAGGTTAAGATTAGGTGTTTTTAGGGTAAGGTTAGGAACTTACCTTGGCGGTGAAGTGGCCTTGAGGTCCCTGCGGCAAGGGGAGTGAGCAGCAGTGGATGGTTTTGTTGCAGCAAAATGACCACGACCACATGTCGTAGACCAGGGGTGCGCAAACTTTTTCCCGTGCGCACCCCTGCTTTCTCTTCCATGGTAAAGAGCAAACAAATCAGGAGGAACTAAGAGAAACCAAAATAAGGGAGCAAACTGAAAGAACAGGTGAACAGGGGGGCAATGTTTTGGGGTAAGTACCCCTTCTCCTGGCTTGTTCCCATGCTACAAATAAAAATATGGTACTTCGCTTAGCAGTATTCAAGTCCTCCGTGACACAGAGCAGATACTGACGAGGATTGTAGTGAGAGCTGATACAAAACTTTGGAACCTTAGAGGACCTGAATACAACTAAAGGAAGTACAGTACCACATTTTTATTTGTAGATAGGAACGGGACAGAAGAAGGGTTTTCACTCCAAAACGTTGTCCCCCCCTTTTTTTTTCCTGTTTCCTCCCTTATATTGGTTTCCCTTAGTTCCTGATGATTTTGCTGCTCTTTAGCTAGAAATGGGATTACAGTACTTCATGCCATATAAATTGATTACTAGATATTCTGTGTATTTGAAAATAAATTCACTGTTTTTTTGTGTCCATGTCACATCTTTTAGTGTTTGTACTCTTCATGTAGGTGCATGTATTTATTTTTATTTTTGTCTCTATACCCATATACATATTACCTTTTTTGATACTCTTGACTCACTGATTCATTTTTTAGGAGTGTGGAACACCCCATTATGTACATTGTGTTATTATTTGGAGATTCAGGGATCTCTCCCTATGTTCATCGCACCCTCATTTCTATATTTAATTCTTGAGGAGGTGGTGCTGTCTGTCCAATTTTTTGTTCAATAGTGCTAATGGTACATATTACAAACATTGCAGTCTCTCTTTCTATATTTTCTTATGATTTGGGACATTACACCTGCGGTAATGACAATAGGATGCAGACAACCAGTTTGCGTTTAGTCCAGATAGCATGATGAATTTTCTTGAATACCTCTTATTTGTGGTAAGATTATTTGCATACTGTGTGATACCTACTGAGAAGCTTGTGCAAAAGTAGCTAACACTGGTGATCATGCCAGAGGTTTTCTCCTATTAGCAAATCATTGCACTAATAAACAATTTCAGCTTTTTGCTTCCTTGTAGTTTGGTGCTTGACATTTTCGTTCTCCTAGCTCTACTGCTTGTAAGACTGCAAACCCCAGATCTCAATGCAAGTATGAATATGTGTTTATTCAATTTTTATAATAAACCATAGATCCACAATGTCATTCTGTGTGTCTTCCTATTGGCCCAAATGACGTGGGAGCTTTAAACTGCGCAGAGATACCAGCATCCTTCCAATGTAAGTATCTCGGGAAGCAGTGGGTCCGCAGAGCTGAAATAAACATGGTTCAGCTCTGGAGACCCCGTGCTTCAAACATATGGGGGTGGAGGGGGGGAGGGGGGAACCATACAGTCACTCGGAGAGCTCTTTTAATATAGCTAATATTATGAGTATGTTTAACTGCACAGGAATAAACAAGATGTGCATGTCTTTAATTCATAACTACATCAATTTTCATAACCAAAAAGGGACAAGTGTTATATCTTGCACCATAATATCTTATATTAAAACTTTAATATATTAATTTGACATACAAATAAAAGAAATATATAAATAATTCTTATTGAACCAAGCTATTCCACACTGCTCGCAATATTTTTAATACCAGGAGCCCCTGGTACATTTACCATTTCCCAATATGAGTTCTGTGCCACTTCCGACCAGCCTGAGCAAATCAACTAGCCTATGATGTTCTTGTTTGCTTTTACTAATGAGCCTTACTGTATTTCAATGGTCATTTTTGTTTAACCCATAAAGTTGCCATCAGGAAATAATCTAGTGCAAATGGTTTAAAAAAACAACAACAACAACAACAACAAATCAAAAGAATATCACATCAGATTGCAGTTTTAATATGCCAAGCAAATTAAGAATACTCTGTCATCTTTTATCTTTCTATACAATAATCTGTTTAGCATTGTTTCCCAGACATCTTTTTGCTCTGTGCTGCTGCATGTAGTATACATATGCCAGTCATTACTCTTGTTTTGAATTGATGCTTCAACCATTGTGCCTATTTCGGCCATTGATTTTGCAGACACCTGGGAGGCGGAGCTGACAACTTAGTAAATTGTTAAGGGAGCAAAAGCAGAGTTATGTTCAGCACACTGTGAGTCCTCTAAGGCTGTCTGTGTCAAGGAAAGCTGTCAAATGGTAATCTTCCTTTGGTAGGAAAGTTGACACTATGTGTGCCTTTTCTCTTATATTCATTCTTTCCTCCTTGTCTTGTCTTTCTTTTTTCTATATTGTTTGTAAATACCCATTTTGTGAGTTATTCCTTGTAGTATAGCTTTTAATAGGCTTCTTGATTTTAGGACCTGTCAAAACATGCTCAAGAAAATAGTGAAACCACCACATGTTTACATTGTGTAATTCATTATTCATTATTCAATGTTCCATTTTAGATTGCACCTGCCGTAGTACTAGACTTAAAAACATTTTTATGACACAGCATGATTTTCAGTGGCAATGTGTTTTAATTTCAATGATACTGTACACATTGTAATATGGCGTGTCAAATAATAAACAGATCAATTGTGAGCACATTCACATGTCTAAGATACTGTAGGTCTGCAACCCTGCTTTTCACCATTATCGCTTAGCAAACAGTGCTTCCATTGCAGCTAGGGATTCTGGGAAATGACAAGCAAATCAGCATACTGTACAGTGTCACCTTTTGATTCAAGTCCATTTTACCTTGGAGCCTATAATATGGTATGTATAACATACCCTACGGCAGATAACAAAATAAATGAGTAAAAGTGAAGCAAAGTATGTGTATGCTTCACAGTATATCATTTACAAAGCAGGATTAAGCATACCAACATGAATGAGGATTCCCCAGATGTCTGCTACTTGAAAACTTCTATAGCAAAGAAAATGGCTAATTTATGGCTAAACTATGGATTTTTCTGTGCACAGTCAAACCCCAATTGTACAATAGTCAATATGACGTAGTTTATAAAAGTCTAATACATGTTGAATGTGTTTGCAAAAAAGTGTGGATTCTGAGCTATCAAAAAATAATACTGTTATATGAGAATTCAATGGCTCAGGAAACCTGCTACATAAAAGCACAGAAAGCTACAAATTTTGCTTCACTGAAAGCTACAAAATTTCAATATTTTTTATGAGGAAATGCATCATATTTAGTATCAATACAAGCCAAGTGTTTTTAACACTTCTACAAGCAAACTGCTCAATTTAGATTAGCACTTTGAGCCTTACAGCTACTTCTTTAGGATTCAGTTGCCACTAGTTGATTTAAGTTAATGCAATTACTATTGATTATGAGCATAATTTCAAAAGAAAATACTTTTATGAAACAAGATAGACATTGCAAATACACACGAAGGGCCTCATGCAGAGAGCAGCGCTATTTAAAATTGGAGAGGGGAATAAAAAGTAGGTTTAATGGAGAGTTTTATTCTCCATATGCAGAAATGGGCGAAATCCGCTATTTATACCATTACTGCATGTGGAGAATTGTAAATGAGGAGATGCGCGCTGCTGAAAGGGAAAAAAAAAATTGCGCTTTTTTTTTTTTCCCCTATAGCCGGCGAGCTCCTGCTTCTTGCCAACTTTAGTTGTCGGAGAAAATTGAAGAAAATCGCGCCATGTTATTGGCGCGAACAGACGCTAGATGGCGTTCGCGCGTTTCTGAATTTGGAAATTTTTAAAGCTGGCGAGATGTAGGTTCTCGCCAGCCGCGCGGCGAAATTTTCAAATAAAAAAAAAAATGGCGCGTTTTTCGTACCTCGCCATTTTCTGCTGTTTTCTGCGCAAATTTCTCAAAAAAATGGCGAGATTTACTTTAGCGCTGCTCTCTGCATGAGGCCCGAAGTACTGTAATAATACCCACATTGATCATCGGCAGTAGTTCTCATAAAGTATTTGTGTGTGGAGTTATTATGTACAAATCCAGTATTTTGTAGACATGATAAATGTATATTCTTACTCGGCAAATGTGAACACCCCATATGTTATATATAGATCACATTGATTATTTAATCCTCACAAGTGTTTCTTTACTCTGTTTTGATAACTGAGGGTTTTTTGCTGTTTTACTACTCACCTTAACCCTATTTGACCTTATTTAACCAGTTTTTTTACCCAAAGTCGCTGAGTACCATTTATGGGAAAAAAAAGTGGAGTTCATTTAGCAGAACTACCCGAAATATTAAAAGATGAGTCAAACAAAATAGTCGGTGGGGCCTTATGAATTATGAAGCTAATCAATATACTTAAATGTATAATACTGCTGTAAATAGTAAACTATTCTGTATTTTAATAAGTTAATCTTGTCTAACTTAGGTATAGTTTCTGTAGAATGTTAATTGAGATCAGAATATTAAACATTTACAAAAATGACAATAGTTGATTTTAAGTCTCAAAATGAATAAATTAAAAATGCTTAAATATTTTTTGCTCCCAATATAATACCTAATTCTAATAATGATGTGTCAATTTTCCAGATTCAAAAGAAAGGTGAATTGATTTTATACTGAACAAATTTAGCATTTTTCCGTTCTAGAATCCACTTTTCTTTTTGCAAAATTGTAATGCCTGAAGTCTAGTGAATTGTTAAATTGTTGTACAGTAGGCTATGATGCATTTAAATGGACCAACAAAACAGTTCATAGATCTAACAGTGTGAACAGAAACGTCACAGGTGTCTTCATGTTTGCACATGAAGAGGAATGAAAATATCTACACACTCCATAATTACTTTTCTCTGTTTTTTTCTGTATCTTTTAGTTTTTATTAGAGTATTATAACCACTGCAGTACTCAACAAGTGAACTATCAAAGAAAGTAGATCACCACAATGATTTTTCAATTGTTTTTCTCATAATAGGAATTTATTAGAGCTTGATGCCTGTGCTTGAGGCATTGAGGGAGCTAACCAAAGTAACATGGCGTTGACATTGGGATAGCGTCTGTGTGGGGTAATCCGTACTCTCTTACCCATTGAAGAGACTTTTGCCTTGGAGATTATGAGGAATAAAGGGTTATAACTAAATTAACATTCTCAAGTGTTCCTAGGAAAATAGTCCTTAGCATTGATAAATAACAATACTTCTTAATAATAATAATTTAAAAAATAAATATATATATAAGTCATCAGTGACGAAACGAAGTTATCAGTGATGAAACGCGTAGGGCGTTCCCAAAAGTTGCGAGCATAGCAGCTGTTTCTACTACTCACAAGCAGAGAGTGTATTTTTATGCCGATTGAGGACTGCTTTTGGGCTGCTGAGTCTCCCTGGATTGTGGTTTTATGCAGCAAATAGTGCCAGTTGAAGGTACTGATACCGGAGGATATCTCTGTATGGGACGCTGTCTTGTGAGATCATTTGGTTCCTGGAAAATCCACACATCCGGCTTAGCTATCAGTGGCAGCAGAGAAGGCACCATAGGAGCAGTTGGCGTGGACCCTTGCAGTCATTTGGCGATTGAGTATATCTCATACATGCTTGATTTTATACTCTGTTTGTGAGTGCGCTTTTTATATGTTATAGTCCCATAAAATCGTTTTATACTTTAATACACTAGGAGTGCGCCTGTTTTTCTTTTGTTTTCTCATATATATATATATATATATATATATATATATATATATATATATATATAATGCAAAAACCAGCGCACATTAGATCTATAAAGATATAACCAGCGCACGTTAGATCTCAGGTGATATAAGATAAGTGTATGCACAACAAATGACTAGTACGGTATGTAGCTGGAGGGATCAAATATAAAAACAAATGGAACGGCAGCTCATCAAGGAATAACTAATTCCTGAAAACACATATGGAAAAACAAAGACTGTGAGCGCACACTCCTATTAGCAAATATTTAACAATTTAATAAATAAAATACAGACAATACGTGACCATGAATATGGTTGATGTCTGCTACAGTAATTCCATAAATGGAAAGGATTAAGGAAAAACCCTGAGGGTCAGAGAAGTCTCTAATTGTTTCTGTGTCTCAAATATGCCTTATAATGTCCTCCTTGGAAGAAATTGGTAAGTGGTCCGATTTAAATGCAATGGACAGACAGTTCCAGTAAATAGATAGTATATAACACACTCCTGACAATGTGCCCAGATGTATGCTGATCCGGGAGCAACGCTAATAGCGCACCCATCAGCTGGAAGCCTCATGTCTAAGAGCAGTTAGAACAGTCTGTTTAAAGGCAATAAACGGAGTACCTGATCGGTCAGGAATTGACAGCACATGGCCTCTCTGTAAACCTGCTGTTTGCATCTCAGGGAATCCTCTGGAACTCAACCCCCAACGTCCAAGGTGATGATGCACCCTACGCATTTTGTCAGTAACACCCGCGCCCCCCAGACAATCTAGCGCCCCCCACTTTGCGCACCGCTGGCTTAGAGGGCATTGACATGTAATTTTTTAGAAGTCACTCATCACAGTAAACACTAAGGTCTCTTGGACTTATGCTATATTTTTCTTCTTAGATACAACATAGAAATGTTCTGAAACCTTTAAGCAGACTACATACTTCAATCTCTTAAAAAATACTCACATAGCAGACATTTTATTGGTCTTATTTTCATTTTTCAATCCCTAAAATACTATTATAACAACTTCTCATACCTTGCCTTTTTATGACATGTTTCATCCTCAACACATAATCATCGATTTATTGTCATAATAGTAAAACACAAGATTTAATCAATACACAAACAAAATGTGTCACCTTTGTCCCATATTGAGTACTTGAGTCTTTAAATATTTATTTATAAAATGTTTTACCAAGAAGTCATACATTGAGAGTTACCAAAAATGGATTCTCTTGTTAAACATATCGATCTGAAAAAGAGCCCCACTAAATATTTGTAAATATACTCAGTAAATAAGACTCAATGACAGAGAGCAATATTGCTACTGTACAAGTTTCAATCCAAAGTTTCAATGGGAAGCGGCCTCTAAGGGCCTCATGCAGAGAGCATAGAATTTTAAAAATGGCGAATTTCATAAAAAGTAGCTTTTTTGGAGAGTTTTATTCTCCATATGCAGAAAAGTGCGAATTCTGCTATGTTTAACATGGATGCGTGTGGCGAGTTTAAATTGGCGAGATGCGCGCTTCAGAAACGTGTACAAACAAATTCGCGCCTTTTTTTTCCCCTTTACTATAGGCGGCGAGCGCCATCTTGCCATATTTTCGTGGCGCGGCAAAAATGCGAGAATCGCGCCTTTTTTTGGCGCGAACAGCCGCTACTTGCCGTTCGCACCTCTCTGCATTCGGAGAGTTTTAAAAATGGCGCGATGGAGGTTCTCGCCAGCCGCGAGGCGAGTTTTAAACATAGAAATAAAAAAATGGCGCGTTTTTCGCAACTCGCCATTTTATGCCGTTTTCTGAGGGAAATTGAACAAAAAATGGCGAGTTTTGAAATAACGATGCTCTCTGCATGAGGCCCTAAGTTCTGTATGCACAGGTCCCTTCCTCCTATTGTCACACCACGACCCAATATCCTTAAACAAGTTCTTAATAAGTTGGTAGTTACATGTTAGCAAACAGGATCTATACAACAAGATTCACACTATATTCCTTTGAGATAAATCTGTTTCCTTTCATATAAATCTTTACCTAAGTATATATATGTACACATTTTACAGCATCTTTGTGAATTTTGTTTTAACAAATGAGCATAATAAAAAAAGAGCCTTGATACACTGAACCTTGAAAATACAAGCAATATCAGAGTTCCTGCTAACTTGGTAGTAATATAGGCAGATCAGATGAGTACCATTTATATGAGCTACTTACTGATTTTGGTATTCAGATTAACAGCACAAGATTTAGGGTCCTATTGAATAGCTATGAATAGTGTACTACAGACATTTTTAAACACATACATTACTAAAAGAAGTGAAACCCTCTTGTCCCTGTTCCCTAGGGTGAAGAGGCTGTTGAAGACGCCCTAAACACATTGTGAATGTCTCTATGTCTGAAATGCAAATGAGCTCACAAATGAGCAGTATTCACAAAATGACATATTATGATATATTAATCCAATATTCAGTGTGTTCTGAAGAGTGTTCAATTATCACAATATTTTTTCTGACAGGTTCACTTGGGGGATTATTCTATACAGTCTGAAGAGGCCTTTTGTATGATCAATCACTGTGGACCAGGGCTGGCCAACTTCAGTTCTCAAAAGCTACCAACGAGTCAGATTTCAGGATATCCCTGCTTCAGCACAGGTAGCCCAATCAGTGGCTTAGTCCAAGACTGGAGTTGGCTACCCCTGGTTTGGACTATATAGAATAAGCCTTAGCCGAAACACTCTGCCTCTAACAGCTGTCTCCTCTGCCGCAGAGCTGCTGTCTCCGCTGCCAAGCTGCCGTCTCCTTCATCAGTCTTATGCGCCTCTGACGCTACCTCCATCACCCGCACCACAGGTAGGGACCAGGGAGCAGGTCCCTACCTAGGCGGGCCACAGGCACTCAGGACAGGGCCCTCATTACCTCATTTGTTTGTGCTTGTTTGACCTTATTTATATGTCATTCTGTTTATATAATTGAAGTCACTCTAGGGTTGACAGGTGTCCAATATTGAACTGGACTGTCCTGTATTTGGACACTCTGTCCAGTAAAGAATTAGAGGTAATACTGGACATGTATGTGTCCGTTATTACCTCTCTGGACTTAGTGACCTGACCAGCTTGGGGGGCTGCAGGATTTCCCTGAGCAGGGAGAGAACAGGGCTGTTACTAGGGAGCTGGGCAGCTTCCTCCATCCTGATTGGCTGCTGCTAGGTAATGCAGCCAACTGGGAGGAGCCGTGGTTGGGGCCAAGGGGAGGAGGAAACTGTATGGAGTGTTTCGAGCCCATCATACCTTTCTCCATTGTCTCCAGTATTTTTGGAGAAGCCACAATCCCCAATATACTGTGAAGCGGAATATGTTGGCGCTTTACAAATAAATAATTATAATAATAACACTGTATATGGAACTGCTTCCCAAATGGGGCGGAAGTGGCAAGTAAATAAACAAATGCTTGGGATGCACCAAAGGGAAGTCTTCATGTGAAAACAAAGTCTGTAATTAAACAGGGCCTTATGTGCATCAAATTGTCTTTATATGCTGTGAGTTTGCATGATTTTTATTTACAACTTATGCTTACAGGTTTAGTATCTGCCCGAGATGAACATTGACATAACGTTGCCAAAAGATTTTTTATTAGTGATGTTAGACTACACAAAAGTTTCAGTTGACAAAAAATGGAATCAAAGGAATACAATCTACAGCATAGATTTCCACAGTAACTTTACAACTGTTTTTAGGTTGATTTGGCATGTCACCATTTTTTATTTTGTTATACATTTTCTGTGCAGGATTTTAGTGAAAAGCAAGGCATAATGTTACAATGTTTCCCGTATGATTCTGTACTGTACGTTTGTAGACTTTATTTTTCAGCAAAATAAAACAGCTGTTTTTCATGCGCTGATTTATATACGGCAAACTAATTTCCTTACAGCCTCTCGTCACGAGGTTCCTTAAAGGAATGACACTTACTATATAGGTGCCAGTTACTTCATGGGATATTAACTTCATCCAGTTTAAGCTTTTGGAGCCCTACTTTGAGCTGAGACATCAACACATTAAATCAATCTATCTATGGAAGAGCTATGTCAAAATAGCTGTCTTCATGCATTTTGTATTGTTATTCTTCACTGAGCTGATGCTCAGGGGTCAGATTAGAGTTCATTCAACCAGAGCTTTAGCAGAGATGATAGCCAGCCTCAGGACACATTTTCAAGTTGTGAGTTGCAGAACAGCCACTTGGAGTTCATTTGACATTTTGCAAAATGTTATTGCTTTAGCATTGTTACATGGGAAGACACAGCAAGTTTGTTGACTTTATGATACTGTAGGTTTCACTGCCCATGCTTTATCTGCCTATGATGTTCATTCTTTTATACGGTATATTTGTGTACTGTAGTTGATATGCTGGGACAATTGTAGTTTCACTGTTGAGGTTTGCAACAGATGTTTTAGGTCATTTTACACTATCCCGTTGTAATCGCTGTCATTTTTTTAATTCCCCTTTCCTGATGTACGTGTTCAGCTGTAGGCAAAGTGATTACGCCTGGTCACGTGACTTTCTGCATCAAAACTAGCGCGTCGTTTAACATGAGATTGAGCCACCTGTGCTGAAGCTGGGATATCATTAAAACAAATGTTGAAACGCACAAAAGGATACGGCACTGGGCATCATTCAACACAGTTTTTGTTATCACATTAACACATTCATTGGGGCAATCACATTGGCTACATCTGCAGTTATGTACATCATACATTTTGAACAAGGGCTAGACATTAGAGATAACATTTACTGTTTAGTCCAGGGGGAACTAACTCCACTCCTCGAGCTGCCAACAGTTCAGATTTTCAGGATATCCTTGCTTCAGCACAGGTGGCTCAATCAGTGGCTCAGTCTTTGACTGAGCCACTGATTAAACCACCTGTGCTGAAGCACAGATATCCTGAAAATCTGACCTGTTGGTAGCTCTTGAGGACTGGAGTTGGCCACTCCTGGTATAGTCCCTCTAAACACCATTACTCTGATGCTATTACAAAACAATAATGTGTGTATCATATTAGGAAGTAAAAGCTTTGCAGTTCAGTACAACACAGACATTAAGTAGTTCTGCTTAAAATGTGAGTTAAAGCATCACTATATTGTTCATTCCATTTTTCAGCAAGATCAAGGTAAAAGTAGATTATTTTTGTACAAGTTTAAATTTCACTTTGGTTTGGTCCAGATCCTTACTCTGGCTATGTCGACAACAGTTGATAAATGTTTGAGAGAAATCTGAATCCCTATTTCCTGCCCTCTCCTAAGTCATATCCATCAAAGTCCTCTCTGATTTACTGAACAAGCAGACTAATAGAGATTGATAGAGATATAGGGCAGGCATTGAGTTGTTAAGAAGAAGGGGAAGTGGGCTTATTAGAAAACCCACAGTCAATCACAATTTATGCACACAATTACTTAGTTATAATATATTGTGTATCAATATTTAAATACATTAGTATTAAAAATGATTACATTCATGCAAGGCACTAAGGGTGTGGGTTTGCACTACAAATTAAGATACTGTAGCAATAGATGGAAGGAGTTTCTTTTACAGGTACCTTTCAAGGGGCTACTGTAGTGGTTTTAAATAAACCAAGAATGATTTGTATTGTATACTGTAACTGTCCAGTTCTGGTCTCCACTTAGCTATCCTAAAAGAGATCAACTGCTACAGCAATCTTACTTTTTCTTGTATGTTTATAATTATTTTTTTTTTTTTATCCAAACAGATTGTACACAACAATCGCTCAATACCTCTAACCCCCATCAACTGCCAATATCCAGGTGTCTTTTTTAATAACCCACGTTATTATCTAAATATATAACTCACACGTTTTCATCCGTCTCTCTATCTCCATTAACCTTTTTGATACCTGGTCATGTTATACATTGATGGGAAGGAAGCTGTTCATGAGTTATTCATGAAAGTCGGATAATTTTGCAAAATACGATTTAGTCTCAGTTTTAGTATTCACTCCCCCATCACCAGGTTTTATTCCATTGCCCCCTTCAGAACTCTTCTAAATTACTTCAAAGCTTATAATATAAAACTTGTACCTAATCACTAATAAATTAATACATTCTACAAACTACAGCCTATGTTCATCCAAAGTTTGTATCGCATGTGATTCATTTTAATTACATCCCGTGCATGTGGGCAGGCAGACAGTTTTAATTATTGGGATTTTGAACTGCTTTCCTTGGTTTCTTAAAAGTGGTGCGTCAATTTGTTGTTATTGACTCCTACAACACTGGGCTGTTCTAAAGGAATAATGATTGTATCTAGGGAATGTCCTGATCATTTCAATACTCGGGACTTTGAGCAACTAAGTGTTATATCCACAAAAGGTACTAAGGAGCGAAAAATGGAAACCTGACAAAACGCATCCTTTGTTTTCTCTTCTTAAGATGCCTAATACTAAGCTGTTGCCCCGAATAAGAATAGTTCTCATCGAGAGAGAACCAGTCAAAATCCAACGTTGGTTAGACCATGATACAGGAAATATTATACAGTTTGAATCATTGTTTCTTTGAATGGATATGAAATTTGTAAAGCATAATTATTCTCTTAAAAACTTACATTTCCTTTAAAAGAACAGACGTGTGATAACTTACACTATCGCAAATGAATAGCGCTATGGATCATTGACTAATGCATTATCTCATTAGATAATTTCTTGATAGCAGAAAAGCACAGAAAATCTATTCGATTTTTGTTTTCTTTATATCTTTATAAAATCCCTCTGCTTTGTTTACATGCCGCGGTCACGTGATCGGGACCTTTAAATCCAGAGGGATACCGGCACCTCATAAAGGGGGCTGTATCTCGGGGAGCAGGGGGTCCCCGGACCTGAAACCAACACGGTTCAGCTCCGGAGACCCCCTGCACATCTACACTATGAATAAAAATGTATTTTAAATGTATTTATTTATATTCATGTATTTATTTATTTAGATTTATTTATTTATTTTTTGGGCGGCTGCTGTGTGTGATTTTTTTTTATTGTGGGTAGCGGGGGTGGGTGAAGGGGGTATTAGCCCCAATGATGGTGGTTTAAGGCTTGCGGGGGGGTAGCGGGAGGGGTTAACCCCTTCATGACCATAGCAGTATTAACTGCTACGGCCGTGAAGGGGTTAAGTGCACCCGCAACCCCCCCAGAAGTCCTAAACTCACAACAAGGGCCAAATACCTCCTTCACCCACCCCCGCTACCCACAATAAAGCGGGCACGGTGGGTTAACCCCTTCATTGCCTTAGCGGCTATCAGCTATGGTAATGAAGCAGCATTTCTGTATTTTTAATAATATTGTGCAGGAGCAGGGGGTCCCCTGAGCTTTGCTTTGTGGCTCAGGGAACCCCCTGCTCACTGTACAATATTATTAAAAATATAGTCATGCTGCTTCGTTACCATAGCACATAGCCGCAAAGGTAAGGAATGAGTGTTTATTTATATATGTGTTTTATTCATACTGTAGATGTGCAGAGGGTCTCCGGAGCTGAACCGCTGTGGTTTAAGGTCCGGGGACCCCCTGCTTCCCGAGATACAAGCCCCTTTAGGGGGTGCCGGTATCCCTCACCTTTGTTTACATGCCGCGGTCACGTGATCGGGACCTTTAAATGCAGAGGGATACCGGCACCTCATAAAGGGGGCTGTATCTCGGGAAGCAGGGGGTCCCCGGACCTGAAACCAATGCGGTTCAGCTCCGGAGACCCCCTGCACATCTACACTATGAATAAAAATGTTTTTTAAATAATTTTTAATGTGCCGATGTTTGCGCAGAGAGAGCAGCGGTTCTCTCTCTGCTGCAAACACATCTCGCCCCCGCCGGCCTATAGTATCATTGATGTGCATATACAGTACTGTATATGTACAGTACTGTATGTTAGGGGTTATGGGGTTGTTGTTATACAGTGTATATATATATATATATATATATATACTGCATTACAATTCATGAATTTATGCCATCTGGCGGACATGCGAAGCATTTCAGCCTAGTAAATCCTGAACCATTATCAATTAACACATCAACCGTGTGTCAGCCGGGCATGACCACTGGCTGGGAACGCGGCATGCTCCGGGTGAACAGCGTCGCATTCCAGGAACAAGTCAGGGACAAACCGGTGATTTGTTAGAATAAAGTGTGCCGCAACAGTACATGGTTACAAATACGTAGTTACATTAAGTGAGCAAGGTTATACAGGCATACCCCACATTAACGTATGCAATGGGACCGGAGCATGTATGTAAAGTGAAAATGTACTTAAAGTGAAGCACTACCTTTTTCCCACTTATTGATGCATGTACTGTACTGCAAACGTCATATACGTGCATAACTGATGGAAATAATGCATTTGTAACAGTCTCTATAGTCTCCCCACTTGTGCACAGCTTCGGTTCAGGTAGGGAGCCGGTATTGCTGTTCAGGATATGCTGACAGGCGCATGCGTGAGCTGCTGTTTGCCTATTGAGCGAGATGTACTTACTCGCGAGTGTACTTAAAGTGAGTGTACTTAAACCGGGGTATGCCTATACTCCTTTTCTGAGAGGTGCCGTCCAAATTCTAGGGACGGATTGCACCTCAATGAAGAGGGATCTTCTGTGCTAGGAGGGAGAATGCTAAAATGGTTGGAGGAGATTTTAAACTAGGATGGAGGGGGGAGGGGAATGAAACAGATAATGAACTAAATGGAATAGATGAGGATACAAGGTGGTATGGAGGTAGAATGGGGGCAAGTGCAAATTTGACAAGCAGTGAGACACCCATAGTAAATACAGATAATACTAGAAAACTTCTAAAGACTAAACCAAGTGGGAGCAGAAAGGAAGGAGCAGATAAGATAATAGTGCAGGCTGAAAAAAAAGTTAAATGCATGCTTGCTAATGCAAGAAGCCTGACAGATAAAATGGGGGAGCTTGAATTAATAGCTGCAAGGGAGCAGTATGATATCATAGGCATTACTGAAACATGGTGGGATGAAACTCATGACTGGACAGTTAATTTAGAGGGTTATTCTCTTTTTAGGAAGGAACGAACAAATAGAAGGGGAGGTGGAGTATGTTTATATGTTAAACCGGATCTAAAACCTATTATAAGGGATGATGTCTATGAAGGGAATGATGAAAATGTAGAGACTTTGTGGATAGAAATTAGCAGTGGAGGTAAAAGTATAAAGAAAATGTTTGTGGAAATATGCTATAAACCACCAAATATCTGTGAGATTGAGGAAGCTAAAATACTTTTGCAAATGGAGAAGGCAACAAAACTGGGTCATCTTTGCATAATGGGGGATTTTAATTATCCAGACATAGACTGGGGCAATGAGATTAGCGTTACAACAAAAGGAAACAGGTTTTTGGGGGTGCTTAAAGACAATTATATGATCCAAATTATTGAGGAACCAACCAGGAGAGGGGCAGTTCTGGATTTGGTCATATCAAACAATGTAGAAGTAATAACAAATATTCAAATCCTGGAACATTTGGGTAACAGTGATAATAACATGGTCTCATTTGAAATAAATTATCAAAAAACAGATTACTTGAGTACAACAAAGACTTTAAACTTTAGAAATTCAGATTTTAATAAACTGAGGTCTAATCTAGTAGTAATACAATGGGATGATGTTTTTGCAGGGAAAAATGTAGAAGATAAGTGGGTGGTCTTTAAAACATTGTTAGAAAAGCACCCTTATCAGTGTATACCCTTGGGTAATAAGAAAAAAAGAAATAAGTCAAAACCAATGTGGCTAAATAAACAGGTAGGGGAGGAAATGGACAAGAAGAGGAAGGCATTTAGATTCTTTAAGTCAGAAGGGACGGAGACATCGTATCAGAATTATAAGGAATGTAACAAAAATTGCAAAAGGGCAATCAAATTAGCAAAAATGGATAATGAAAAAAGGATTGCAATAGAAAGTAAGGTCAACCCAAAAAAGTTCTTTAAGTACCTTAATAACAAAAAATGAGAAAAGAAAATGTAGGACCCTTTCAGTGTGAGATGGGTAGGCAGATTATTGGAGATAAGGAAAATGCTGAGGTACTAAACAAATTCTTTGCCTCTGTGTTTACCAGGGAAGAATCAAGTTCAATAGTAGTGTCGCAGGAGGAAGCCACAACCACCATATTAATGAACAATTGGTTAACTGAGGAAGAAGTTCATAAGCGACTTGATAAAATTAAAGTAAATAAGGCACCTGGCCCCGATGGCATACTGCTGCGGCCGAGTTTATTCGAGCATTTGCCCGTTCTCGGCCGCAGCAGTTACCTGGCGCGCGCCGGAGGGTGCCGGGTGCGCGCCGAAGCAGCGGAGGAGAGGCCCGCCGATCGCGGCTTCCCCCTCTCCTCTCCGGGTCCGCCGGGTCCCCCGGAACCCCCTGCCGCCGTCCCCCACATCGCGGGACACCAGGGCTCCCTCGGGGAGCCCTGGACGCGCGTGCAGGGGGCGCAGGCACCCGATGACGCGTGACCGCGCATCGGTGACGCGCGGCACGCCGAGGGGATGCCACTTGCAAGCCGGGAAATCTCCCGGCTTGCGGAACTGGCCACACTTCAATAAAGTGTGTCGCCAGTGTACATCCAAGAGTTCTCAAGGAGTTAAGCTCAGTAATAGCCAAACCATTATATTTAATATTCAAGGACTCCATTTCCACAGGCTCAGTACCACAAGATTGGCGTAAAACAGATGTGGTGCCTATATTTAAAAAGGGAGCTAGATCACAACTGGGAAATTACAGACCTGTAAGCCTGACTTCCATAGTAGGGAAACTACTTGAAGGTTTAATACGGGATAATATTCAGGAATACCTAATGGAAAACAAAATTATTAGTAATAGTCAGCATGGATTTATGAAGGATAGATCTTGCCAAACTAACCTTATTTGTTTCTTTGAGGAGGTAAGTAGGAATTTAGACCAAGGTAATGCAGTTGATGTGGTCTACTTAGATTTTGCAAAGGCTTTTGATACAGTTTCACACAAGAGGTTGTGTACAAAATAAAGAAAGTTGGACTCAGTAATAATATATGCACCTGGATTGAAAATTGGTTAAAGGACAGACAACAGAGGGTTGTCATAAATGGAACTTTTTCAGGTTGGGCTAAAGTCGTGAGTGGAGTACCTCAGGGATCGGTACTGGGACCCCTGCTTTTTAACTTGTTTATTAATGACCTTGAGGTTGGGATCGAGAGCAAAGTCTCCATCTTTGCTGTTGATACTAAATTGTGTAAGGTAATAGAATCAGAGCAGGATGTAATTTATCTTCAGAAGGACTTGGAGAGACTGGAAACGTGGGCAGGTAAATGGCAGATGAGGTTTAATACAGATAAATGTAAGGTTATGCATTTGGGATGCAAGAATAAAAAGGCGACTTACAAATTAAATGGAGATATATTGGGGGAATCCTTGATGGAGAAGGATTTAGGAGTGCTTGTAGACAGCAGGCTTAGCTATAGTGCCCAATGTCATGCAGTAGCTGCAAAGGCAAACAAGATCTTATCTTGCATCAAACGGGCAATGGATGGAAGGGAAATAAACATAATTATGCCCCTTTACAAAGCATTAGTAAGACCACACCTTGAATATGGAGTACAATTTTGGGCACCAATCCTAAGAAAAGACATTATGGAACTAGAGAGAGAGAGTGCAGAGAAGAGCCACCAAATTAATAAAGAGGATGGACATTCTAACTTATGAGGAGAGGCTAGCTAAATTAGATTTATTTACATTAGAAAAGAGGCGTCTTAAATGGGGATATGATAACTATATACAAATATATTCAGGGACAATACAAGGGGCTTTCAAAAGAACTATTCAACCCATGGGCAGTACAAAGGACTCGGGCCATCCCTTAAGGTTGGAGGAAAGGAAATGTCACCAGCAACAAAGGAAAGAGTTCTTTACAGTAAGGGCAGTTAAAATGTGGAATTCATTACCCATGGAGACTGTGATGGCAGATACAATAGATTTGTTCAAAAAAAAGTCTCTTTTTAGATGGGAAAGGTATACAGGGATATACCAAATAAGTATACATGGGAAGGATGTTGATCCAGGGATTACTCCGATTGCCAATTCTTGGAGTCAGGAAGGAATTAATTTTTCCCCTTAATGGGGTTTTTTGTTTGCCTTCCTCTGGATCAATAAGTAGGTATAGATATAGGATAAAGTATCTGTTGTCTAAATTTAGCATAGGTTGAACTTGATGGACCTACGTCTTTTTTCAACCTCATCTACTATGTAACTATGTAACTATATATACAAGACATTGCATGCACAGTAAGAGATAATATATATTATAGGCGTATGTAACAATGACAGACCAGATTAAAATGAGGCGGCTTTAGTTTTGAAAGAACTTAGACTGGTGGCGGGTGTGAGTCTCCGGTAGATTGTTCCAGTTGTGAGGTGCGCGGTAAGAGACGGAGGAGCGGCTGGATACTTTGTGGCAATAGTAATATGATGAAGATGACACGGAAGCAGTAATATCCCAGTACTTAGATTACTGGTTACTGAAGTACAAAACACTGTTTTTGATCCTAGTGATCTTGAGCTCATCTGCTACTATACTGCTTATAATATCAATAATAAAAAGAAATTATTTTTGTAATAGCTAATCAGAGATGCTGTTGTAGATTCGTTGGGGGATTCTTGCCAACAAAAATCATCGCTCATTTAACTGAAAGAATAACCAACTAAGATTTTACAATGTGCATTGTTTTTAATTAAAAAAAAAACAGTTTGCATCCCAGAGGTGTTTTTGACTTCACCCTAAATTTAATTGAAATCTGCTGTCATTACACATTTATAATAGAATCAAATATTAAAGTAAATATTTTACAGACAAAGACCATTTGACCTACTTAATGTAGAACTCTAGACCCCATTCAATCTCATTCATTCAGGAGTGCGCAAACTGGGGGGCGCGCCCCCCTGAGGGAGTGCTAGATTTTCTGGGGGGGGGGGGGACACGGCAGTTATAGAGGTCCTGCACTCTCCCACCAGGCATTTAAATTAAATGTAGAGGGATCGCCGAGGCCTTCCAGCGACGTGTCGTCATGGTAACCCGGCATCATGCGTCATGTGACATCACATTACCATGGCAACGTGACATCACATGACCCCGCACATCATTTGACTCCTGTTCCGAGCAGGGGGGGGGGGTGCGAGGCACAGAGGAAAGCAGGCAGGGGTGCGCACGGGGAAAAGTGTGCGCACCCCTGCTCTATACTATTCTCCTACTTACTATGCTCCTGGGATTATGCCAAACATTTTTACCTCCAGCCACTGCTGTTGCATGTTTTTTTTCTTTTCTTTTTCACTATGCATGGTAGGAAGGTGCATGAAAAGGCAGCATTTAGGAATTCAGAGGGACACAAATTGTGTCTTTTATTCAGCAAAATTGACTCAACAGAACAATCTTCATTCAGCATAAACCAAATGAAAGAAAGCAGCGTCACATACATGCAGCAGACTCTTCTAGAAGGTATTTTCTCTGTCCTTGTATCCAGGCTGTCCTTCCACTCTGGTTCTGCAGACTTTGGACAGTCTCAATAGTTTTGAACATCAGGATCAGAATGCGGGGTCTTTATCTATAAACAGGGAGTGTCTGACAGAAGCTGTGTTTGATAGACATTCAATCTGTGAGCTTCAATCTACCTGAGTACAGCTCTGGATTTAGGCATATCCAGCACATGCTAGTTAGTAAACTGGACTCCACCTGAGCTCTGCTCCTAGGCAAAGATAGCCCTTTGGAAACCCAATATTGAACTACATTTGGTCACGGCCATCTCACCGTGACCAAGTTACCGTGAGGTACCATTTGCCGCAGCCACTCTGCCGCAGATTTTAGTGGCTGGGTTTTTAGTGGGTAGGGAATTAGGGCAATGGTTAAGGTTTTAAGGGAAGAGTATTAGGGTAAGGGGTTTTATGGTAAGTGGTTAAGGTTTTTAGGGTAGGGTGAAGTGTTAGTATTAGAAGTTAAGATGAAGAGTTTTTAGGGTAAGGTTAGGGGTTTACATTAGGGCCAGATGTCTCTGCGGCGAAGTGAGTGACTGCAAAACAGCCACTACCAAATGTGTTAGACCGCGGTAGTCCAGGGTAACAGGGCTTTTCATAATATGCATGTATAGCCCTTGTTCCCCCGTACCAGGGAAGGAAATACCAATGCTGCTATTACCTGTTTGACAACCAGGGGGCCTGAGGCTCCGCCACTGGGAGCCTGGGATGATTGTTGTTCTTCTCAGTGCAGCGCCTCCACCTGCAAGCGATCCCAATGTGGTGGGATAAGCCACTTACAGGAACAACACCAATAATACACACACTCTGGTATATAATAACAACCTTTACTGAACACACTATAACAGTACCCTGTACCTCACAGTATAATAGGCCCAGCCCCGTACCATCAATAAGTGTCCCCAAAATATATAGGCACCAATACACTGATGTCCTTTTCCCCCAATGTCAGGACCCACCCAAAAGTGTAGGATATACCGCTATCCCGTGAAGTGTTGGGGCACTTAGTTGGGTACCGGCCCGGGGCTCCAGCACCCGGGTAATACAGATTAACAAGGAGATCCTTCTGATCCAATGTTATCATCATCCGTGATGGCGTCTGCCTCCACGTGGGGTGAATCCGGTGTGGATAATATCACCATACAGGCCGCAATCACCGTGCTGCATCTTCACTGTATCCCTGACACTAGACAGTAAAATGGGGAAGCGTCCCTATCTAAGGGGCCTTCCCTGCAGCAAAAACAAGCTACTGTGAGTTGGGGCCTAGCTGGGGCCTAGGGTGGAATATACTAGGCCTAGTCTAGTCTACTACCTGCTTGATCCAGCTCCCTCTTTCGACTGGCGTGGCTCGCAGCTTGCCAAAACTATCTATTCCCTGAGCAGGGGAATCCTCGAGCCCTATTGACTGAAGCGCGGCACGTGATTCTCAACCCCAATGCCTTCTGGGGATTGTAGTTCCCCTTCCGATCGCTAGCGGAGGTATGTGGGGGCCAAAAAGGGGACCTGGCTACATCCTCTCCCTGGTGGAGACTCCAACATCCCCGCTTGGAACAACGTATAAGCATAACACCAGTTATATAATAAAAATGCTGTACATGTTATATAACTTAACACAGTGAATCTGATTTAAACAATGTTACAGAGTTCAGGGAGCATGGCTATTATAGTGTCAAGGATTGAACTTCGGCTGAAGTGGATCCCAGTGGCAGGAACAGCAGGGAGCGAAGTAGGGGTCACAAGCAGAGATCCAAGGCAGGTGGCAGGTAGCGAAGTCCGGTAACAAGCAGGGGTCCGAGGCAGGCGGCAGGTAGCGAAGTCAGGAAACAAGCAGAGGTCGGCAACGAGGAAACTGGAACAGGATGATAGCAAAAGCTAACACAGCAGTAAACACAAGAACCTTGCAGGTGCTAAGGAACCAGTATAAACAGGCAAGGAGGAACAGGAAAGGGAGGTTTATATAGGCAGGCTGAGAGGTGGAGCACAGGTGCAGAGGTGTCAGGTAACAGGTTCTGGAATGTTCCTAGTTTAGCAGCAGCAATCCCGGTGGACAAGTTTAGGTACTGCAGGCTATAACAAGACATTAGAGTGGCAGCAGTCCCGGTGGCGAAGCATAGGTACAGCAGGCTAGAGAATATGACATTACTCCCCCCTCCCAAGAGCGTTCTCCGGACGATCCTTGCTAGGCTTGTCTGGATATCGTCGGTGGAAAGCTTTGACTAGTCGCGGAGCATGTACAAAATCTTTGGGTTCCCAAGACCTCTCCTCTGGGCCATAGCCCCCCCAGTGAACCAGGTACTGTAGTTTCCCTCGGTGTAACCTGGAATCCAAAATTCTTTCCACAATGAATTCCTCTTCGTTATCCACGAGGATGGGTTCAGGGGGAGGAAGTCTCCGTCCAGGAAATGGGTTCTCACGGAAAGGTTTCAGCAGAGAAGAGTGAAACACAGGGTGTATTTTGATGGTCTCAGGAAGCTCTAATCTGAAGGACACTGGATTTATTAGTGCTGAGATGCGAAAAGGCCCGATGTATTTTTGGCCCAATTTAATGGTTGGAACCTTTAGACGTAGATTTTTTGTAGAAAGCCAGACTTTATCCCCGACTTGAAATTCTGGGGAGGGTCTGCGGTGTTGGTCTGCTGCTCTTTTGTACTTTACTTGAGTCTCACGAAGCGTCTCTTTGAGGGTCTCCTGGATGTCTCGCAGAGTCTCCAGTTTCTCTGTAACTGCCGGAATGGGGCCCGAAGATGGAAAACGAGGAATAAAGGTTGGATGAAATCCATAATTTGAGAAAAAGGGGCTCTTCTGAGTCGATGAATGATGTGAGTTGTTGTATGAAAACTCAGCTAATGGTAGGAAATCAATCCAGTCATCCTGGAGATGACAAACAAAACATCGTAAGTATTGTTCCAAAGTCTGATTGGTCCTTTCTGTTTGGCCATTGGATTGTGGATGATAGCCAGACGATAAATTTAAACGAATTCCTAGAGAGGAACAGAAGGTCCTCCAAAATTTTGAAGTGAATTGTACCCCTCTATCGGATATGATCTCATCAGGAGCCCCGTGAAGCCGAAACACCTCTTTCACAATCAACTTGGCTGTCTGGTCTGCAGAAGGAAGATTCTGTGCTGCAATGAAGTGAGCCATCTTTGTAAGTCGATCCACCACTACCAGGATGGTATTATGTCCATTTGATCGTGGCAGGTCAACAATAAAATCCATTGATATGGACCCCCAAGGACGAGTTGGAACCGGAAGAGGCTGCAGTAAACCCACGGGTGATGCTCGAGGGGTCTTGGTCCTAGCACAAGTTTCACAGGAGAGGACATAGTCTTTAACATCTTGTGCTAATTTAGGCCACCAAAAAGAGCGAGACAACAGTTCCTGTGTCTTGAGGACACCTGGGTGACCCGCGGGTCGGGAGTCGTGCATTAATTGGAGCACCTCTAATCTTACCTCCTTAGGAACGAACAGACGATCATTACAGTTCCAGAGACCATCACATAGAAATAGTTCTGCTTCCGGAGGAGGGTTTTTAAGAAAAGTGTCATTTGAGTAGGCTCCCTTTATTCGTGTGAGGAGATCGGCAGAGAATGTGACGCCCAAAAAATTTCTTTTTGGAAGAATAGTTTCTTCTTGCTCTTTGTCTGAGCTAGGATTCGGAAAGGACCGTGACAAGGCGTCGGCTTTCCCATTCTTGGAGCCAGGGCGGTATGAAATGTGGAACTGAAATCTTGCAAAGAAGAGAGCCCATCTGGCTTGTCGCGCAGACAGTCTCTTTGCGGATCGAATGAATTCTAAGTTCCTATGATCCGTAAAGACCGTAATTGGATGATTTGCCCCCTCCAGTAGATGTCTCCACTCAGAGAATGCAGCTTTTATAGCCAAGAGTTCTTTGTTTCCGATGTCATAATTTCGTTCAGCTGTTGACATTTGGTATGAATAAAAAGCACATGGATGAAGGAGCATCTTGGGTCCAATTCTTTGTGACAGAATGGCACCAACAGCGGAGTCGGATGCATCCACTTCCAAGATGAATGGTAATTCTGGATTTGGATGGATGAGGATAGGGGCAGATGTGAAGAGTGACTTCAATTGTTCGAATGCCGCATCCGCTTTAGGAGACCATTTGAAGGGGAATTCCTTCCGTGTGAGTTGGGTGATTGGGGCAATAATGCCAGAGAAATTTTTAATAAAACGTCTATAGAAATTGGCAAAACCCACAAATCTCTGAATGTCCTTTTCATTCCGAGGGATTGGCCATTCCACCACAGCTTGAATCTTGCCTGGGTCCATACTCAAACCCTCGGGAGAGATGATGTAACCGAGAAATTGCATGCTGGTTTTTTCGAATTCGCATTTTTCTAACTTGATGTATAAATTGTACTTACGGAGACGCTCAAGGACAATTCGGACATGTCTCTGGTGATCCATGATGTTATCTGAGAAGACTAGGATGTCATCCAGGTATGCCACTACGAATTGGTCCAATAACTCTCGGAGGACATCATTGATTAAATGCTGGAAGGTAGCAGGGGCATTACAGAGTCCGAAAGGCATCACCAGATATTCATAGTGCCCATAACGGGTTCGGAAGGCTGTTTTCCATTCGTCACCGGGTCGAATGCGGACCAAATTATACGCTCCTCTGAGATCTAATTTGGTAAAGATCTTGGCTGACCGAATTCTTTCCAATAGTTCAGGAATCAGAGGTAATGGGTACCTGTTCTTCACCGTTATCTTATTTAGTTCCCGATAGTCAATGCAGGGGCGTAGAGAACCGTCTTTTTTTCCCACGAAGAAGAGCGCAGCGCCTGCTGGAGAAGTAGAGGGTCTGATAAAACCCTTTGATAGGTTCTCTTGTAGGTAGTCATTGAGGACCTTCAATTCCGGTTCTGAGAGGGAATAAATTCTTCCAAACGGAATAGCAGCACCCGGTAATAATTCAATGGGACAGTCATAAGAGCGATGTGGGGGAAGCGTATCCGCGTTCTTCTTGTCACACACATCTAAAAACTCAGAGTAAAGAGCCGGCAGAAGATTTTCTTGAGACGAGGAAATCTTATGTATTCCTACACACTCTGGTATAGGAGTTTTAGGTAGACAGGCTAGCTGACAGTGCTCCGAGGGAAACGTGAGTGTCTTGGTCTTCCAGTCGATTAGTGGGTTATGGATCATGAGCCATGGAATTCCCAGAATCACTGGAAACAAAGGTGATGGAATGAGACCAAATGAAATCTTCTCCTGGTGATTGGGCTCCATGATTAGTGTTAAGTTTCTGGTTTCATGGGTAACAGGTCCAGAGCTCAAGGGAGAACCGTCAACGACTTCCATCCTTTCTGGCGATTCCTTGGCTACAAATGATACCGAATTGTTCTTGGCGAATTCTATGTCCATAAAATTCCCTGCCGCCCCTGAGTCGACCATTACTGTGGTTGAAAAACGATGTGTTCCTTCCTCGATGATAATAGGAACCAGGAGGTGAGGGTGTAGCGAAGGAGGGTTATCTTTCCTTTGAGAAGCAGAGAGAACAGTTTTTGAAATAGCGTGCAGCTGATTTCTTCTAGGGCTCTGGAAAGAAGACCGCCTGGACTTGTTTGGGCAATCAGCGAGATAGTGCCCATCGTTTCCGCAATATAAACAGAGATCTTCTGTTCGGCGTCTATTCCTTTCCCCGGTTGAGATGGGTCCCCGCAGTGTATTTACTTGCATCGGCTCCTCCTCCGTCTCCCTGGAACGTCTTGGGGTACTGACATCTCTAAACCCGGGGGTGCTTGGCATGAACCCCTGTCTCTCCAATCGTCTTTCCGTAAGCCTACGATCAATTTGGATGCATAAACGGACAAAGTCCTGAAATCTCTCTGGGGTCTCCACCCGGGCTAGTTCGTCTTTAACTTGCTCCGAGAGACCCTGCCGAAAATGATATTTCTGCGCGGCCTCATTCCACTCAGTATCGTTAACCCATCTGCGGAATTCAGCGGCGTACTCAGCTGCCGAGCGTCTTCCTTGACGAAGATTGTTCAGAGTTGCCTCAGCGGTTGCACTACGATTTGGGTCATCAAAAATAAGACTCATGGCATCGATAAACTCCTCCAGGTCCCTTAGTAGTGGGCTATCCTGTTCTAACATAGGGGAGACCCAAGCAAGGGCCTCATCCTTGAGCAGGGTTATGATCAATCCAACCCGGGCTTCGTTGGTATTATAGATGGTAGGCTGAAGCTTGAACACATGTCTGCATTGATTAAGGAAATCCCGAAAAGATTGTCTTTTTCCTCCAAATTTTTCCGGAAGGGTTACACGGGGTGCGGTTTGCACAGTCACAGTGTTTTGACCAGACAAGGTGATTAAGGCTGCACGTAGTTCACGATTCTCAGCTTCCGCAGTGGCGGCTTTTTCTTCTAAGCGGCCAAGACGATTAAACACGTGTCTTTGTTGTTCCTGGTAACCAACCATGATATGTTGCAAGTCATGGAGTGACTGAGCCTGAGTCGGGTCTGTTCCAGCGGAATCCATGGTAGGGCCTGTTTATTCTGTCAAGGATTGAACTTCGGCTGAAGTGGATCCCAGTGGCAGGAACAGCAGGGAGCGAAGTAGGGGTCACAAGCAGAGATCCAAGGCAGGTGGCAGGTAGCGAAGTCCGGTAACAAGCAGGGGTCCGAGGCAGGCGGCAGGTAGCGAAGTCAGGAAACAAGCAGAGGTCGGCAACGAGGAAACTGGAACAGGATGATAGCAAAAGCTAACACAGCAGTAAACACAAGAACCTTGCAGGTGCTAAGGAACCAGTATAAACAGGCAAGGAGGAACAGGAAAGGGAGGTTTATATAGGCAGGCTGAGAGGTGGAGCACAGGTGCAGAGGTGTCAGGTAACAGGTTCTGGAATGTTCCTAGTTTAGCAGCAGCAATCCCGGTGGACAAGTTTAGGTACTGCAGGCTATAACAAGACATTAGAGTGGCAGCAGTCCCGGTGGCGAAGCATAGGTACAGCAGGCTAGAGAATATGACATATAGACACCAGCCTGCTCCGAGAGCACTGCTGAGACTCGTAATGGGGTGCCCCTAACTGATCATATGCCACTCTAGTAGGAGGGCGTCTTACTCACTGACCCAGTGCTCTTATGGGAGGTGCCCACCACTCTCCGTTAAAGTTGGTGGAAGTTCCCTCCACCACAAACCCTCCACTGCAAAGCATATAGCAAATGGAAATATTACTGTATGCTCATTTGCATGTCTTAGACAGGTCTGCAACCCCGCCTTTCACCGTTATCACCCAGCACACAGTACTTCCACTGCAGCAAGGGATTCTGGGAAATGACATGCAACTGAGCATACAGTAATATTTCCATTTGCTATATGCTTTGCTGTGGAGGGTTTTTGTCACTTTTTTACCCACCATAACTTAACTAAGTATGGTAAAACCTATCCTTGCTTCATTTTTGCATAGCCAGTATAACCAATCCCACACTGATGAGACCCATTAAGGTCAAAACTGCTGTCTGTTGGTGGGTTTACTGGCTATGCATCTAAACCCTGGCTGTGCTCAAAGCTGTGACCATGCAGCAAGCTTAAGCCTATAGGGAACCATGTTAATGTTTTTTAAGCAAAAGGTGGCACTGTGTGCTCATTTGCATGTCCATTCCCAGAATCCCTTGCTGCAGTAGAAGTGCTGTGTGCTGGGTGATAATGGTGAAAGGCGGGGTTGCAGACCTGTCTAAGACATGCAAATGAGCATACAGTAATATTTCCATTTGCTATATGCTTTGCTTTGGTGGGTTTTTGTCACTTTTTTTTACCCACCTTAACTAAGTATACACACGCGAACACGCACACGCACACGCACACGCACACGCACACGCACACACACACACACACACACACACACACACACCCCATTCCAACAAGAAAA